>NC_141161.1:107336694-107661694 GCF_053477565.2 Lygodium microphyllum
GTCGTATGTGCAATGGATGAAAGAGCCACTACCTCTTCCCCAAGCTTAAGCAAGGTATGTCTCATGGTTCTTGGTCTCTCTTCTCTAGCCACTTAATGAGCCCAACTTCTTGCTTGGAGAGATTAAAGAATTACATCATTTATTGTTTAGGCTGAAGCTATGGATCACATATTGATTTCCTCCTTCCATCATGCACTTCTTGAAATGCATGCATGATTGAGCACACTTCAAATTTCTTTCCTATTGGCTAAGAATTTAACTCCTGACCCATAACCGTGCTTGGTCTTGATTCTTGATCATTAAGCCAAAAAATGTAGGAAAGGGTAAGTGATGCAATCAGTGAGTCAGTGATTTGCAGAGGTAACCCCTTTCCCCATCCCATTTTCCTTATTGATCATGCATATCATGAAAGGTCCAATCCTCAATTTGTAAATGCATATCATGTTGGTTGCTTAATAATAAATGTCTGCCATGTATATTCTGGGTGAGGAAAAGCCTGATGCTAGACGAGGTGGCAAGATAAAAGAGGGGTCACCCCCCTTGCCATCAAAGACCTTGAAGGGGTGAACAACCCAGCCTGGGGGGAACCTTGCCCACCTCTCGGTGATCCGGAGCCCAAATTTTTTTTGCAGGTGCAGGTACTCTAAATTGGTGGCCCGAGCCCCAATCATTGACATCCAAGCAACTTGCACATGTATGGACAGCAAATGTATGACTTGATGGATCTATACACGTATTGGCAGAGAAAATGTATGACTTGGTGGATGTATGATGGCTAAATGCACATGTATTGGCAAAGAACATGTGTATGACTTGATGGATGTATGGTGGATGTATGCAATGGGAGATAGGTGTACGCTATCTTAGCTCTAAAAAGTCAATTACAAGAAAATTATGCATATTTATTGTGATAAATATTTTTGCATGGCCTTGTAGAGGGGATCAAGGGCTCCGTTTCAAATCAAGCATCTTGGTGATCGGAGCTCCCTTGCTCGAGATATTGCAGTTTTTGTGGCAGGGGGTTCGGTGGACTGCACCTAGTATGGCAGGTCATAAGGGTAAAGCCAAGGCCCATGAGGACTTCCAGCGCGAGATCAAATATTTTCATGCATCTATGAATGATCCTAGCTCTGCCCAAGAGGATGGTGAAGACATATTTGAAGAAGGTGCCCTCGAGAGGGACCGTTTTGCTATGCTTAACGACACACTATGCCAACATGAGACCCATCATGTTGAGTGGCATCGAGAGCTAGAACAGCACCTTAGGGAGATGGAAAAATGCCAAGATTAGCATCATAGCAAGATGATGGCTAAGATGGATTTGCTCATAGAGCGCATGGGCACCCTCATCTCCACCCTCTCACCCTCCTTGGCTCAGCCTAAGGAGCATGGTCCTCCCCGTGAGACCAACTGCCCTCCCCCCTTGGAGACGAGACGTGGCCAGCAAGGTTTTGGTAGCACCCATGGTTTTTCCCATAGCACCTATGAGCACTTGGGCGAGCCCTCTATGCGACATGATGAGTCCATCCTCCCATCACCCATGATGATGAACCCTTCCAGCCCATCCTTGAGACATCAGCTCCCCTGTAGTGGAAGCTATATGCAAGGGAAAAATGCAAATTTTGGGCAACATAGTATGTAGGGTGCACATGGGCAGCATGAGTCCATCCTCCCATCACAAATGATGAACCCTTCTAGCCTATCCTTGGGACAATAGGTCCCTCATAGTGGAAGCTATATGCAAGGGCAAAATGCAAATTTTGGGCAACATAGTATGCAAGGTGTACATGGACAACATGCACATGGTAATGGGCAGCATGCACATGGAAGTTTTGGGCAGCAAGGCCCCAGTGTTCAGTTTGGTTCGGAAGTATTGCATGGGCAGAATGGAAATTTTGGCTAGCAAGGCCCTAATAATCAGTTTGGCCCACATGTAATGCATGGGTAGCATGGCACCCAGGGACATTTTGGTTAGCAAGGCACGTATGGGCAACAAGGTATATATGTGCAGCATGCAACACATGGCATGCATGGGCAGCAGGGCCCAAATGAATTACGTGACAAGATTGTCTTTACTAAATTTAATGGAAAATCGTCATCTCTATCTCAGTTAGAGGAATGGACCTCTAAACTCGAAGCCTACTTCCTCATTTACCCCCGTACTGATGAGGCCAAAATTGTCTTCGCCTCCCTTCACTTGGAGGGCTTTGCCCACACATGGTGGAGGTACATTCAAAGGGAAATTAAACCAGTAGTTTCATGATTGGGAAGATTTCAAGATGCACATGGTTCAAGTTTCTATCTCCCCGGTAGAGAGAAGGAATGTTTGGCAAGGCAATGGTATCATTTTGACCAGCATAATCTCACCGTGCGAGAGTATACTAACCAGTTTATGAACCTATCCATGTATGTGGAAGCTGTCAGTGATGAGGCCAAACTGCATAAATACATTTATGGACTGGATTCGAATCTCTCAACTGATGTAATGGCTCAAAATCCGGCCACCTTGTTTGATGCCATAGAGTTGGCTAAACGGTATGGCAGGAAATACTGCCACAATGAGGGTATGTAGCCCATTTCAGGACAACACAGATATCCCACTAGGAAATCCCCCATATGTTAGAAATTATCACAACAACAATGCATTGAATGGTAGCCCCAAGATACCGACTTATCCCACTTTTAATGCTGAGAGAAAACATGGCAGTTTTGGGACAACATCTCCGCCCAAAGGTGACACAAAGTATGCTGAAAGTAAGACTCGGAATGCCTTAGGTTAGAATGACCAAATATTCATTTCCCTGGATGTTGTCAAGGACCGAAAGGTTAAGGGTTTATGCTTTAAGTGTGGGGATAAATACACACCCAATCATGCATCCCAATGCCCATTTAAGAATGCCATTATTAGGTTTAATAGCATGTATGTGTTGGAAGATTGTGATAGAGTGGATGAGGATCCACATGACACACCATCGAGGATGAGACATGCTAAAAATGCAGAATTTGAAGAGGATCTTGACCTCGATCAGTTTTAAGATTCTTCAGATGGGTTCCCTTTTGACCACGGTGGCTACCCCACATTTGGCTTGGCTG
This sequence comes from Lygodium microphyllum, assembly GCF_053477565.2. Lineage (NCBI taxonomy): Eukaryota > Viridiplantae > Streptophyta > Polypodiopsida > Schizaeales > Lygodiaceae > Lygodium > Lygodium microphyllum. The sequence continues at coordinate 107,339,788 of NC_141161.1, forward strand.
TATTTGATAGTTTAACACCCCCCCCCCCCCCCCCCCATATCAGTTTGCTCAATCTCCATGGATGCATGGACAGGTTGTAGGAGCTCGAGCACTCTCCGGGTACATGGAAACATTAATGGAAAGAATGTATATATCCTCATAGATAGTGGCAGCACACACAGTTTTGTGAACAAATCCACCCTTGCCCATCTCAGATGTATTCCTAGTGAATTACAACAACCTCTAAAAGTCCAAGTGGCTAACAGGAGTGAAGAGATAACCATCCATGTCTGCACACGAGTGCCTCTCAGGTTGGCTGGAAATTACACAGTAGTGGTGGACCTAATTACACTTGATATGGGCCCCATGGATGTTGTCTTAAGCTGTGTTTGACTGAAGAAGTTGGGGAATATTTCTATGGACTTCTCTCAACTGTACATGGAGTTTGTGGTGCATGGGCAGCTTGTACATTTGGAAGATATCAAAGAAAATGCAGATTTTCAACTTATAACAGCAAGACAAAAAGGAATTTAAGAAGAGCTCACAGATCTTTGTTTTGCATTTGAATAAGGATGTTGAGGACCAGCACAATTCTTGAAAGAAAGATGCAGCATTAAGTCCCAATCTCTATCTCCATCTAAGCTTCCAAATGTCGAAGAGGTGGGATGTGACACCACTGGTAGCTCTCAGCCCAAGGATATGCCTATGCAATCTAATGTGACTAGATCAAATGAGGCTCGATATGCACAAGTGAATGCTCAAAGGGCAACAAAAGACACACCCACTTCCGATCTTCTTGAGGACCTGACACCGTAATCTACTAACAATAGCCAGTCCACTGAACTAGCCATTACTACTTCCAATCAGGAATCACAGCAATCACAGCCTTTGTCCGTGATGATGCCCCTTACAGAACATGTCCTCAGCCATTCACCTATGAAAGAGGTGTTGCAACCAACATCTGTGATGCGCTTGGCACTTCCAAAGCACCTAAAGCCTAGGTTTGAGGAGAGACCTCCCAAATATGTGGCCAAGGAGATGGTGCATCCGACCAATCAACCTAGCAAGGCTGTTCAGCAGGTTGCAGCTAAGTCCCATGAGAACACACTAGAGAAAGTGAATGCTAAGGCCCAACCAAGCACATCAACGATTGACCTAGTTCAGGGTCTTGAGTTCTTAAAGGAGACACCGCAATTGCCCAAGAAAAAGAGGACAAAACAACGAAAACAATTACAGTTACAAGTGGTGGTACACGCCAAGACAATCGAGACCAAGAGCACGGAAGAACTTGGGAATAAAGCATTGAGTCCACCCACTAAGGAACCCAGTGCCATCTCCCCTAATAGCGGTGAAACCTCAGACACATCTATGTGTTCTGATAAGTCAAAGAAACCATCATCATCAGCGGTTACTTGTAACACTCAATCCACCGACAACAGAACTCACATTGACCAATCAAGAGTGGATACAACACTGTCACAATAGGGTGACAAATCTATACCAGTCACATCCAAGGAGAAACATGACACAATAGCAGCAAAACCTAAGGAAAAACACACAAACCCTGAGAGCATAAGAAATCCTAGTATTGACCAATCTTGCTCATCTAGGCTTGAGCCCCTAGCTATGCTAAAGCCTAGGGAAATTCCTACAACCTTGCATGAGATAGCAACTGAGCAAGCCCTTGTTGAACATAGAAGTGTCACAGAATGATTAACTGAGTTGGATGCTAAACTCAAAGTATTTGCACGTGTCTACATCCTTGTGGACATGGGTGCATTCCCTAAGGAGCAGCTTGAAGAATACTTGCCATTTCCCCTATCCTGGGAAGAGCAAGAACATCTTGATAAGCACTATGACAGGCTCTTGCATGAACGCATGCGACTCACCTCTGACGAGGAAGCCGACAAACTACGCTTAACTGTAACATTCAATGATGTGCTCTGCCAACCAAATCTCTTAGAGATGGAGCAACTAAAGTGACATCAGAGAGTCAAAGTCAATTTGAAAAATGTTGGTTTAAAAATGTGTTGCAATGACCGAACTAGGAGCCCAAATTATGACAGTCTCAAAGGAGCGACTAGTCAAATGACGGTCTCAAAGAGACCCAACCTATGTGGTGCCAACTTCCTTTCGAGTGCTGACTGCCATTCAGGGTATGGACTTAGCTGGAACTAGCCAAGAGAACTATTTGGCTGATAAGGTTCTCATTAAGGAGGAGTCTCAAAGGAGCGATTAGCCAAATGACGGTCTCAAAGAGACCCAACCTATGTGGCGCCAACTTCCTTTCGAGTGCTGACTGCCATTCGGGGTATGGACTTAGCTGGAACTAGTCAAGAGAACTATCTGGCTGATAAGGTTCTCACTAAAGAGACCCAACCTATGTGGCGCCAACTTCCTTTCGAGTGCTGACTGCCATTCAGGGTATAGACTTAGCTAGAACTAGCCAAGAGAACTATCTGGCTGATAAGGTTCTCACTAAGGAGGAGTTACATGTTGCCAGTAGACTCGGACAAGGTGCCATGCTACTCGATGTTGCAAAATATCTATCGTTATTGAGTAAGCTGCCACGAGTAGTAGATGTGTGTGCAACACTCCAGTACAATCCTGAGTCCTACAATTGGTTTTTATCCTCATGAAGTGACATGGATTTGTAAATATGTACATAAATAAACAATGAGTTTTGTGACCCTGTATAGATAATATCAACACACACAAGCAATGATAGTCAAGCGCATGGAGAGGAGTTGGATTTGACAGGCTGAGCTCCTCAAGTCCTCCTCTCACCACACATCTAGAAGTCGTGTAACCATTCTCGCCTCTAGGTGGAGGGCATGCAACCCTCATTACCACCATAGGAGGCCCTGACCAACATCCCTGATGGCGTAGAGACGGGCACCGTCCCTTTCTATACACCTTTCCCCTTCTCGCTCCATCCTTTCGGGGATGATCCCTGCTCCAATCCATGACAACCAGTCCATGCAGCTTAGCATAAGCCAAGATCTGTTATAGCTGGAATACACTCCGCAATCGAAGCAGGACGAATATCATCATTGGGCCCGTCCCTTTACAACAAACACTGCATGCCTCACCTCACCCCTCCTCATCATATGCACTTGATAACCAATTATGTAATCCCTTCCATGCGAATAGTTTTATCCTGTCTCAGGGCCTAACCTTGGTTAGCATTTTGCAGGTTCCCCTATGGTTGCAATCATGGACCACATAGTGTAGCTGGCCTGTAAGAAAGCTCTCTGCCATCGGAGGGATCATAAGGCACTAGTGCCCTGACCAGAACGCTATGTGCCTACTCTAAAGAGGTACATGCCGAAAAGAGGCCCCAAACAACACCGCCCAGGATGTAGGCCAAAAACTCCCCAAGCCAAGAGGACGAAGGCTCAAAGGAGCACACGGGGTGTGGCAACACTGGCCGTGCAGGCTCCCACTAGATGCTCGGGCACAAGGTGCTTGAAAGAGGAGAGGGCAGCTCGAGACAAGTAAGAATTTGATGCATTGTTCAAAAGCATTCTGGAAACACTTGTAGCCAGGGACTACACCATTCAGGTCCTGGTCGATATCTTCCCTGCACAGCCTCAGAGGAGCCCCTCATCGGCACAGCCCCAGTCTCCTGTCCACCCAGACTCACCCCGTCTCATACAAATTTAGTAGCCCCTATGATATATAAGCTGCTCAACAAAGGCCATCTTGCCATAATTTTTTTTCTTTTAAATGGTTAAAGGGGCAAGCTCCCCACCTATATACACTTTCCTTACCTACTGCTAATATATGCCACGTCTTTAACAAGCACCGGAATATGCATCACAGTCAGCATCATAGGATTTTGATAAAGTAATATCTTGACGTGATTGCATTTGTTCATTGTACTTGATGCATGTGACTTGCATATACTCTCATGAAGTGACAAGGGGATGCAGGACGACGCAGGTCTTTGTGCGAAAGTGTTCAATGCCCAAGTCACAGCAAGACCACCAACCTCACAAAGAGCCATGACAAAGTTGCGCTGTCGAAAGCGAAAATCGCCCTTGCTGATCGGCTGCATTGCATGGCCCAAAGCATGATTATAACCACTTTCTCTTTCTGGGTTACACTCTACACTGAGCACTCACGGCAGTGGTTACCTCAATGGTACCAATATCGCACGTTCCAAAGAGGTTTGCAAAATCTCAAGTGTATCTCCCCATCTCAACAACTGCTTCTCTAACAACGAGGCTAGGGCACAATCATCGCTATAATATCCATTTTCTGAGCCTTAGAAGCTCAATATTTTCCAACTCATTGAAAGATTGATAGCCTCAACATATTGCAATGGTTGTACTCAAGCAAGTCCAAAAAAAAGAAAAAAAAAGAAAAGAAAAAGACAAAGAAAAAGGAAAAAAGAAAAGAAAAGAGATGAAAAGATAAGAAGCACCCACGATCACAGCACATCACCTAGGGGTCCTCAAATTAGGTACGCCCAGTGACCTTGGTCGACTGGCTCCGTCCCTAGTCCCCTCGCCCTTTCGCATCACCCACAATTGTTTAGGGCACATCAAGTGTAGGACATACCCAGGGAGTTTGTCTCACCTATGGTTAGACTTGTTGCCCTGACCCATTCGCACGATTCCCTCTTGCTATCTGCCTTAATACTATTGCAATCAATCGTGGTAAGCACCGCATGAATGGCCATGAAAAGTACACCATCCTCATCTCGCAAGTCCAATAGCTACCAGCTACCGAAAGTACGGTGTCCCTGTGTTTAATTATGCTACGTCGTGTAGTCACAACGCAAAGGATGTCTCATACACCTTCACGTGTACTTCTTCTCAACATGGACAACTTTGCTTCATCCACATGTTGTTACGACAAACCAGGCCGCGGTCTTCTAACTACGTAATATCTAAGTATGCATGAGCACTCGCATAATATCTGCACCAAAATATATATACAGTTTGGGTTCTCAAGTGCAGGACAATACTCTCAGCTTGCCTAAAGTTTGTTGACCTGTCTCCCAAACTAATTGAACTACATCTTGTGCACAATAAAGAAGACTAGCACTACCCCTAGGGAGAGACCACCTATGAGAGGTTTTCAATTGCAGATATCGAAGACTCCAACGAAAGTGTCGTTCGCTCTTCATCGACACTCAACTCTGAATTCTTATCCTTTATCATCCTGAAAGCCTGCCAAGAATCATCATGTGTAGAATCCCCAATAAACCAACACTTGTGCTGGCCATCAGTGCAATCCCCAACAAAGAACAGCCCTACCACCAACTCCAACAACCCTACCACTCGCTACCTAGGCCACCAACGTGCCCCCAACAACCTTCCTCCACACCACCATCAACACTCCTCCACGACAACCACAGATGTAGGCTTCCACCCACATCTTCAGTGCCTGCATGCCAAAGCCTGCTACCTACGACGGTGAGTGCCATGGGACTGGCACTCGTCTAGGAGGGGGTAATGTTAACCCTCAAATGAATAAGATGGAAAAGGTAGAAAATCTAAAGCAGAAGACAAGGCCAAGGCAAAAGTGAAATAGAAGACGAAGGCATGCAAGAAGAATCTGGAAACACAAGAAGCACAGAAAAGTCCTAATAAAAAAGGGGATAAGGGGATGACCGCCCAAAAGAGATTTAGGGTTTTGTATATAAAGTTGATGAAAGGTGAGAAGGATCGAAGCTTGCACTCGAGAGCTATGGCGAGAGAGCAAGAGCAAGAAAGAGAGAGACAATAAATGGGAACTCCAACAGTCACAATGTGTGACTGGGACTTCCTTTATTCAAACTGTCACTAAAAGAATGAAGAATAAAGTGACAGTGATGGGCGTCCGCCACCTACAGTGTGCAGTGGCGGTGGCTATCACTGTAGTAATACACTGACAGCTAGGGGAGGCGCCTTTACCCCCAACAACCTCCCACTTAAAGACAAATCTGCCCTAGTGAGAAGTGAAAAGAAAAAGAAAAAGAAAGTACAACATGTACACATATACAACAGGATGAGGAAAGACATCATCTCATCCCATGCCCATCAACCTCCTAAGGAAGGCAAAGTGCTCTGTAGAGAGGCTTTTCGTGAGCAGATTTGCAGGATTCTGGTTAGTTGAGATCTTGACAAGATCAACAGACTTGTCCTCAATGACCCCACATATGAAGTGATACCTCACCTCAATGTGTTTCGTTTTCGCATGGAAGGCCGAATTATTGGCTAACTGAATAGCACTCATAGAATCCGAATGCAGTGTAGGGATAGCATTAATACCAAGGTCAACAACCAAACGACCCAACCAAATGGCCTCCTTGCAAGCCTCAGTGGCTGCAATATACTCGGCCTCTGTAGTAGAAAGGGCCGTGCATTTCTGCATTGTGGACGTCTAAGAAACAACACCTCTAGCATATGTGAATACATAGTCGGAAGTGGATTTCCTACTATCTGCATGTCCTCCATAATCAGAGTTAGTGTACCCCATGACTCCTGTATCCTGGCTGCCATAGAATATGCACATATCTGCAGTTTCCTTCAGGTACTTCATGATACCCTTCATGGCATCCCAATGCTTCTTGCCAGGTGTAGCCATATAGCGTGCCACAACACCAATTGCAAAGGCAATATCTGGATGAGTAGCTATCATGGCATACATAAGACTGCTCACTGTGGATGCATAGGGAATCTTGGCCATCTCGGCCCTCTGCTCATCTGTCTGCAGACAATCAGCCTGTGATACCTTCACATAAGAAGGTAATGGACAGCCAATAGGCTTTACGTCCTGCATGCGGAAGCGCACAAGCACTTTATGAATGTACTCCCTCTGTGATAAGTAGAGGAGTCCTGATGCCTGTTGCATCTAATGCGCATACGAAGTATGTGAGTGGCATGTCCCAAACCTTTCATCTCAAAGATCTTCTTGAGCTGAGCTTTAAGAGCATCTAGCTCATCATGAGCTTTCCCTGCTATCAGCATATCATCCACATAGAGGACCAAAATCAATAAAGAACCATCACGGGCTTTCTTCGTGTAAAGACACGGATCCATAGAACTCCTACTGTAGCCCTGTGACTGCATAAAGGCATCAAACTTATGATACCACTCCTTAGGTGCCTGTTTCAATCCATAAAGACTTTTCTTCAATTGGCACGTACTCCTTGCTAGGTTCTACAAAGCCCTTAGACTGCTCCATATAAATCTCATCGTGCAAGTCCCCATGTAAGAAAGCCGTCTTGACATCCATCTGGTATAAATCCAAGTCAAGGTGAGCAACCAAAGCCAAGACTAAGCGCATGGTGGTCATCTTAACCATAGGAGAAAAGACCTCATTAAAGTCCACACCATGCTATTGCTTAAAACCCTTTGATACCAATCTCGCCTTGTATGCCGGATTGGGGTTCTAGAGGTACTTTTTAGCTTGTACACCCATTTGCACGGCAAAGCCTTCTTGCCCTTAGGCAAGGAAACCAAATCCCAAGTCTCATTCTTATGCAAGGATTCTATCTTAGATTGCATAGCCCTCTCCCAGGAGTGACTATCACCCCTATGCATAGCCTCGTCATAAGTGAAAGGCTCTCCTGCATTTGTAACCAAGACATAATGCATCGAGGGTTGAAATCTATCAGGTGGACGTCTGTCTCTAGTAGACCATCTCACGGCAGGCTCTGCTGCCTGTCCAGCTGCCTGTCCAACACTCTGACCATGAGCGTCTGTTGCAGCTGTAGGCTGTCCAACTGGTTGTGCGAGAGCTCTCAACTCCTCCTGAAGTATGACCCTACGGATCTCAACAACTCTCTCAGGCTGCCTATGAATCTTGTCTTCATGGAAGACTACATCATGACTGCGGATGACTTTCCGTACCTGCGGATCCCAGAGGCGGTAACCCATCTCGCCTGCATTCCCATAACCAATAAAAATGCATTTGACACTCTTAGGATCCAGCCTACTTCTCTTGTCCCTGGGCACATGGCAAAATGCCTCACATCCAAAGACACGGAGATGCGCATAAGAGGGAGGTTTTCTAGTCCATACCTCCTCGGCAACCTGGAAATCCAAACCACTACAAGGTGATTTGTTTATGATATGCACAATTGTACTAACTGCCTCAGCCCAAAATCTCTGTGGTAGGCATGAATGGGCTAAGCATACTACGTACATGCTCCTGGATGGTTCCATTCATCCGCTCAGCCAAACCATTCTGGGGGGGATGTATGTGAGACATACTTGCCCCCATTATCTGTCCTTAGGCATTTTAGCCTATACCCAGATTGGTTCTCAACCAATGCAAGCCATCTCTGAAACATAGCCAAGACATTGGATTTCAGCTTAATGGGATAAGCCCAAAATTTATGTGAAAAATCATCTATGAAAGTAACAAAATACTTGGCACAACCCACAGACATCCGAATATACCAATGCCAAGGGCTCACTCATGCATGGCCTACCAGACTTCTTATGCGTAGACCTAGTCTGCCAGCCATAAAGACAATGCTCACATGAATCAAAACATGCATAATCAAGGGGCAGTAAGTACTGCAAACTAGAAAGCATTTTCATTCCCTTCAAAGACATATGGCCCAAACAGGCAATGCCAAAGAGATACATGTGGGATATAACCCACAGACAAAACATAATCAAGGGAAGAAGCGGATACAATCAAGGGATAGCGGCTGCTAGCCTTGGCACCTCTCGCAATCACAAGTCTGCCACCAGTGATCTTCCATGCAGAGTCTCCAAAAGATACATGATAACCTGCATCATCAAGCTGTCCAGCTAACATGAGACTGCATGTTAAAGCAGGTACATGACGTACATCCTGCATAACAAAACTACTGCCAGAAGGAAACTGCAGCCTAACATCACCAATGCCCACAATATTAAGAGAGATGTCATCACCTAAGCGCATAGAACCCGAAACAGTATGGTATGAATGAAACCACTCTCGGCAAGGTGTCACATGAAAGGACGCACATGAATCCAAGAGCCAACACTGTGCATACATAGAGTGTATCTCTGTCATCTGTGAAGCACTAGAAGAAGCTGCAAGGATATAATCATCATCAATATCCTCAGGCTACATAACATTGATCTCTTCAATTGATACTGGACTTTGCAGGCACTATGCTACGATCAGAAGACTTATCTTGCACTTTGTCTTTCCCCTTATCTTTGTGCCTTTCATTGCGTAGTTCATGGTATTGTGGCCTAATATGACCCTCTTTCCCACAATGGTGACAAGTAACATCTGCATTCCTACCATGGGATTTGATATGTGACTTCCCACGAGACTTGGACCGAGATTTCTGAGAATCCCGTCCACAGCCACTACCACTGCCATGCTTTCCATATCCATCATTCATGCCTCTAACTGTCATAGCATGCAACATATGAGAGGCATCCAAATTCTTACGATTAACCTCTTCCTACAGAAGAGCACTCTCAACATCAGATAATTTCAAGGTAGCAGTAGAGGCACATAATGCAATGCGGAATACATCCCATGACTCATTAAGAGTACCAAGCAAGAAAAGAGGAGTGACATCCTCTGCAAAACTGATGTCCTGCGAAGTCAAGTTCTTGAGTATAGCATGGAACTGGCTCAAGTGAGCAGACATGGTCACATTCTCCTTCATGCGCAGATCCATAAGCTGCTTCAGCCAACACATCTGACTCGTTGGACTTTTCTTATCATAGAGATTCTTGATTTTATCCCACAACTGCCATGCACTCTGTTCTTCCTCAAATACATTGTAATGAACTTGTTCTGTGAGAGATAATACAATAGTAGACTTACATAACTCATCAAGCTCAAGCCATTCCTCATCTGGCATAGTTATAGGCGGATGCCAGCTCAACCTCAAAGGTTTGGTCTGTAATTTTTGCACCAACACCTGCCAAATCTGGCTCTTCCAATAAGAGTAATTCGTACCATCAAGCTTAGTGATGTTGAAAATAGCATGTTCAATGGACGAACTTGCCATAATGCAGGCTGGAAGACTGTAGACAGTTCAAAACTGCTTGCTATTTACTATAGAAAATGATAAAAAAGTCACCAAAATTGAGAGAAAATGGTGAGAAAAGTGTAATAAAAGCTGTTGCCCACCAAGTACTAGTGAAAGTACATCATTTCAGAATATTTCAGCATGAAAAATCCATGCCATATGCTTGCTATAATAAATTACAGATTTCAGTAAATGAGAGCTAATGGTGCCAAAATTGGATCCCAGGTCAATCAGATACTGCCAAGACCAAAGCCGGCATCATGCGGGCATAACATAGGCATATGACAATCGATAAGCATGAATCCAACACCCAAACATGTCATACAAACATCTGCCAGTGAGTAGGCACACCCCCCAGTCAATAGGGCAAAGTGTTCCTGCCACTACCAAGACTTGACACAAGTAGGTGTCAACTGACAAAGAGAGGGAACCAAAGCAAAGAGTCAGCTCATAAGAATCAGAGGAAACAAGACATATGAACCATGCATCATCCTGAAGGGTAAAAGATCCCAAATAGTCTCAAAAGCTCAAAGAGCATAGACCGCCTGCTCAATGGTTGTCAAGCATCCAAAGACGCTCCCACTGGCACAAAAGCCATAGATATCAAGCAACAGAGCTTGAACAAAGCATGTACAGGCACCAGTGACCAGTGTCCAAGATCAAGCATCAATGGTATATCCTGGACATGTAGGCGATAGAGCATCCGTATGTAGCATCCATAAGCATGTAAGACATCAAGTGCATCCTAAGATACAACTCTGGCAAGCCAATAAATAGCTCAAGTAAGCTTCGGGAATCCAAGGTTAAGCCAAGACCAAGCTCCAGTAGCAATAGGCTCCAAACAATGTAACTAGCATGTAGTAATGGTATAGGCTAAGCATGTCAAGACCGGTCAGACATAAGCAACATACATGACATAAGTACATCCCATACGGAGCATCCAAATGCTTTGCAAAGTGAGCTCAAGCTCAACCAACGATCTCGAATCAAAACCAAGCTCTATGTCGAGTCCCAAGTGTCAATACATCACCATATATGCCCGAAACATAGGCCGAAAAGCATAGGCATAATCATACATGAGTAAAATGACTTCAGCCCAACTGTGTACAGTAGTGATTTACTGTTAAAAACTGAGAATTTCAGAACCAAAATCAGCTCCAAATGGTTGCCAAACAATAGGCATACATTCCCATAACATCTGGGTATCAAACGGGACCAACCAGGCATCAAATGACAATGCTAAACAAACTGTAGCATCAAATGTCAGTGTAACAATGTCATAAACTGCTTGTGGACTGTTATGATAGTCTCAAAATAGTGTTAAATCAGTCCAAATGCTATGACAACATATCAACCATCAAAACCAAGCATCAAAGCATGTTCATATGCCCAAAATGGAGCCTTTCCAAGTGCCAATGGAGGGGGAGAGCTACTGTTGTGACTGTCAATGTTGAAGACACATATGGGAGGGCTGCGTGATTCCGCCAACTGTAAATGTTGGTCCTGGGGCTGCAAAAAATGGTGGCCAAGCTTTGGAGGGGTCTGGTTAAATCCAAGGAAGGCCTTAAACAAGCTCCAGCAAAAGGGGAGAGCAGCCCACATATGAAATGAGAGTTGGGAGTGTAATGGCTGCCCTATTTCAAGAGGGCTGAAAACTGAGGTAAACCCTGTAAAGAGTGAAGCAATACCTCAGTGTGAATGCCTTGAGGGTGCCCAAGGGGACTGGGAAGGTGCTCGGGAAGCTAGGGAGTAACGGAGCTCGAAGGAGTTGGATATGGCTGCCAGGAAGGAGATCCAATGCAAGTGGGGAGTCGATGGGAAGCTGAGAATGCCACGAACCAAGCTCAAGAGTTGGGAAGCCGAGCTCTGATACCAATTGAAAAGTGAGAAGGATCAAAGCTTACACTCAAGAGCTATGACGGGAGAGCAAGAGCAAGAAAGAGAGAGACAAGAAATGGGAACTCCAACAATCACAATGTGTGACTGGGCCTTCCTTTATTCAAACTGTCACTAAAAGAATAAATAATAAAGTGACGGTGTCGGGTGCCCACCACTTGCAGTGTGCAGTGGCGGTGACTATCAGTGTAGTAATACACGGGCGGCTAGGCGGAGGTGCCTTTACCCCCAACTGTTGAAAAGTGAATGAGAAGCTCATTCTTGTGTGTGGCCAAAAGTGGCTCTCATCATCTTCTTCTTCTTATTCTTCTTCTTGTTCTTGCTTGCTTGAGCCTGTGCTTGAGAGAGGGAGTGTGAGAGTGTGAGGGAGTGAGTGCGTGAGGGTGAGGGACCGGGGAGGAAAAGCTCTCCATATTCTCCTCTCTTCCTCTATTCTCTTCTCTTGTCTTGTCTTGCTCGCAGCAATGGAGATTGGAGCGTGGAGCTTGAGGATGGAGCTTGCTTGAAGCTTGCACTTGGATCATGGAGCTACCGGAGTGCTCGGGAGAGGAGGTAACTCGAATAGCATGGAGATAAGCTCACTACATCCATAGATATGGATGGTGCGTCGGCTATGTGAGAGGTAGCCACTAGTGCTCGGCTTGGAACGCTTGAAACAATAAGTGGTCCGTGGGTCTTGAAGGTTGAGTGAAAGCTCCCATAGAAGTCCTCATTCGATAGATAGTCTTTTTGAAGATCCTCAATCCAATCACTATGCAACTTTGAAATGGAGGATACTCTGCATGCCCACATCTAATTATCTTTGCATTGAGTGTAAGAAATGGCAAAATCATAGTTTTTCAATGTCGCCACCCATCTCCTTTGCTTAGGAGTTAAAGTAGACCGAGTTAGGAAGTACGGGAGGACTCAATTGTCACTCTTTACTTGAAAGGGACTGCCATACAAATAGTGGTGCCATTTCTTAATAGCATGGAGGATGGCCAATATCTTCTAGTCATACACATTCATTTGCATCTCCTTATCAATCAAGCTTGCGACTCTCAAAAGCAATCACACCATGCTCTTGTACCAAGACCACACCAATATCCCTGCCCACTGGCATCACATTGAATGGTAAACATCTTGGAGAAACCAAAGCATATGAGGATGAGGGCTAAAGTAAGCATTTCCTTTAACTACTTGAAGCTATGATAAGCAACAGTGGTATCCCAAAAGAAAGATTCAGTTTTTAGTTGATCAGTCAAAGGTGTTGCAATGGTCACATAATGCTTAATGAAGTGTGTATAAAATGAGGAGAGACTAAGGAAACTATGTAATGAAGTAGTGGTGATGGATTGGTCCAGTCCTTGACACATTGCACCTTCTAGTAGGGATCATCTTGTATGCCATTTTTACTATCAATGTGTCCCAAGTACTCCACGGATGTCTACATGAAGATACACTTACTTTCCTTAACAAAGAGTCAATGCTCTCTCAATATATCAAACATCCTTCTAGCATGTGCCAAGTGCTCCTCTTGTGACTTTCTATAAATGAGGATGTCATCAAAGAAAACGAGCACAAACTTGAATAGGAAGGGGTGAAGAATTTTATTCATGAGGCTCTAAAATGTGGCGAGGTATTAGTCAACCCAAAAGGAATCACTAGAAAATGATAGAGTCCATGATCAGTCTTGAAAGCCATTTTGATCTCATCACTCTCTCTCATATGGATCTGATGGTAGCCTTGATCTTAGTGAAAAATCATGCCCCTTTCAACTCATCTAGCAAGTCATCAATCTGTAGGAGGGCATAGCGGTTTCTCACTATGATTTTATTCAAGTCTTTATACTTGATGCACATGCAGAAAGAGCCATCTTTATTTTTTACTAACAAGAAAAGGGATGCATAAGGAAAAGAACTCGGTTCAATTAAACCCATCTTAAGCAACTCCTTGACTTACTTTGCAACCTCTTCACATTCACACTTGGAGAGTCTATAAGGTGGCTTGTTCACTAGCTTGGAATGGGGCTCTAAATCAAGTGGGTAGTCCACTTGTCTCTTAGGGGAAAGGGTTGTAGGCATCTGAAATAAATCATTGTCCTCCTCAAGTAAGCCCTAAAAGGCTAAATCCTTAGATAATTTGGAGGGTTGATCTGAATTCTCCTTATTCAAGTGCAACACAAAGATCTGTGAGCATTTTTTAAACTCTTGTTTGAGTTGCTTTGCTGTAATGAGCTGAATTTCCTTGAAGCGGATGAGATTCCATGCATCAAAAACTCCATATAGAGCATAGCAATTTTACCCAATCGTTTTAGTCAATAACAACCCAAGATAACATTAATGGGGCCCATATCTAAGGAATTATATCAACCAATGTCACATAATTTTCAGCCAAGCATAGGGGGACGATAGGGCATACATGTGTGCTAATTTCTTCCTCTCCATTTACTACTTGAACTTTCAGGGGGATGTTGTAATTCCATGGGGTGCATTTCAATCAGTCAATGGCTGATTTACTGACAAAACTGTGAGTACTACCATTGTCCACAAGGATAAAAACATGCTTCCCATGAATACTGCCTTGAATGCGCAAGGTGTTGGGTTACGAGAACCCATTCAAGCATCCAAGGAAATGGAGCAAAGGGAGGTGGTAGTCAAGTGGGATGTCAATTCAAGTACTTGGGAAAGGGGAACCCATCCTTTGGGTCATAGTACTGCTCATGATCCACATCCTCAACATGCTCATCATTGTCACAACAAGTCATCCTCATCATGGTACCAATCTTCCACTATATCATGCTATGAACCTTGACATTGGCTATCTTATAAGGGCACTTGGGGGCATGGTCGGTAGTGTACTTATCCCCACATTTAAAACATAGGCCATTTTCCTTCCATTTCTTCATAACATTCAGTGAAATGAATCGTTGGCCACTAGAGCCATTGGAGGGTGATGCAGTGGAGTGTCTATTTTTAGCATACTTGCTCTCAGCATTAGAGCCAAATGTTGTACCAAAAGTTCCATGTTTTCTTTCATCATAGAAGGGGAGGTAAGTGGGTATTTTGTGGTTACTATTAGGTGTGGAATTGCCTCTAAAACCACCTCCATATGGGGCTGATCTCAAAGGGGTATGGGATTGTCCATAAGCTTGTTGAAAACTTTCATTCTTACAGTACTTCCTTGCATACCTTTCAACCAATTCAATTGCATCAAATAGTGTGGTAGGATTTTGAGCCATGACATCCACTGATCGGCTCCATTCCAACCCATGGATGTACTTATGCAATTTGGTATCATCACTAATGCTCTCCACATACATGGTCAAGTTCATAAATTGATTTTTGTACTCTCACACTGTGAGATTATGTTGGTTAAGAGTGAGCCATCATCTTGCCAATTTCTCTTTTTCCACAAGGGATACAAATACTTGAACCATGTGCATTTAAAATTCTTCCCAATCAATGAACTGATGATTCTCTTGATTGATATAGGGCCACCATGTGTGGGAAAATCTTCCAAGTGGAGAGAAGAAAATATAATTTTCTAATCATCAATGCGAGGGTAGATATTAAAGTAGGACTCTAACTTGGAGGTCCATTCCTCCAAGTCTGATGGGGAGGGAGATTGCCCATTGTACTTAGTGAGTAAAGCCTTGTCATGGAGATCATGAGAGCCTTGCTACCCATGAAAGCCTTGCTATCCCTACATACCATGATGGCCATACGTACCTTGCTGCCCAAACATACCATGTTGTGCATTTTTCCCATGTTGCCCATTATAGCCATGCTACCTATGATTGCCATGCTGCCCATGATTTCCATGCTGGTCATTAATACCATACTATCCATGATGGGGCTAATTCATATAAGTTCCATTGGGGATCCAAGGGAGAGTAGGGGAGCTTCTACCAATGGTGGGAGAGGGCCTCACTGGAGGGTTGGCTACATGGTTGATGAGGGAGCTCACAACAGAGGCTCCTCATGAGCATTAGAGGGTTCAAAAACTTCATAGGTAGAAGGGGGAATACCCTTAGATCCAATAGTGCCCTATGGACCATGCAGTGGCTCTAGTGGTGGAGGGCATCGAGACTTATGCTTGGATTCGTTTGCCTTCTCTTGGGATGAAGTTATAGCTAATTGAGCTACAAGAGTGGTGAGCTACTCCAAGTTTTACTAGGTCCTAGAGTTTGAGAGGGTCATTTACTCAATTGCTTCATCAAATTTGGACATCATTTGGCAGTGGTTAGTGACCATGTCATTATGCCTCTCCATGAGACAAAGCTCATGCTAACATAAAGTGTGGTTGAGCAAGATGTAGGGATCCATATCGAGCACTTCTTCATGCATATCACCATGGTAATCTTGTGCCAAAGCTAGGTTCATCATTTGGAGGTCTAGGAGTCTCTAATCTCAGAGCTCCAAATTATATCCTAGTATTATAAATGCATGCATAGGGGAGGTGGGTGGAGATTCTACCCAACCTTGTGTTATGTAAGTCTTAAATTCTCTTCTCTCATGTTATTTTTTTCTTTCTTATTTTATGCCCAATTATTGGTTACTTATGGTAAAGGCAAGCAACATTGGTATTAGAGCAAGATGATTGATGGACATTGTCGGAGGGGTTTTAGCCAAAAGGTCATATCGACAGGGGATCAAAGAGAGAAGGAAGTAGAGAATGGGAGATAGAAGAGAAGAAAAAGAACAAACAAGAGGTATACAAGATAAAGACAAAGCTCAATGAATCAAAGCACTATGTATTGATGGAACCTGAGAAGATGAACAAGATCCTTGTCTCAGACTACTTGAAAGCAATCTCCAAGCATTAGATCTCCTCCTGGAGCTCCTTGGTAGACCAAAATCATGCACCAAACTTTAACTTCTTCTCTGCTACTCATACTACACATTTAATGGTTCCATTGGCTCTAAAAGGGGTAAGACTCTAAGACACCTGCTCAGATCACTCTTTCTTCTTCTCCTAGTTTGGAGTGTTGTTTGCTACTTGTAAATTGGTGGGAAACTTTGATTGGTGAGATTTTTCATTCAAATCAAAGGAGAGGAAGCCCTCTTTGAGAGGAGATATTAAGATTTTGATAGAAAATGATCAAAATTTTTCTTCAATTAGATTTCGGTGTCTATCCTAGAGTGGTTTGCACCCTATCCATAGTGACCTCAACGCACAAAAATGTCCATAACTTTCAGATCATAGCTCCGATTGGGAATATTTTTTATTCAAATTAGAGGGGGGAAAATCACTCTTCAAGAGAAGCTATAGGATTTACTCCTAGGTGTAATACAAAATTTTCTATAATTGAATCTTTACGAATGTCCTAATGATTGACTGTGACAAAACACTAGCTATCCCTTGATGCAAACGCACTGTATGAAATGGCTCATAGACTGAGGGGCTTGAGCAACATCATAAAGAGCATCCTAAGCATACTTATCACAATCCCAAGTACATTTACATATCCATCTGCTTTGTCATCATTACATAAGTGGAGCTTAATGCCTGACTGCATACACTTCAAGTGTCATACAAGGGCAGTATAAGCAATGAAAGGATGTCCAAAGGGGATTATTTCATCAAAAGTAGTGGTGACCATAGGAGAGTACATAAGATCAAGAAGGAGTTAATGTTAGTAAATGAAATTAATTTAGGATTAGTCATGATGCACTAGGAGGCAAACAAGGTATTAATTTCAGTGGCTCGTGCATACAATAATGGATTGAACTAGTGAAGCCTTTGCAATCTTAATCTCTCTAACAAAAAGAAATAAGACCAGCAAAAGTGGATTAAGATGAGAGATTAATCAGATTGGCATACCTCTTCAGTGTTGGGGGAAGATAGTTGAAGCATGATCCACCATGATGCCAATGGCTCCATCAAGCAAGCTAGATTGGTTGGAGCGCTCCAATGGATGAAGCCTTCAAGTATTTGAATGCTTCCACTGATGGTGGGGGCTCCTGAGCTTGTACCAAGATTAGCCTTCAGTGATGAAAAGCTTCAAAGATATCTTTCATGGTTGTCCCCAAGAAATCTCAACTTGTTGAGATCCATGTCTTCAATCCCGTAAGAGAGGTCAAGAGTGGTTGAAGGATCTCTTAGGGTGGCTGAGATTTCAAGGTTGGGAGGGCTTGGGCTGAGCTTTAATAGCTCAAATAGCTCCAGGTGAAGAATCCATGGCTGCCCAAACTGTCCAACTACTATCCAAGGTTTGTTCCAAGGCTAAGAATGCCAAGAGAGGAAAGGAGAGAGTTCTCAAGGAGTGTCCTAGAGTGGCCAAGAGTGGTAGAGAGCAGCAGGAAGGCAACAGGAAGGCTGGGGCAAGTAGGGGTAGCCAGCGCAAAATGCATCGAAAATTACGAGGGTTTCCCTACAAGCCTCAAGGGGTAGCAACCCTCCACTCCACTTCTTGATCTCAAGCTTAGAGTTCCAAGGAAAGGGCTCCAATGTTGGGTGGTGGTTTGGAGCAAGTTGGAGCAAGTTCTTGGAGGATTTTGGGATTGGCAGCCATGGCAGCTTGTAGGAGAAGAGAGAGAAGGAGAGCTGAGGGAAAAAGTAACTGAGATTTTTTCCCTCTTCTAACTCCTAAGTCTCTAAACTTGGCCTAGAACCCCTAAAATTTGCATGAAAAGGAGTGAAGACCTGCTAAGTTATCCATTTTACCTCTAGATATATAAAAGTCTCTAGCCATAGCTCCTGCTTGCTCCAAAAAGCTAAGACTAACTGTGGTCATTCCTATTGTACTTGTACATGTACCTGTAACCTGAGTAACTAGGGTTTGGGATTTGAAAATGGACTAGATGGAGAAAGAGGAAAGGAGAAAATGACCAAAGCCTGATGCTCTGACACCACTTGTAATGAATGAAGCTAAGAGGAGAGAGGATAATGAGTTGAAGAGGGAGAAAGAGAAAAAGAACAAGAGAAAGAAAGACTAGAAGAGGAGTGAGAAAGATAGAAATGAGGGGATAAGGGAGGAAAAAGCCATGGAAGTTGGAGATGAAGGTGAATAGTATGTTCTTGATAATAATTGGATGCCCTAAATTGGGACTATTACACCTTATATACCCCGATCAGTGTGACTAGGTGCCTAACCCCTAGTTCTTATGTATCCCGCTTGTTACAGCTGAAGTCAAGTTTTTATGTGCCCACAAACTAGGTGGTAACTGGGTGGGAAATGTTGGTGTGTAATGGGTCTCAAGACTATCATTGACTCTAGAATGTCTCAAATAGCTTGTTCATTGGGAGGGCTATGATGCTTGTGAGTGAACATGGGAACTAGCCTTCAACATTCCTCAAGCACTTACTAAAGTAAAGGAGTTTCCTCAATGATATTCCTTGAAACCAAGAGTTGTACCAATAAACCCCACTACTCTTTATGAAACTCCTCCCAAAAAGAGAGGGTAATGCCATGGAGAATAAAGGAAAAGTATCTTCAAGAAACTTCAAGAAGATTTTGGAAGTTTTAGAAGATTTTAAAAGATTCCTTCGGATAACTCTAGAAGAGAAATTGCATCAACATTGACATTACTTAGGCCATTGCTTATGTCAATAATATTTATGTAATTGATTATTTCATCATTCATAGGTATTACACACTTATGTGAGTGTTTATTTCATCTTATATCTAGAAGCTTCCCCATTAACCTCATTAACTCTAGTATAAATAGGAGTCTTAGGCTACAAGTCCTTCAGTCTTACCAACACAAGTTGTGAGGCTCCTAGGAGGTAAGTCCTTTCCAATTCTAGTTCAAGTCCTGTATCTATGGTTCTTATCTTATCTTTTATTTGGTCTAATCTTAGATCAAGATATTGTCTTGTATCATGAATCTAGCCTTGTTGTAAACATCATTGCATCAATGTTATATCATGAAATATATTGATATACTCCTCCATCTTCTTATAATAAAGGATCAAGTTCTTCTTCTTCTTCTTCTTCTTCTTCTTCTTCTTCTTCTTCTTCTTCTTCTTCAAGTTATTTCATTGTGTGTGTGAGGACATAATCCTTCTCCTCGTCAAGTTCTTGTTGCCTTCATAATATGTTTGGTATTTTGGAAGGCTAAAAAATCTTACTTCAACATAATTTGCAAAATAGGCTAAACTATTGGAGTATTATATATTAACCAAGTGCCTCTCCCAAATAATCCTAGCTAAACTACTAAAGCATTAGCTAATCTAGTAAGAACTTTATGATCCATGTTGTGTTTTCGAGACATTGTATGTGTTGTTGTAGCTCGAATCTTGTAGTGCAATTTGTACTAGTCAAGTTTGTGATTGATTGTTTGAATTATAAGAGAAGTATCAGCAAATTTGTGCTCATAAAATTTAGCATTTTCAATATATGTAGGAGCTAATTCATCATATGTTATCATGTCTATTACACTCCAATTTAATGCTATAAGAGAAGTAGCAAAACAAGTTCGTGCTAATAAAATTTAGCATTGTAAATATATGTAGTGCTAATTCATCATACATTCTCATTTCTGCTACACTCTAATTGATGTTATGCCTTTCGGAAATTATTTTAGTTGTGTGGATCATATCTTGCTAGATTTGCATCTACACATATTTTCTCTTGGGTGTATTTTTCGACCTCATGACCTGTCTAGATTATACACAATATTATGGTCTCATGAGATCTCTAGGAAATCTTCGATCTAATCTCTTTGTAATTTCCTTAGCACATTATAAAGGAAGCGGGTGCAATATGACCTATTTTACTAATGCTTTTGAAATAGTTGGAGCTTCATTCTAGTGGATTCTTAGCTATGTTGTTAGGTTTCCCATTTTAAAAATTTT
The DNA here is from genome assembly GCF_053477565.2 of Lygodium microphyllum. Taxonomy (NCBI): domain Eukaryota; kingdom Viridiplantae; phylum Streptophyta; class Polypodiopsida; order Schizaeales; family Lygodiaceae; genus Lygodium; species Lygodium microphyllum. The sequence goes on from NC_141161.1 coordinate 107,360,432, forward strand.
GTGTGTGCACGCGTGCTTAGAACAAAGTAAAGAGTGCTCATGTGTAATGCAAAATAAAGAGTGCTCATGTGCTTATGTGTTCTTGTGTAGAGAAAAGTAAAGAGTGCTAGTATGCTCATGTGTTCATGTGCAAGAAGACCAAATGAGATCACATGTATTGATCAAAGTGACTTCTAAATCATTTTAAGAAGGTTTGTTACTATATGAGAAGAATTCATTTTACACATTAGAATAATCAATCTAAGGGCTTCTAAATGACCCTTTGAATACACATTATACACACGATTACTTAGTAATGCACCCTCAAAGTTACACACAAATCCATATCCACGTTTTCTTAATATGTACATGCAAACTTCTTTTGATAACTAGGTTCCTAGTTGCAAGCTACAATGAGTGTTTTGCAACAACTAGAGGTTGTATGAAAGACCATTCTTATCATATGAGGGCCTAGTTCACTAAAGACATCATACATTCCATTTGGGGTGGTCACTTTTAAGATGTATGCTATCAAAAAATTATTGTAAGATATAGAGATCTAGATCTATATGACTCTATAGATATACCTTGGGGTGCACTTATTAGCATTCTTCTACAAAAGGGGTGTATAGCACTAATAACTTTAATAACGTATGTATACTTTTATATAATAGAAGATGTGGAAAAAGTTTTAGTTTAGAAATTAGGAAAATTGTTTTCTAAACCAAAGAAATTGTATCATTGGTAGGGAGAACACATTTTATGAGACACACAAAGATATAGAACTATAGAACTTTTTTATTATAAAGTAGCAAAATCATACCAAATCTTTCAACTATGCTAATGAAAAAAATATATTACTATTGAAGTAAAGTAAGTGAGAATATGTACAATCATCAAAGCTTAACCTCTTGCAAGGAAAGATCCACGGATAATGTATTGATTAGATAATGTGCAACATTAGCTTACTTACTATACATATCTCAACTATCTATCTTTGTTTCAATTTCAATTCCTACTCTCAAGATGTTCACTATAAGAATACCTAACTATCTCTTCATTTTTAGCAATAGAGCTATATTCATGTTAATGTTTGAATTGATCTTCTCTTTAAATATTAGAATATTTCTACTCACACATAACCAATGTTTTTCTTTTAGGAAAATATGGGTCCCCGAACAAGTTAGGTAAAAATAGGGTCATTTTTTAGCCCCTAAAATCATAATGATCACCTAAGGTTGAAACTTTTTTGCACAAAATTTGAGCTTTTATAACCTAAAATGGCCATTTCTATAGAGAAAAAGTATGGGTATCCATAGACATCATTACAAAAGTGTATAGCAACATGTGATACAATACCTCTTAAGTTGAGGACCTTGTCGCCAAATCGTGATCAATTTTTTGAGAGAGGTCTTTGTTGAAAGAAAATCATTACACGTAACTAACTAATCATAATTTATATAACCATTAAGTGTAAAATAATGTGAAAATTTTCTTCACATCTATTCTAAAATGTATAACTATTTGGGAAAATTGAAATTATTTCCTTAGAATTTTGTTTCATGTTGTAAGTGGAGAAAGGTGACTTAATAACCTTTCTATACCATATAAATATGTGTGAATATAAAATCTAAAAATTATAACTTAGTCTACTCAACTTTTGGACCAAAATTAAAAATATATAAAATTTATCTAATTTTTATGAATTTTAGCCACTAGAATTATTTTTGTTGAGTAGATCACAAAACACAAACATAGTTGAATCAATAAAATGGGGCTTCTTACAATAGGGGACTCAAGATTACTGAGAAATCACTTCACAACATATACAAGGGATTTTTCTACACACGATACATGTATTCTCTCAATACTATCTTCCACAAGAGATGCATACACAAGAGAGGTTTCATATTCTTGTGTTGACAGATAATATAACTCAACAATGAGTTGACCTTGCAATAATGTAATGCCATATTCATTAAAGACATTGGTTTTATTAACTATGCCCTATGTTTTGAACTTGAGACTTTCTTTTGAAAGAAAGATGCCATATTCATTAAAGACATTGGTTTTATTAACTATGCCCTATGTTTTGAACTTGAGACTTTCTTTTGAAAGAAAGATGCCATATTACTTGGGTTGTAATATTACTAACCACTTCATAAAATTACATGGGAAACAAAAATGATCCTTGACATGCTAATGTACCATTATAAGAGCCTCTTTAATGGTGGGATCCTTATAGAATTGCTCATGATAGATATGAAGTGGGCATAAACCATGACAATACTTCATTTTAATAACTAGAACCTTCATATTGTGCCAATGGTACATCCTATTAAAAATTTTCAATTGGCCTCCTGCAAAATGACACAAAACTATCATAATGTGCACATGTGGGTGCACACACACACATATGCATACATATGCACAAATCATGCATATAGTGTCCATGCCCCTACATATGTGTGCATTCATGTAACTGAGGTTATGGATGTCATTTCCATATGTATGAGTGTCTATGTTGTACATACATAGTTATCAATAATTTCTTTTTTGTCTAATCAAGTAATGCATCTCTAATGATTGTGCATACAAATTGTGTATTCACCATGATTTTTTTTTTTTTTGCATGCCCTAATCCTCATTACGATCTCTCCTCTCTTACCATGCATTATCAAAAAAATTAACTTACTCAACAAGGAGAAAGCAATCGTTTGTTTGTTGCTTGAGTGAATGGGTTGGCAACTTCAACTTTTTTATTGGAAAGTTTTCTTTCAAAAACTAATATCATGCATTACAAATAAGGCTTCTTTAATGTTTCATGCCCTTATTTTGATCACAATCCCTTCTTTCTTTCCCTGCATTATCTAAACGTTAATTTACTCAACGAGGAGAAAGTATTCATTTATTTGTTGCTTGAGTGAGTGTGTTGACAACTTCAACTTTTCATTGTGGATTTTTCTTTTGGAAAACTAGTATGCACTATTTTTAAAAAAAGTTCTTTGTAGTCTGTGTACACTATTATGTGTATACAAGCCCTCAATCATTTGAATTTAAGCACATGGTTATGTTTGCATAGAATATGATAATAAAAAGGTGAATCTTTTGACACTAAAGGCTTAATCTAGTACAAAATAAGAACATGTTTAAGATTTTAGGGCATTGACAATTAATTTATAGCATATGATTGGGAGTAGTTATTTTTGGTGATCTTGTGTAGAATTGATATGAATCTATGGTCTTATTAATAGAAAGTTGACCTTTGTATTGTGAGAATATACTTCACATAGTCTTGTCTTTAGTAATACTTGTAAACTTACAAGCGGAAAAGCTCCTCTTATCCAAGAAATTGAAAATATGAAAATCCTCTCACAAGTTAAAAAAGCTCCTCTTATCCAAAAAATTGAAGACATGAAAGTTCTCTTCTTACTACACTTATTAACCCTCTTCATTATTTAAAGGATGCATGTGAATATTTATTTAGCAACATAAATCCAACTTTGACCATGATCAAATTGCCTATTCAAGCAAGCAATAATTGAATCAAGAAACCCACAAATGGAAAGAGAACGATTATCATTAGACAAGGTATATTACTTGTCAACGGTGATAATTTAATTGTCTTGAAAGTTTTTTGGTAAGTTGTTCGAATCAACATTCTAACTCATATCATTCTGATTCATATGAATATCTTTTATAAAGATTCGAGTATGAATTGGTAATGGTAGAAGAAAAAGAAAAAAATAGTATTTGACTAATAATCTTTGATACAACTAATTAATAAACCTATGATATGAGTCATTTCAGCTCCAAGATAAACACATACACTTAGGAAATCTGTTGGACAAGCGGATTCGCATCTCTTACAACCTATGCAGTCTTCTATTTTGGGAGAAAAAACTATCTAATTTTCTTTGCATCCATCCCAAAAAATGTGTGGAGTATTTTGGGCTGTTAGATGTAACAAATTTGGAGTAAACATTTCTCACACATACCTATTCTCAATAACTCTATATATATGACTAGATTAGCATCATGAAGGTAAGAGGATGCTTTGTTAAGATGCTCAATTATTTTGGGGAAGTCTCTATATATGATTGTAGTAATGTAGAAACAAAGTGATTTGTTTTGGTGAAGAAGAAGAAATGTTATTGACTAATCATGGCTAAAAAAGAGTCTTTACAAAGAGAAAATAAAATCAAAATCTGTAAAGAAGTCTGACTCTATTTGTCGATCCATGAAAGAGGAGATGAAGAAGAGCTCACTCACACAAAAGAAGCAAATGGATGGACGGATGTGCCTTACCAATCAATGCTTGAAGAGGATTTTTTACGGCTATTTTGTTTACCCAAAGCACTAAACAACAAGTGATTTTATATCTATGAAACTTTTTTCAAAAAGCCTATAGAGATAAAGTCACTTGTGTGTTCAATATAAAATTCCCTTCATAAAGAACCATATGTATTTTTTAAAAATTAAGACTTAAAAGATATTGAAATGCCTATAGCTTTAAAATTGGAAGAAATTTACTTGTATTTGTAAAATATTTTTTCCTTAATTTCCAATAGAGTCAACAACTTTAGACACTTGTTATCAATGTCCATTATAACACTAATTACAACTCCTAGAGAACCCTAGACTCAAGTAAATTTCAAATAGAGAGAGAATACCCTAGGTGGTTTTCTCACATAGCCATCTCCTATAAATCTGACAAGGTACTGAAAGGGTGGTTGTATCTATCATATTACAAAATTTTATATGTTATTGTTCCAATTTAACAAATTTTTGTTAATTTTATGAAACCCAAGAAATAATGGCATCACATAACTACTCAATCATTATCATTCACACAAGCATATTTTGTAAAACAATAGCTTCTATAACAGTAATGTCCTGTTGTCTTTTTGTGTAGCTCCTAAGTGTTTCTATCTCAAGCTCTGCAATTTTTACTTGTTTATGTAGTCAAATTTGTGAGAGCTTATCATGCAGTTCTAAGATCTTAGGTTACTATCATAATTAGATATCTACAAGACATCTTAAGAAACAAAATTAGAGATCAAAGATTTTCAAGAAGTTATTCAAGTTGTTACACCTATGCAAGCTAGTGGTAAAACATCATCTATATGTGTAATCAACTTTTTAGCATTAGTTCCTATAATAATGATCCGCTGTCGTACTGCTGCGCATCCAAGGTGTGGAAACCAAAAAGTTGTGTGTGTGGGATTTGATATTTTGTACATACTTAGTCGTTATGTTTGCACTTTTATTCTGCGTGGGTAATATAGTGAAGAGGGGTTTGGTGCAAGAGGAACTTATCCGTAATGCTCTGGTTGACATGTACGCTAAATGTAACATGCTTGTAGAAGAACATGGAGTTTTTGATAGATTGGTAACTCGAGATGCAGTCTCATGGGCTACACTCATTTCAGGATATGCCGATTATGGGCTTTGTGCAGTGCACTGTGCTCTCCTGCAACATGCAACATCAACTAGCAACAATAATAACACCACAAGCAATATATCTGCATTAATAACAGAGTAGAATGGTCAAACTCATCAATCTTTATTAGATGCTGGTGAGCATTATTGCCAGCCAGTGTCTTTGAAGGATCATGGGGAGCAATCCTTGAAAAATGTTACAACTTGCCCAATGTCTTGGGTAGGATCTGATGCTGAGGGTTCTTACATTCATAGACATGATTATGTTGAAAGACGCTATTTAGAAGCGAGAGAAAGTAATGAACAGTTGAGGTACAGGGAAGGCTTTACTTTAGATGCCAGTGGGCACATTAATGAGGACCGAGGATCGTACCCATCATTTGGAATGCTCGGTTTTAGAAATGAAACCCTTGTGGATATGGATGAGGCTGACTTGACATATCACAATACTGTTCAGAATGTGTGTCCAACTCTAAGTAATAGAGTCCAAGCACTGAGGATGGGTATCCCAGGTAAACAGATGTTCAAATCCTGTCTGGAAAGGGCAGGCCCACTTGAAGATGATAAAATGCAAGGACAGAAGCAAATGTTTCCCAATGTCACTGCAGATAATGTATCTATGTTCTCATTATCTGTTTTGGAGGGTAGGGTACATGGAGGGGGCCTTATGACACTGCTTGAAAAGGAGGCTGCTAAAAACAGAAATTATCAGAGTGAAAAGTTGTGTTTTATAACTCGTTGAGTCCTACTAGAGGTGCTAGAAGATTGAGCTGATTGCAGATTTCTTTTTATGACTCCAGGCAGGAGACAGCAGCAGTTGTTGAGCCTGGTTTTATATCTCATCTATGATTTCAAACGTCTTCATCAGCATTGGCAGTAACTTGAGTACACTTTTGTACAGTTCAGTCCATTGGTTACTATTCATTGAAGGAAGGGCCTTACTCTGGTCTGGGGGGGGGGGGGGGGGGAAACAGGCCGCTTTTCGGATGGCTATTGTGGGAGGAGCCTGAAGAGAAAATAACAGAGAATCGGTTGTGATTTTTTTCCCTTCGATCGGTCAGGGATTTGGAAGAGAAAAAGGGGGCTGTAACACGAGATAGGAACATGCAAAAGGAAGAGCCGAGAGGAAGATGAAGACGGGAAAAAACCACTGCAGCGACAATGTGTATTGAAGAGGAAGCCGTGACGAAAGGTGGAGTTGTAGAAGGAGAGTGTCGACAATGATTGCAATCAATGGGATTTTGACGGTTTGAGGGAGTCTGTCCGATGCATTATTACAGCAAAAAGCTGAAAAAGCAAGTTAGCTTCGTCAGGGATTTGGTGAATTTCATACAGATTCCTACAATTGTCATGGCATAGGTCGACTCATCAATTGGAGGCAGATGAAAAGCTTCTTTTTGAATCAGCGAGAGCAGCATGATCAATTAGGTGGGCATCGGTTCTTTAGAAGGTAAAACACAGAGAGCTGGTTGGGCTTTCCCCTTCAATCAGTCAAAGATTCTGGGACCGATGTGCAGAATTCAGGCTTAGAATGGCAGCACTAGAGGTCCTGTTCTTCTGGAAGACTATCGCCTGATTGAAAAGCTTGCTCAGTTTGATTGTGAAAGAATTCCTGAATGTGTTGTCCAAGCCAGAGGTGCCAACACAAAGGGAAGCCCTTTGATTTTGCATCTCAATCCTTTTTACCTTACTTGGAGGCTTTATTGGCACAAGAACAGAGCATATTCAGCACCCTGTACACGCTAATCAGATTTCAAGGGATATTCTGAAACAGAAATACCCTTCATGGCCTTTGTCTCTGTGGTACTCACATACATGCATCTATGCGTGGAGAATAATCATCTTTACAACAGAAAAGTCTCTGAAACATAACAGGGGTGCAGGGAAAGACCATACTAGAGTGTGTAAGAGCTGGACACTATGCTGCCAGTGTGAAAGATATTACAAGTTTTAACCAAACAGAGTGATATGTTGAATTCACCTCTTTTCTGCAAAAATAAGGATTGCCAAGATTTGGCTGTAATGGGCCTGGAGCGTCTTTGTTATTAAGGAGTTTTACAACAAGATATAACTGCTATATTTCTGAGTGACTTTGACTATTGCTTGAGCTATAATGCCAATTCTTACAGTTGTGAAAAGTCTTCAGCTAATGAGAATTTTGCAAATTGAGATAGGTATAATTGTGACATGAGTTATATTGTCATTCTGGGACCGATGTGCAGAATTCAAGCTTAGAATGGCAGCACTAGAGGTCCTGTTCTTCTGGAAGACTATCGCCTGATTGAAAAGCTTGCTCAGTTTGACTGTGAAAGAATTCATGAATGTGTTGTCCAAGCCAGAGGTGCCAACACAAAGGGAAGCCCTTTGATTTTGCATCTCAATCCTTTTTACCTTACTTGGAGGCTTTATTGGCACAAGAACAGAGCATATTCAGCACCCTGTACGCGCTAATCAGATTTCAAGGGATATTCTGAAACAGAAATACCCTTCATGGCCTTTGTCTCTGTGGTACTCACATACATGCATCTATGCGTGGAGAATAATCATCTTTACAACAGAAAAGTCTCTGAAACATAACAGGGGTGCAAGGAAAGACCATACTAGAGTGTGTAAGAGCTGGACACTATGCTGCCAATGTGAAAGATGTTACAAGTTTTAACCAAACAGAGTGATATGTTGAATTCACCTCTTTTCTGCAAAAATAAGGATTGCCAAGATTTGGCTGTAATGGGCCTGGAGCATCTTTGTTATTAAGGAGTTTTACAACAAGATATAACTGCTATATTTCTGAGTGACTTTGACTGTTGCTTGAGCTGTAATGCCAATTTTGACAGTTGCGAAAAGTCTTCAGCTATGAGAATTTTGCAAATTGAGATAGGTATAATTGTGACATTAGTTATATTGTCATCATCCTATTCTCTTTTAACACCTAAGGAAGTAAGCGCCTGCATTTGAAGACCGTCGAAATCGAGGAATCTTCTATCTTGGAATTTCTCTAGAACCTCTGTGGTTGCGACTTTTCTTTCGAAAACCCTTCAACATATTTGGTGAACCCGACGTGAAAGCATCGCATAAATTTCAGGATGGGAGATACTTCAGCATCAATTTCAGCCTCTTCTACGATTCCACCTTTGTCCTCTACTTCAGCTCCATCATTGAATGCTGCTTCAAGTACTTCAACGGATGATTTAAAGCAGATTTTACAGAATATGTCTATGTACATGCAACTTCAAAATCAGCAGACACAATTGTATATGCAGCAGCAGCAATTAATTGTATCAACAACAGTTGTCTCAGCAAAGGCAAATATATTCGGAGCAGGAGAATGCAATCAGCGCGACTAAGGCGATTGAAGCAGTTGAGAATGAGAAGAAGCTATTTGATGGCCGTAATGTTTCAGCTTATTTGAAGACATATGAGATCAAGATAGGATTTTTTGGAGTACCAGCTGGACTTATGAGTAAGTATTTCCTTCGTCTTGTCACACCCACCTTGAGGGCAAAAGTGACTGATCTTTTTATTCAAAATTTGCATTGGCAAGATTTTAAGAAGGCCCTAAAAGAAGAGTATTTCCTTAAGGACTTTGGGATGGCTACACGGCAATCATTCCGAGAGTGGGCCTACATGCCAAACAAAGGTCTAGCTGCTTCAGAGTTGATACGAGGATTTGAAGAGAGGTATAGTAAGCTTGATGCCATTGAACAAAGAGCATTGGATGTTGAGAAAGTTGAGCTTTTCTTGCAAGCTGCAGATCCTACTCTTCAAGAAGAATTAGGAGAGCTTCTTGAGGATCGCACAAAGCCTATGGGTCTTAAAATGGATTGGCAAGATTCCCAGGATGCAGTCTCGACTTTGACCAAGAGGAGGATATGGAAGACCCGCCTACAGAATGGTTCTATGACACCGACGCCGTCTTCTGCTCCTATACCTGCTTCTATCCCTGTTATTTCTTCTCTTCCTCAGCCAATTTCTTGGCCTATGCCAGTGCCTACTGTTTCTACTCCTCCCGTTCCTCCTGTTCCAAGATCGATGTCGGCTCCTTCTGCTCCAAAACCATCCGCTTCGTCGGTTCCTTTCTCTCTTGATGACATAATCAAAGGCATAACGGATTTGACACTAGAGTCAGTTAAAGCAGAATTGGTGGGAAAATTGAAAGAGCAGTTTGTTTCGACTACGCCTACTATTTCTTCTACTGCTCCTACTGCAAGGAGTGCTCCTAGTGCACCTAGGAGAGATCGGAGATGTATTTGGTGTGATAGTACTGACCATCAGCATTGCAGGAATTGTGAATCTTTTCAGGATGCAAGGAGGAAGAATTTGGTATTTTGGGGACAAGATGGTAAGATCTGGTTGACTGAAACAGGAGCTCCGCTTGCTACCAATTTTGGGAAAGGCGGAATGAAGAAATTAGTGGATAACATGGTTGCACGTACTTCTTATGTGGCAGCTAGAGGAGATGCTTCTGCATATGGAGTTCAGATTGAGAAAGGATCAGAGAATCAGTCAGCATTATGGACTTATGCTATGGAGACGGCAAACAAGGGAAAAATTCAGCAGACTGTTTTGACTAGTGCAGGTTCTAGCATCAGATCTGAGACAGGTTGGGATTCGCCTGTTGACAGATACACTATTTATGTCTACTTGGCTAAGTCTCAGGGAGCAGATGTACTTGTTGAGGAGAAGCGTAAGAGGGATGAAGAAAATCCAAATGCAGCTAAAAAGACTAGAGGGGGTGAGTTTGTTACTCCACCTACTGCAGGACCGTCTTTGAGACCAGGGCCAAAACGACACATGGAAGATGCTCAAAAGAAAGAAAAGAGGCAAGAGCCTAGAGAGAGGAAGCAGGCAGGGTTTAGATTGATGTCTGATATTGACACATCTACGGACATGAAGAAAATCTTCAATGACAAGATACTTGGCAGTGAGGTGACTTTTACTATTTCTGAAATTTTGGGCATCTCGAAAAGAGAGTTTCAAGATCAGTTCCAAGAAGTCTTGAAGAGGAAAAGACATGCATTGCCTACTACTGATACACAGGGAGTTTTGATTGGGGATTTGGATGAGGATGAGGATGAGGTTATGGTTGAGAATGCTTTTGTTTGTCCACAGATAGAGAAGAGGGTTCAGCCTATGCATTATGCTGAAACTGATGAGCCTGTCTTGATACCGCATAGTCACTTTTCGCGGAGTCATTGGGCTAGGGCAACTACAGAAATGATGGTAAAAATTAGAGAGAAACAGGTGCCTTATGTTGCTTTGGTGGATCATGGTTCAGAGATTAATCTCATAGTTCGTGGAGTTTATGAAAGTAATAGATGGCCTATGGATGTAGAGCATGGGTGGCGTATGAGAGCCGCCAACAACACTGCAGGTGATTTGTATGCTGCATGTCCCAGTGTCAGGATTTCTATTGGAGATGTAGAGGAGGATTTCCATTTCTTTGTGCAGGATTCATGCTCTTATCCCATAATTCTTGGATAGCCATTCATTACAGAGATGTGCATGGAAACAAAAGTAATGGATGATGGATCTGCTTATGCACGGATTTGCAGTAAAGATGGTATGAGAGCAGTTTAGTTTATGACTGTGTGTGTGAACCATGTTAGCAACAGGGATACTCTTAGAGATGCACCTTTGCCCACTGTGAGGGATTCAGGTTTTCATTAGGTACCGCTGTTTCGCGAGACGACGGTGGTATAGAGCAGAGGAGATTGGAGATCTCACCTCCTGGCAGCACTGTTTTCTCCTCCAGTTTTGTTGGAATTTCAGCACAAACAGTTCGATGAGTTATCAGAAGACTTCTAAGTTGCCTAGAGCTGCCAGACAGTACATATGCAGGAAGGAGAAAATTTTGAAAAATGCAGATATTTTAGAGGATGATGAGCATATAGATGGGATGCATGATAGTATGATTTGTGCAGATACGATGACAGAGATGGAAAATATGCTGAAAACTGATATGTAGAGTTGTCACATTAATGTATTAGTGCAATCCCTGGACATGTTTCATGAAATTGCAGATTTTGTGTCACAAATAGAGTCAGAGGCTAAGGTGACTCAGCAAAAAGTATTGAGAGCTGAAGAAATTCAGCAAACAGAGTTTTCGGCTGATTATGATCAGCTTACAAAGACACAGAGGGCTGAAAACTTTCAGCCAACAGAGTTTACTGCTGAAATATTTTAGCATCCGGAGTTTAGGGCTATTCCTATGCAGTCCATAGAGCAGAGGGCTGAGGATATTCAGCCCACTGGAGTGCAGAATTGCTGATTTACAGCAAGATTTGAGTAATGCAGAGGATCATAATGAAGCCAGGGTTGACACGAAATACAAGACTGTGGATAAGAAGGTGAAGCCGGTAGCTGTACTGCTTCCACCTAACAGTGATCAACAAATAGAGAGGGCTGCCAAACAGCCAATTTTGAGGAATCCAGAGCATATAGGCCATAAATTTTCAACAGAGACTCTTGCTGAATTAAAAATTGGAAATGGTGATTTATTGCTACCCACAGAGAAGCAATGCTTTCAGGAGATGCTTGAGCGACATGGAAGGGGGTTTGCTTTTTTCCCGCATGAGATTGGATGTGTGAATCCGGATATTGTTGCTCCTATGGTGATCTTTACTATTCCTCATACTCCATGGAACCTCTGACCTATTCTAGTGCCTAAGGCACACCTGCCAAAGCTAATTGACTTGTTGAATGAGAAAATCAGGATGGGAATCCTAGAGCCATCATCTGCACCATACTCAAATAGGTGGTTTACGGTTCCAAAGAAGAATGGTACTCTCCGATTTATACAGGACATGCAGCCAGTAAACAGAGTTACTATCAGGAATGTTGGTATAGGTTCAATTGTGGATGAATTTGCAAAAGCATTTGCTGGACGTGCCATCTATTCTTTAGGTGATTTGTATTCGGGATATGATCAGTTTCAGTTGGCTTTGGAAAGTAGGGACATAACCACTATGAGAACTCCTATTGGGCTTGTCAGGATGTGTACCTTGCCTCAAGGTGCCACTAATTCTATTGTGCATATGATGAATGCCATGCATAAGGTCCTTCGTGATTACATACCTCAGCTTACCATGCATTTCTTGGATGATGTGCCCATTAAGGGGTGTGCAAAAGAAGAGAAGAATGAGAGTCTAAATGAGCAGGGATGCAGATATTTTGTGGCTGATCATATTTCAGCTTGTGAGAAGATTTTGGCCAGGCTAGAAGAAGTAAACTTGACACTATCAAGGCAAAAATCTATTTTTGGAGTAAATGAGGTTGTCATTGTTGGACATATGTGTGGGTATTATGGCAGGAAACCCTCACCTGAGAAGGTGGATGCTATAGGCAAGATTACGGAGTATTTTTCTACCACTTCAGAGGTACGGAGATTCATTGGAGCTTGTGTGTTTTATATGATTTGGATACCCCATTTTGCACACATAGCAGGTTGTTTATATTAGCTGCTTCGAAAGGGGCAGCAACTTTATTGGGATGAGAGTCACACTAGAGCCATGTGGAAATTGAAGAAGTTATTGCAGATTGCTCCTACTCTCAGGAAAGCAAATTATAATTGCGGAAGGCCTATTGTATTGACAGTTGACACTAGTCCAATTGGCATAGGTTGGGCTGTGGGTCAAGATGATGCAGATGGAAACATGTATGCTATTCGGTTTGGGGCGAAAGTCCTAAACGAGAGACAGAGGAGATATCCGCAAATCAAGAGGGAGTTACTGGGAATTGTTACGGCTCTCAAATGTGACAAGGAGTACTTTATTGGAGCCTCAGTTGTGGTAGAGACAGATTGCTTGCCATTGATAGGTATGATTATGAGTTGCTCTACTCCGGATATAGCTATGCTGAGATGGATTGCATACATCAAGTCATTAAATCCAGAATTTAAACACATAGTAGGGAAGGATAATCTAGTGGCGGATATGCTGTCTAGAGCTAGATATGATGATGAGGAGACACTACTTGCAGAAGAGGATGATACAGAAATTTCAGCCGCTATGGTTGATCATGTTTGCCATGTCTATGATATTGTGGCTTTCATAGAAGAACTCTATGTTGGAGATTGGTTGCAGATTGGCAAGTACCTTAGTACACTAAGCAAAAGAGATGAATGGATAGATGAAGAGTTCAAGAAGGTCAGAAGAAAATCCTATGGTTATTTTCTCAAGGACGGATTTCTTTGGAAGCACCCGAAGAAAAGAGGTGGATTACCCTTGCGGGTTGTCTATGATAGAGAGACACAATTACAGGTGATGAGGGAGTTTCATGAGAGTCCTTGGGCTGGTCATAGAGGAGTGTGGGCTACTTATGAGAAAATCAAGGAGAAATATTGGTGGAAAGGCATGTATAGAGATGTTTCTCACTTTGTAGAGACTGTCAGATGTATTCGGTAGTGCATCATCGAGATGAGCTTCATCCGACCTATCCGCTATGCATTCGTTATAAGTGGGTAGTTGACTTGGTTACTATGCCTATGGGTCTATGGCAGATGAGATATATTGTTTTGGCTAGAGAGGATCTTACCAATCATGTTGAGGGCAGACCTTTGAGAACGAAGACTACTAGTGCAGTGTGTAAGTTCTTATTGGAAGAAATTTTCTGCAGGTATGGCTGTGTGGATAAGATCATTGCAGATCGCGGTGAATTGGATGCAGATGAAGATAGGGAGTTTTTCTCTCAACTAGGAATCAAGTTGGCTCTAACCACAGCATACAATCCAGAGGGAAATGGGAAGAGTGAAAGAGGACATCCGTCGATAGTGAAAGCATTAGCCAAAGCATGCAGAAGACAGATTGGAGAATGGCCGAGACTTCTACCATTTGCTTTGTGGGCTGATCGTACGACTCACAGTGTTACCACAGGATATATGCCCGCAGAGTTGATGTATGGTCAGAAACCGGTTATGCCGACTGAGACTTGTGCTTTGACTTGGTCAGTTTTACCTTGGCATGAGGATTTGACGAGAGAGGAGCTCTTAGCTCTTCGGATCCGACAGTTGGAGAGAAGATCAAAGGATATTCAGCTAGCTACTGATAGGTTGAAGGTTGCTAGACTAAGAACTAAGAACAAGTTTGACAGCAGGCATCGCTTGCGGCCTAGAGCAATAGAAGAGGGAGTCTGGGTATTAGTCTTTGATAGCGGCCTTGAAAATCAGCATACTGCACTTCGAAAGATGGTGAAAATATGGTTTGGGCCGTACATAGTCAGACATGTCTTTGACAATGAAACATATGAGCTGACATAATTGGATGGGACAGTGCTTAGAGTGCCTATTGCAGGAAAAAGAATCAAGATTTTCAAGAAAAGAGATGATGAGAATTATGCATTGGAAGAATTTGCAAGAGAAGAGCAACGAGAAGAAACTCCAGTAGAAGAGACAGATGATATGACAGATAATCTTGCTGAAATACCGGAAATACACAATGAAGAGATTGATCTGTTCGTGGATCTTGATGATAATGATCATGGGTACTTGGCCCATCCGGAGGATGCGCAGGATTAGAGGGGGTGGATGTCATACTGCTGCGCATCCAAGGTGTGGAATCCACCAAAAAGTTGTGTGTGTGGGATTTGATACTTTGTACATACTTAGTCGTTATGTTTGCACTTTTATTTTGCGTGGGTAATATAGTGAAGATGGGTTTGGTGCAAGAGGAACTTATCCGTAATGCTCTGGTTGACATGTACACTAAATGTGACATGCTTGTAGAAGAACATGGAGTTTTTGATAGATTGGTAACTCGAGATGCAGTCTCATGGGCTACACTCATTTCAGGATATGCCGATTATGGGCTTTGTGCAGTGCACTGTGCTCTCCTGCAACATGCAACATCAATCAGCAACAATAATAACACCACAAGCAATATATCTGCATTAATAACAAAGCAGAATGGTCAAACTCATCAATCTTTATTAGATGCTGGTGAGCATTATTGCCAGCCAGTGTCTTTGAAGGATCATGGGGAGCAATCCTTGAAAAATGTTACAACTTGCCCAATGTCTTGGGTAGGATCTGATGCTGAGGGTTCTTACATTCATAGACATGATTATGTTGAAAGACGCTATTTAGAAGGGAGAGAAAGTAATGAACAGCTGAGGTACAGGGAAGGCTTTACTTTAGATGCCAGTGGGCACATTAATGAGGACCGAGGATCGTACCCATCATTTGGAATGCTCGGTTTCAGAAATGAAACCCTTGTGGATATGGATGAGGCTGACTTGACATATCACAATACTGTTCAGAATGTGCGTCCAACTCTAAGTAACAGAGTCCAAGCACTGAGGATGGGTATCCCAGGTAAACAGATGTTCAAATCCTGTCTGGAAAGGGCAGGCCCACTTGAAGATGATAAAATGCAAGGACAGAAGCAAATGTTTCCCAATGTCACTGTAGATAATGTATCTATGTTCTCATTATCTGTTTTGGAGGGTAGGGTACATGGAGGGGGCCTTATGACATTGCTTGAAAAGGAGGCTGCTAAAAACAGAAACTATTAGAGTGAAAAGTTGTGTTTTGTAACTCGTTGAGTCCTACTAGAGGTGCTAGAAGATTGAGCTGACTGCAGATTTCTTTTTATGACTCCAGGCAGGAGACAGCAGCAGTTGTTGAGCCTGGTTTTATATCTCATCTATGATTTCAAACGTCTTCATCAGCATTGGCAGTAACTTGAGTACACTTTTGTACAGTTCAGTCCATTGGTTACTACTCATGGAAGGAAGGGCCTTACTCTGGTCTGGGGGGGGGGGGGGGGGGGAAACAGGCCACTTTTCGGATGGCTATTGTGGGAGGAGCCTGAAGAGAAAATAAAAGAGAATCGGTTGTGATTTTTTTCCCTTCGATCGGTCAGGGATTTGGAAGAGAAAAAGGGGGCTATAACACGAGATAGGAACATGCTAAAGGAAGAGCCGAGAGGAAGATGAAGACGGGAAAAAACCACTGCAGCGACAATGTGTATTGAAGAGGAAGCCGTGACGAAAGGTGGAGTTGTAGAAGGAGAGTGTCGACAATGATTGCAATCAATGGGATTTTGACGGTATGAGGGAGTCTGTCCGATGCATTATTACAACAAAAAGCTGAAAAAGCAAGTTAGCTTCGTCAGGGATTTGGTGAATTTCATACAGATTCCTACAATTGTCATGGCATAGGTCAACTCATCAATTGGAGGGAGATGAAAAGCTTCTTTTTGAATCAGCGAGAGCAGCATGATCAATTAGGTGGGCATCGATTCTTTAGAAGGTAAAACGCAGAGATCTGGTTGGGCTTTCCCCTTCAATCAGTCAAAGATTCTGGGACCGATGTGCAGAATTCAGGCTTAGAATGGCAGCACTAGAGGTCCTGTTCTTCTGGAGGACTATCACCTGATTGAAAAGCTTGCTCAGTTTGATTGTGAAAGAATTCCTGAATGTGTTGTCCAAGCTAGAGGTGCCAACACAAAGGGAAGCCCTTTGATTTTGCATCTCAATCCTTTTTACCTTACTTGGAGGCTTTATTGGCACAAGAACAGAGCATATTCAGCACCCTGTACGCGCTAATCAGATTTCAAGGGATATTCTGAAACAGAAATACCCTTCATGGCCTTTGTCTCTGTGGTACTCACATACATGCATCTATGCATGGAGAATAATCATCTTTACAACATAAAAGTCTCTGAAACATAACAGGGGTGCAGGGAAAGACCATACTAGAGTGTGTAAGAGCTGGACACTATGCTGCCAGTGTGAAAGATATTACAAGTTTTAACCAAACAGAGTGATATGTTGAATTCACCTCTTTTCTGCAAAAATAAGGATTGCCAAGATTTGGCTGTAATGGGCCTGGAGCGTCTTTGTTATTAAGGAGTTTTACAACAAGATATAACTGCTATATTTCTGAGTGACTTTGACTGTTGCTTGAGCTGTAATGCCAATTCTTACAGTTGCGAAAAGTCTTCAGCTAATGAGAATTTTGCAAATTGAGATAGGTATAATTGTGACATGAGTTATATTGTCATCATCCTATTCTCTTCTAACACTTAAGGAAGTAAGCACCTGCATTTGAAGACCTTCGGAATTGAGGAATCTTCTATCTTGGAATTTCTCTAGAACCTCTGTGGTTGCGACTTTTCTTTCGAAAACCCTTTGACACCGCAATCTACTTTAAGGATTTATTAAACTATCTTAGAATTACATGTATTAATTAGAACCAAAAACCATGCAACATATGTATGCCTATTCATGCTTCCTATAATATTTACAATGCATTGTATCATGTTGTAAAACTATTTTAAGACAATGTAGTACCAAAAAAAAAAGCATTCCTGTTAGTGAAGAAAATAATATATGTTTCTCGAGCAGCTTGTTGCAGCAATTGTTGGCTTCCTCAAGCCTAATAGAACAATTACCTATAAACCATGTAAGTCAAACATTTATGCAACTTCTAGTCACCTTCAAGGCTGATAAAGGAGCCATTATTCTTTTTTTAGCCTTACTTTTAGTTGCAACAACTAAAAGACTATCAAAATTTGTTAGAAATACACTATTGATCAACAAATACAGTGGTTCTATAAGTCATGAGATTCCAAACCAAGATATTATGCATCTAATAACTATTCTAGACATTTATGTAGCATCTATTCTCATCCAAGGCTATCAAATGATCCATTGTTCATTTATAGTATTGATAACCCACAAATAGAGTATAGTATACATTATGTAGAGTACAATATACTCAACCATTTTCATCCATGTGAGAATGTTTTTGCAAAACACTAGCTTCTATAACAATTATGTCCTGTTGTCTTTTCATGCAGCTCCAAGTTTTCCTATCTCAAGTTCTACACATTTTATTTTTTTATGCAGTCATATTTATGAGAGCTTATCATGCAATCTCAAGATCTCAAGTTCTACAACTATCATAATTAGTCATATGCAAGACATCTCTTAAGAAACAAAATCAACAAGCGGAGATTTGCAAGAAGTTATTCAAGCTTTTGCATCTATGCAAGCTAGTAGTAAAACATTATCTCTATGTCTAATCAACTTTTTAGCTTCAATTCCTATAATAATGAACTGCAATCTACTTTAAGAGTTAACTAAACTACCCTAGGATTGCATGTATAAATTAGAACCGAAAAACATGCAACATATGTATGCCTATTTAGGCTTTCTATGATATTTACAATGCAGTGTATCATGTTGCAAAACCATTTTAAGACAATGTAGCACCCAAAAAAAATCATGTTAGTGAAGAAAATAATATATGTTTCTTAGTCTTGGCATAGCAATTGTTTGCTTCCTCACTCTTGACACAACAATTACCTACAAACCATGTAAGTCAAACATTTATGTAGCTTCTAGTCACCTTCAAGGGCTGATAATGAATGAAGCTAAGAGGAGAGAGGAAAATAAGCTAAAGAGAGAGAAAGAGAGGATGAAGAAGATAAATAAGAAAGACCAGAAGAGGAGAGAGAAAGACAAGAATCAGGGGAGAAAGAATGAGGAAGCCATGGAAGCTAGAGATGAAGTTGAAGAGTATGTTCTTGACAATATTTAGATGCCCTAAGTTGGGTATCTTACACCTTATATACCCCAATAAGTGTGATTGGATGTCTAACCCGTAGTTTCCATTTATCCCACTCATTACAATCCATCCCCACCCTAAAAAAAATTTCCCTCAAAGAGAAAAGACAAATGGAGGGATTTGATAGAGCAGCTAAGAAGTGGGGTGCAAAGTGCTACTCTGGTCACATTACAATGAAAATGGGTGGGTGAGGACTATGGACAGCATGATGTCCATTGTAGGCTTGCTAAAGTAAATCTGCCATAACTTTTGATAGGCTGCTCCAAATGGGACATGACATATGTCAAAATAGATCTTATGAGATGTACTTTCATACCATTGAGGAAGCACATGGTTGTGATTTGGGCAAGTAGAAAATTATTATAAAATAGTGTGCCATATGCAAGCATGGTGTGGTCAAAAGGGGACATAACTTGCTAGTCTTTAGCCCATGGGGCATCTTGGAGGTGAGGAAATTCATTAATAATAGTTGTTGTGTGCCATGAGGCTTCTTCCAAGGGTAGGCCTTGCCATTTGATGAGGTATTCCTTGATGAATTGAGATCTTATGTATTTATCATGTTGCCCAATGATTGCCTCATGGATATAATCAATGATGCCTTCTTCATCTATGGGGGGAAGCTCTTCCACATAGTCCACTGAGGTGCCAATGAAGGGCTTCAACTAACTAACATGAAACACATTGTGAATCTTGGTGGTAGGGAAAAGCTATAATCGCTAGACTAAGTCACCAACTCTCTTGAGGATCCGGTAGGGGCCATAAAAACGGTGGGTTAGCATGTTACTACTGCCTTCTTTGAGAGTGGAGTAATGGGACTTAGGCACTTTCAAGAGGACCATCTCTCCTGCTTGGAATTTGGAGTGCCTTCTTTTCTTATTAGCATAGAGCTTCATATGGGTTTGTGCCTTTTGAAGATTCACTTTATATTGTTGAAGTAGGGCATGCATGCGATCCAACTTAGCTTTACTTTGAGAGTTGATCTTATCATTGAATAAGACTATAGGAAGGGGGACCTTATACCCATATAATGCTTCAAAAGGGAAAACCCAATGCAAGAGTAGGTGGAGTTCTTATGCAAATTCAACCAAGTGGAACCATGTATCCCAACTGTGTTGTACATCATGGCAAAAGTGCCATAGGTACATCTCAAGCCATTTATTTACCCTTTGAGTCTGGCCATCTATCTATGGGTGGTATGCAGTGGGGATGGAGTAAGTTTGGTGCCCATAGACATGAATATTTCTTGCCAAAAGTTTCTCATAAACTTGGCATCGCAATCATGCACTATGACTTATGGTAATCCATGCAACTTGAAGACATACTCCATAAATTGAGTGGCCACCTGAGAGGCAATATATTGGGTCTTAGTGGGGATAAAGTGAACAGCCTTGGTGAGGCAATCAACGACCACATATATATTGTTCCATCCTTTCTTTATAATGGGGAAGTTTGTGATGAAGTCCATGGTGATATATGACCATTTCTCTTCAAAAATATGCATATGCTTCAAGAGGCCAGCAGCTCTACATGTGTCGTCCTTGTTCTGCTAACATGGAACACATTTGGTCATAAAATCTTTGGCATCCCTCCATAAGCCTTTCAAGTGATTAAAAGCTCTTGGCAATCCTATCATATGTTTTGAAAACACCCGAGTGACCAATAGTGGGGCAAGAATGCATCTCTTCCATGATCTTCTATGTGAAGGGAGAAGTGTGGGAAATAATGATCTTGCCATGGAACCAAATAAGGCCATGTTTAAGCTGATTTTTGGAGTTTTCAGCCATTATCCCAGGTTGTAATTTTTGGAATATGTGGCTAAAGTCCTCATCCAACAAATTAGCTTCTTGAAAGTCCTCAATCCAATCACTATGCAACTCTGAAAAGGAGGATACTCTGCATGCCCACATCCGAGAGAGTAAATCAACCACCACGATATTATCTTTGCCCCGAGTGTGAGAGATATCAAAAGCATAGTTTTGCAAGGTTGCCATCCATGTCCTTTGCTTAGGAGTCAAAGTAGATTGAGTCACGAAGTACTAAAGGACTCTATGGTTGCTCTTTACTCTAAAATATATGCCATATAAGTAGTGATGTTATTTTTTAATAGCATGGACGATTATCAACATCTCCTAGTCATACACATTCATTTGCATCTCCTTGTCATCAAGATTATGGGTCTCAAAAGCAATCACATCATGCTCTTGCATTAATAAAACACCAATACCTTTGCCACTGGCATCACACTAAATGGTAAACTCCTTGGAGAAATTAGGACATATGAGGATGGGGGCTAAATTAAGCATTTCCTTCAACAGGTTAACAACGGTGGATCCCAAAATAAAGATTCCTTTTTTAGTTGATCAATCAAAGGTGCTGCAATGGTGGTATAATTCTTAATGAAGCGTCTATAAAATGAGGTGAGACCAAGGAAACCACATAATGAAGTAGTGGTGGATGGAGTCGTGACACATTGCACCTTTCTGAGGACCATCCTCCTATATGCCACTAATGTTAACTATGTGTCTCAAGTATTCCACTGATGTATCCATGAAGATACACTTACTTTTCTTAGCAAAGAGTCGATGCTCTCTCAAGATATCAAACACCCTTCTCTGACATGTGCCAAGTGTTCCACTTATAACTTAATATAAATGAGAATATCATCAAAGAAATGAGCACAAACTTGAACATGAAGGGGTGGAGGATTTTATTCATAAGACTTTAAAATGTGGTACAGGTGTTAGTCAACCCAAAAGGTATCACTAGAAGATTATAAAGCCCACAATCAGTCTTGAAAGCCATTTTGCTCTCACCACCCTCCCTCATACTGGTTTGATGATAGCCAACACATGTAGATCAATCTTAGTGAAGAAGCATGCCCCTTTAAACTCATCCAACAAGTCATCAATCTGTCGGATCGGGTGTATTGATTCTTCATGATGATTTTGTCCAAGTCTCTATTGTCAATGCACATGTGGAAGCCATCTTTCTTCTTGACTAATAGAATAGGAGATACATGAGTGGAAAAACTTGGTTCAATGAAACCCATCTCAAGTAACTCCTTGACTTACTTTGCAATCTCTTCACGTTCACATTTGGAGAGTCTATAAGGTGGCTTGTTCACTCACTGATTTGGAATGGGGCTCTAAATCAAGTGGGTGGTCCACTTGCCTCTTAGGGGGAAGGGCTATGGGCATCTAAAATAAATCACTATACTCCTCAAGTAAAGCCTACAAGGTTGAATCCTTAGATACTTTGGAGGGCTAATCTGAATTTTTCTTATTCAAGTGCAAGACAAAGATCTATGAGCATTTGCTAAACTTGTGTTTGAGTTGTTGTTTTTTTAATTAGCTAAAAATCAGCATTATCATAACTCTCTCTGAGCAAATGAGTTGTCCATGCATCATGAACTCTATGTAGAGCAAAGAGAAGTCCATACCAATTTTTCTCAACTATTTCAGCCAATCACAACCCAAGATGATCTCAATGGGCCCATATCTAATGCGATTAGGTCAACCAATGTCACATAATTCTCAACCAAGCATAGGGGAACTTTGAAACATATATGTGTGCTGATTTCTTCCTTGTGATTTGCTACTTGAACTTTCAGGGGTGTTGTAATTTCGTAGGGATGCATTTCAACCGGTCTCAATGGCTAATTTATTGATAAAACTGTGAGTACTACCACTATCCACAAGGAAAATACATGCTTCTTATTAAGATTTCCTTGAATGCATAGGGTGCTAGGGCTCTTAGAACTAGTCCAAGGATCCAGGGAGATGGAGCAAAGGGAGGTGGTAGGTGGTTGGGATGTCAAATCAAGAGCATGGGATGAGCAACCACTTGGATCAAAGGGAAACCCATCCAGTGGGTCATACAATTGCTCATGGTCCACATCCTCAGCATGCTCTTCATTTTCAATAGGTAATTCTTCCTCATCATTGTGCCAATCCTCCATTACATACATGCTATGAACTTTGACCATGGCTATCTTGTAAGGACACTTGGAGACATAATCGATAGTGTACTTGTCCCCACATTTAAAACATAGACCTTTTTCTTTCCATTCCTTCATAACATCTGCAGAAATGAACCTTTGACCACTTGAACCATTTGAGTGTAATGTCTATTCTCAACATATTTTACTCTCACCATTAGAGCCAGTGTTGTCCCAAAAGTGCCATCTTTTCTTTCACCATGGAAGGGGTGGTAAGTGGGTATTTTGGGGCTACTATTAGGCATGGAATTGCCTCTAAATCACCCCCATATAGGGCTGAACTCAATGGAGTGTGTGGTTGTCCATAACCTTGCTAAAAACTGTCATTCTTACAGTACTTTCTTGCATATCTTTCAGTCAATTGAATTGCATCAAATAGTGTAGTAGGCTTTTGAGCCATGACATCTGCCAATAGGCTTGGTTGTTCCAACCCATAGTTATACTTCTGCAATTTGGCATCATCAATAATTCTCTCCACATACATGGTCAAGTTTATTAACCAATTTGTATACTCTTGTCGATTGATATTACATTGGTCAAGAGCGTACCATCATCTTACCAACCGCCCTTTTTTCATGGGGGATACAAACACTTGAACCTTATGCATTTTAAATTCTTCTCCATCAATGAACTAGTGATTCTCTCGATTCATGTTGAGAGTGGAAAAAGACTTAAATTTTTACTGATTTTTGTTATTTTTGAGGTCTGAATGGTTGATTTTTGATAGATTTAGAGTGATGTATGGTTGTTAATGGAAGTGTTTGAGAGTGTTTTGGATTATATTGATTATGTTTTAGAAGTTCATTATGATTTTAGTAGAAATATGAGGCTCTATGATGTTCTGATAGGTTCTGTTGAGATTCTGATTGGTTTTGATACCTTCTGTATAGCTTCTGTTTTGTTCTGATTTTCTTCTGTATGATGTATGGATTGATGATTGATGAAGATTGAAATCTTTTGAAAGCTTATTGAATAGTTTTTTATAATTTGGAATGGTTTTATTATGAGTTATGAGGATCTGTTGTTCTCTGATGACCTTTTGTGACCCTCTGTAAACCTTCTGTAGAGCCTCTGACTCTACTTTGTCTCTGCTCTTGCTATGTTCCTGTTCTGTTATGTTCTATAGATCTTCTATAAATGTTCTGTAGAATGTATGTGTGACTTTGGAAAAGTTTTCTAACTTTTGAAAATGATGAATCTAAGTTCAAAATAGCTAAAACAAATGGAAGAAGCAACTGCTAAAGACTGAATAGAAGATTGAAGTGACAATGACAATAGTGAGCTATGAAGAGACACTATAGTGGCTCTGGTGCCCTTTCATACCTCCCATACCTCTTGGGAGGTGCATCCATGACCTAAGAGGGATTATTAAGTGTCATTATTGAGTATTTTAGTGAGAAGATGATGTATTATTGAGAGAGAGAGAGAGAGAGAGAGAGAGAAAGAGCCAGAGATAGTCAATTCTATAAAAACAATGTATCTTTCTATGAGAGATTGAGAGAGAAAACTATGAAAACAATGAAAATGAATACTATGTGATTTATTTTCATTCAAAATTGGTGTATTCTTTTATGCTCCTTGTTCTATTGATGGATTCTATGAAGATTTTGAAGATTATGGTTGATTCTATCAAATCCGTGGGAGATATCTACTATGATGCTACGTGAAGATTTGTTGTTTTCTTTGTTTTGGTCATCAAAAGAATGAAATAAAAGCTTTTTGATATTACAAGATATATTTTCTTGCAGTAGAATCCCCTTTTCCTTGGTGTTTCTCTTGGGGCTCCATGTTTTTGGTGCGTATCCGGGGAAACTTGCCATCAACAAGCATCAGAAGAGGCTGAAAATGAAAGAAATGACATTGCCAAGAAGAAAAGAATTCAATGGATATTTGCAAAGTTCCTTCTTCCACTGAAGAGTTGGAGATTCTCATTATTAAAGCCACTTTCCACAAGAAGTTCATCCCACAATGGCAGAAATATATCACCATCATGATACAAGCTCTATGCGGCGGACTGTTTCCTCTTCTTGTTGAAGCAACAGAAACTTGCATCTTGGTGGCAAATTGTTTGGGAACAAACTGAAGGGCAAAAGCAAAGAGAATGACTATCCATGGAAGATTTGGTATTCATTGAGAAGTTTCCAAACATCATTAAGTGGGAGATTATGAAGAAGCTTCAGGAGTCGTGGTCTGTGGAGGTTCACGAAAACAAGAAGGAAAAGAGTTGGAATTTGTTCGTAGATGCTCAATAGCAAGATACGTGGGATGCTTGGTACACTAACAATCTTCTATTTGTCCAATTAGCAATCCACTGGAAGTTGGTAGACAGAGTGTTTTTCACAACATACACTATTGAAACCCTCAGAAGCTGGCATTATTATAATGATGGTATAACAACGATCCTAACAAAAATGAGTTTTGATACTTTCTGAATGGAATATCTCCCCCTCTGTAGTGGTTTGAAAGTTGAATTCAGAGATGTTGAAAAGAAGGAAGTAGAAGAGATGTTGGCCAGAGAATCCCCCAGATACTGAAGCCCTCTCTGATTCTATTCTTTTGAGTACTGAACAATTGGTTCAAGCCAAGCCCTTGATAAATAATGCAATCAAGAGGCAAGCGTTAGAACGAGTCTAGAGGTACGTGAGAAGAGAGAAGGCAAGAATCAAGGCTGAGAACGAGCTCGCACAGCAGAAGCCTCCTTTGATGCCCTAAAAGCACTCTTTACAGAAGTCCCCATGGTGACTAAAGGTCCCCTTCTTAGTCAAATTCATCCTAGAAATATCGATGATAGGCCAGCAAATGTAGTCCCATTGCCAATTTTTAAGGGAGAGTACAATGAAGACCCTGATCTTCATGTAGGAGAATTTATGGTAGCATGTGTAGCTAACAATGCCAGAACCCCTGAGCATTGGTTAGTAATATTCCCTGCCACTTTCAAAGGCACGGCATTTCAGTGGTATGAGAGACAAGCAACATGAACTTTTGGCACATGGGACAACCTAAAATTGGCCTTCCTCACTAAATTCAGGTGTGAAGATTTTGAAGAGCAAATGCGAGAGGAGTTCATGAACCTAAGTCAGTCATCTGGAGAAAGAGTAGAAGCTTATGTCTCGCGAATGGAATCCATCTTGAAGAGATGGACTAACCATCATTTGGACGAAGGCATCCAGAAATGAGTGTTCCTTAGAGACCTACAACTAGAAGTTCGCAAGTTCGTGGAATTGAGAAGACCAGTCAATCTGCAAGCTGCAGTGGAAGGTGCAAGATTGTATGATGAAGTTGAAGCAAGGCTGTCAATGACTCCAGGAAGAGGAGTCTTACCTCCTCCCATGCGAAGAATGGTATACCCACCAAATGCAGTCCCAGGGACAATTCCCTACCCCTATCCCTAGATGCAAACAGTGTTGCAGTATAATGCACCTAATACAATGTGGTCGCCACAGATGACAGTGCCTCAAATGATGGTTCAACCACAACAACAGTGGCCTCAAACAGTTCCTCCAATGGTGACTCAAAAACAGTGGAACCCTACCAACTAAAATCAACAATCCCAAGTCTCAACAGGAGCTTTAAATCAGAACCAGAACAGAGGACCCTCTGGATCAACCCAACTAGTATATGCAGTCATTACAGAAGCTTCACAAAACCCTACTATAAGTACTTCAGGAGGTGAAAATCTGAAGGACTACTTATCCAACACAGTTGCAAGTATCAAGAAAGAGCTTATGGATGTGATTACAGAGCAACTACAGATGTTGAAGGTGAATATCGCTAATATATCCACTCCTGTGGGAGTTGGGGAGAGATGTGATGCGTTCTAATACATGGTGCAGAAAGTGTCATCAAGCGGGACATTTAGCCACTGAATGTACCTGAAAACCAACCATTCTAGGAGCCTTTTATTCCTACTATTTACAAAAGAACCATACAGAGGATATTTTCTCTTTAAAAGAGATGCACGAATGAAGGCAGAAGGATGAAAATGCAAGATTCAACTTGCTAGAATCCAAAATGACGACACAGGATATTGAACCAAAGCCTAGGGAGTTTGTTCCTAATTTCGGTCCAAGGAGGTTTCCCTCTCAAAGTTACAGAGAATGACAGTCTAGCGGTGGTCAGAGATCAGAGGTGGAATGTTACAGGTGTGGAGAAAAGAGTCATATCTCCCTGAATTGTCCAAACCCTAGACGATCTATGGATTACAAGCCCTTATGTAGCCGATGCAAAGGAGGCCACACTGCAAAGGACTGACCAAGTCCAACCCCTGTCAAGGCCAATGCCACTGATAGCCAATAGAAGGTACAAAATCCTGTCTCCAATTTGGTAGAGTTGGAAGTTGCCGCTATCACGCGCACCAAAGAAGAAAGAACCAGTTGTCCGGAATGAAAATAATTCCCCTACCAAGACTGTGAAGTTCAACCTGCCAACAGAGGGACAGAGCAGTATAGGACAGAACAGTGCAGTACAGAGCACTGTAGTGTCACAGAGAGTCACAGAGATAGTCCCAAAAACAAGACCAGAGGTCCAGGAGATAGATGATACAAAAGCACCTCCAGAAACAGAATAAGTGCCGATGTTGCCATTGCTAGGAAAAAAAGGAAAAATGAAAATGGGTGTAGCTCCATTTCCTAGTAGGTTGGAAAAGCCCATGGATCCTATCAAAGAATATGACTTGGTAAAAGACCTAGACACTTTTAAACCAAACTTAACATTTTGACAGTTGCTCATGCTGTCTCCCAGCTGCCAAAAGAAATTTAAAAGCATTTTGACAAGAAGACATGGACTAAGGATTGCTCCTTCAACAACGACCAAGACCAATAATGCCACGAAGCTTGTAAAGGAAGTAGATGTGGCTAACGCCTTCCTAGATCATGGAACCCCAGAGATTAGTGTATGGATAGAAGGATGCTTTATTTTAGATGCATTGATTGATAGAGGCTCATCAGTAAACATAATGACGGATGTAACAATGAAGGACTTAGGGTTGTAAGGAATTCAACCTACACAGTGGCTTATTAGATTGGCAGACCAAAGCAGAATTAAACCATTGGGCATCCTCCCATACATAAAAACAACCCTTGTAGGAAAAGATTACTGGTTGACCTATCTGGTGGTTAAACCAAATTCTTATGGGACCTCATACCCTCTGCTGTTGGAAAGACCTTGGATTTTTGAAGCAAGAGCCAGGACGGACTGGTTCAAAGGAAACCTAACCCTAGACTGTGGGAGCTTTCGCTCAACCGCCAAGACCCACGGACCGCTTATTGTTTCAAGCGTTCCAAGCCGAGCACTAATGGCTACCTCTCACATAGCTGACGCGCCATCCATATCTACGGGTGTAGTGAGCTTACCTCCATGTCGTTTGAGTTACCTCCTCTCCCGCTCACTCCGGTAGCTCCACGATCCAAGTGCAAGCTTCAAGCAAGCTCCATCCTCAAGCTCCATGCTCCAAGCACCATCACGGCGAGCAAGAGAAGAGAAGAGAAGAGAAGAGAAGAAGAGAGGAGAAGATGGAGAGCTTCTCCACCCCACGCCCCCTCACCCTCACACACTCACTCCCTCACACTCTCACACTCCCTCTCTCAAGCACAAGCTCAAGCAAGCAAGAAGAAGAAGAAGAAGAAGAGAGCCACTTTTTGCCACACACAAGAATGAGCTTCTCATTCACTTTTCAACTTTATATACAAAACCCTAAATCCCTTTTGGGCGGTCATCCCCTTTTCCCCTTTTTTACATGGCCGGCCATAGCCTAGGCCCTTTTTCTCATTTTCCTTCTATCTTCCTAGCTTCCTTTACACCGCTCGTCTACATTTACAAATTGCACGGGTGAGAGCCCCGCGCTCCTTGAATTAAACCATGATGCACTTGCACTCTTTTACAAGAGTTTTGACTTGCGCTTGTCTTCAGTTTTAGCTTTTCGGATTTTCCACCACCTGGTACTGTTTTACAAGATTTCAGGGTGCAGCTCTGTATTTTAAAATGCACTTTTCCCCTTTTTGCAGCTACCTTGGACTTTTACGGTTGCCCTTGTGCTTTTGGCCTTTTCTCCTCTTCTTTCTTCAGTCGAACTACCTTTTTCCGCCTTTTCTCTGCATCTTTTCTATTTCCTTTTGCTTTCTTCGTGTTGGGGTTAACATTACCCCCTCCTAGACGAGTGCTAGTCCCATGGCACTCACCGTTGTAGGTAGCAAGCGTGAGCAGACACCAAAGACGTGGGTGACAAGGACGGCGGGGGTTGCCATGGCAGAGTGTCGGTAGTGGTGGGGAGAAAGGTCACTGGGGGCACGTTGGTGGGTTAAGTTGTAGGTGGTAGGGCAATGGGTGTTGGTGGTAGGGCTGTAATTTGGGGGGGTTGAACGAATGGAGTACAAGTGGAAGTTTGTTGGGGATTCAATGTATGATGATTCTAGGTAGGTTTACAGGGTGATAAGGATAGCAATTCAGAGTTGAGTGTTGATGAAGAGCGAACGACACCTTTGTTGGAGTTGTCAATACCTACAATTGAAAAACCTCCCATGTGGTCTCTCCCTAAGGGTAGTGCTAGTCTTCTTATCGTGCGCAAGACATATTTTGATTAGTTTGGGAGACAGGTCGAACTCTAAGCAAGCCTGGAGTATTGTCCTGAACTTGAGGACCCAAACTGTGTATAGACTTTAGTGCAGATATTATGTGAGTGTCTGTGCATACTTAGATATTATGTAGGTAGAAGACTGCGGCCTAGTGGCTCAGAACGTCGTGTGGATGAAGCAGAGTGGTCCATGGTGGAAAGAAGTACATGTGAAGGTGGGTGCGCCGTTGTGTGCATTGTGATTGTAGACGTAGCAGGATAGGGCATAGGAATAGTATATGAGCCGGAGTTGGGCGACATTGGCCTGTGGATGAGAACGGTGTACCATACATGGCCCTTTCTGCGGTGCGTGTCCCAATTGGTTGCCATGGTTTTAAGGCAGAGGGTGAGAGGGAATTGTGGGAATGGTGCAGGGTTACAGGTTTAACCACAGGCGAGACAAGCTTCCTAGGGTTGTCCTGCTCTTGATGTGCCGTGAAGTATTGTGGGTGATGTTAGGGGGCTAGGGGACTAGAGATGGAGCCAGCCGACGAAGGTCACTAGACGCACCTAATTTTGAGGACCCCTAGGTGCAGTGATGTGCACGTGGGTGTGTTTTTTATTTTCTCTTTTCTTTTCTTTTCTTTTTCTTTTTCTTTTTCTTTCTTTCTTTCTTTCTTTCTTTTTCCTTTTTTTTTTGTCCCCAGTACAACCATTGCAATATGCGGGGGCTGTGAGCCTTTCAACGGGTCGGGACATGCCAAGCCTCGAAGGCGCGGGAAATGGATGTGACCGTGATGAATTTTCCCTAGCCTCATTGTTGGGGGAGCCGTTGTTGCGACTATATAGCACAGAGGATACGCCTAGCACTACCAAGCATGAGGATAGTCGCGACTTTTAGTAAGGGTGACCTCAACACACCTCGAGAGAAGGGCAAGGAGCATTTTGACATACCAAGCAAGCCTAGTAATGAGAGAAGGGAGTTGTTGAAAGAGTTGTTACAAGCGTAGGTTGAACGGAGAGAACCAGTAAGTGAGGCCATACTTGAAACAAAGAGGGTAGGAGATAAGCCCAAGGATATGGCTTGGAGTTACAAATATCGTTGAAGATCACGAAAGAAGCCCAAGCCTTATAAACGAAGGCATCCCTGGAGAGCACACATGACGCCACGATGGATATCCAAGGCGTTGCTTTGTGCTCAAGGGTATTATGCAGGCACCCGATGGATTTGGATGCTGAAACCTCTTGCTAAACCACCTCGGTCAGGAGCCCAAATCAGGTCAAAAAAACAAGACATGGGAGGATCCCTAAACGAGAATCCGAGTCTCGGACCAAAAATATTGGAGTGATTGCGCCCCTCATGATTGAAATCAAGAAACCGAGCATGACCCATCAAATACTAGATCCTCAGCCTAGCGTGCCTAGCAAGCGGATATCAAAGGGATCCGTCGAATGTGCACAAGGTCCACTAGTGGCCAAGGAGCCTTTGACTTCCCAAGGGGACAAGGAGCACCACATGAACAACGTCACTCATGATAGGGCTGATTGCTCAGCAAAGCTAACAACGAAATCCTCCAACAATCACAAGCAAATCATTCAGCCGGTGCTAGGTCTGCCTAAGAGTCCTAGGTCCCCTTCATCCTCTCTTCCTAAATGGACCCTGGAGGCACAATGACAGTTGTCAATGGCAGGGGCTCACTCCCAACCTCTGTCTCCATTAAAGCTTCCAAATACCCAAGAGGGGAAATATGACACTGGCCGTAGCTCTCGGCCCAAGGATACTCCCGTGTGACCCAATGTGACTGGATCAACTCAGGATCAATCTACACAGGTGAGTGTTCAGAGGACAACAAAAGACACGACCACGTCTCATCGCCCCAGGGACTCCACACTGCGATCCACCAAGAGTGACCAACCCACTGAACTAAACGCCACTGCTCCCAACCAGGGATCGCAGCAGCCACAGCCCTCAGCTGTGACCACACCCCTTGTAGAACGTGTCCCTAACACTTCATCTGAGGAGGAGGTACCGCAACCAGTAGCCTTGACAACTCCCATCCGCCCCAAGCACGTGAAGCCTAGGCTCGAGGAGAAACCCCTCAAAGGTGTGACCAAGGAAATGACACGCCAAACCACTCGACCCAGCAAGGCTATTCAGCGGGCCGCGGCTATGTTCCATGAGGACACACTAGAGAAAGGAAATGCTAAGGCCCAACCAGGCACAACAACGGTTGACCTAGTCCAAGATCTTGAACCATTGAGAGATATGCCTTCACTGACCAAGAGAAAGAGGAGAAAACAATGCAAACAACAGTAGCTAGTGGTCGTGGACCCCAAGAGCGCTAAAACCAAGAGTGCTGGAGAGCTGGGGAATAAAGCATCATGTCCATCCACCAATGAACCCACTGATGTCTCTCCTAATAGTGGTGAAATCTCAGACACATCCGTATGCTCTGAAAAGTTAAAGCAGTCGTTGCCATCAACAGTTGCTTCCAACGCTCAATCCACCGACAATAGAACTCTCATCAACCAATCAAGAATGGAGATAATGTTGCCACAATGGGGCGACAAATTCACACTAGTCACATCCAAAGAGAACCATGACACAATGACGAAGCCTCAAGAGAACCACGGAAATCCCAAGCGCATGAGCACTCCTAGCATTGATTGATCTTGCTCCTCTAGGCCTGAGCCCCCAGCTACTCTAAAGCCCAGGAAATCTCCCAGAGCCTTTGCTTCACACTTCATTGCCTTTTTGAAGGGCCTTCCTAGAAGGCTTTCCTTTCCATAATTCTCGCTATTTGGAGGAACATAGAATAGGATTGGCAAGCTTTTTGTTTCAATAGTTACAAGGATTTTGCACTTCCCTAGAAGTGCTTGTGGGTTTTCCCCATGCGGCTTAAGAGTTGCATCAGTCGGTTTGAGCTCTAGTTGACCTAGTAGGGTCCATGCTTCGTAAGTCAAGATATTGAAATCTGCTCCTTCATCAATGAGAGCATCAACACTATGCCCTTCCCCGACCCACAGGGCCATTACGGTAAACACCATGCACAGCTTGGAGGATTGTTCAGCCAAATTGTGAACCATTTGCTCGAAGTTTCAGCCTAGTGGTGGGTCTTCGATGCGCCTTTCGCTCTACATAGCATGTGGGGTCAATTTTAGGGTTCAGAGTTTTTCTAATTCACTGTCTCCTTCGTTTTTGGGTCTAATCAGGCTTTTCCACTCAGCGGTTTGCATCTAAGTCCCTGGTCTTGCAACTGCCTACCTCTAGCTGCTAAGCGGCTACGCCCTACGATTTTGCCTATTCTGTGTGCCAGAATCAAGTTGTGAGTGTTCTAAGGGCTTTCGACAGTTCGTGCTGCTGAGTGTTGGCCAGGTCAGGTAAAGTTTTCTAAAAAGTTGGTGAAACTGCACACTCGGCCCAACTGGTCCGAATTGCAGGGTTCGAGTGCCCAATTCGGCACGTCCGAGGGCCAAGTGGGAAGGGTCATACGTAACCACCATCCGAACGCACAACTCGGCCGGTGCAAACCCGGGTGTCCGAGGGCCGAGTGGACCAAGGCAGAGTCAAGTGGCCGAGTGCTCGATTCAGACGGCTTGAGTGTGGGCGTCCAAGTGATAGTGGCCGAGTGGGCCGAGGTAGAGTCAGGTGGTTGAGTGCTCGATTCGGACGGGTGGGGACGTCCGAGTGGTAGTGGTCAAGTGGGTCGAGGTAGAGTCAGGTGGCCGAGTGCTCAATTCGGACGGCCCGAGTATGGGTGTCCGAGTGGTAGTGGTCAAGTGGGTCGAGTTGAGCGGTCCGAGGGCTGAGTTTGGGCCTCGGACCAAAGTCGTCGTTACTGGACGCGTCAGGTGCCATGCGTCTTTTCGTCGACTCTCACAAAATTCGTCGTACCGGGTGCTGGAGGCCTTCCCCCTTGTTGAGCAGCTCTCCAGATTGGTCCTACTACTGTAGGGGAAGGTGTAGAATTACCTGGGCTGGCCAAATATCTCTCTGATGCCAAGATTGAAGTGGATTCCCTCACCAAGCTTTCTTCTTCTCTCCTGCTCTCCTGAAACCCTGCAATGCACAATGTGGCCTTTCTTGCCACTTTTGGCCCTTATATCCCTTTCTACGTATGGTATTGGCACCCCCAATAACTCACTTGCTGACCTTAGGCATCACAAGCGAGTTTTTTACCACTTTGCACGATTCTTGCCCTGTTCTTGCCCTGTTTTGCAACAGTAACCCTAATGCTTATTTTCTTTGTTTTTTCCTACTCTAATGCATCCAAATCACAAACTAAATACCTACACTACTCCCTCTCACAACATAAATCTCAAAAAGCACAAAACCTACTTCCCAAGGAGATCGAATACCATCTTCAACCCCCTCACTTCCTACCTATCTCAAGTAATGGTTCGGGGGAAAACCCTTACTTTGATGCTCAATTCGAAGCGCGCAAGCGCTCAAGGCTTGAATCCGTTGGTCCCGACAACGGAACCAAAATGTGGGAGCTTTTGCTCAACTTCCAAGACCCACGGACCGCTTATTGTTTCAAGCATTCCAAGTCAAGCACTAATGGCTACCTCTCACATAGCGGACGCGCTATCCATATCTACGGGTGTAGTGAGCTTACCTCCATGCCGTTCGAGTTACCTCCTCTCCCGCGCACTCCGATAGCTCCACGATCCAAGTGCAAGCTTCAAGCAAGCTCCATCCTCAAGCTCCACGCTCCAAGCTCCATCACCGTGAGCAAGAGAAGAGAATAGAAGAGAAGAGAAGAAGAGAGGAGAAGATGGAGAGCTTCTCCACCCCATGGTCCCTCACCCTCACAAACTCGCTCCCTCACACTCTCACACTCCCTCTCTCAAACACAAGCTCAAGCAAGCAAGAAGAAGAAGAAGAAGAAGAAGAAGAAGAGAGCCACTTTTTGCCACACACAAGAATGAGCTTCTCATTCACTTTCCAATTTTATATACAAAACCCTAAATCCCTTTTGGACGGTCATCCCCTTTTCCCCTTTTTTACATGGCCGGCCGTAGCCTAGGCCCTTTTTCTCATTGTCCTTCTATCTTCCTAGCTTCCTTTCCACCGCCCGTCTACATTTACAAATTGCACGGGTGAGAGCCCGGCGCTCCTTGAATTAAACCATGATGCGCTTGCGCTCTTTTATAAGTGTTTTGACTTGTGCTTGTCTTCAGTTTTAGCTTTCCGGATTTTCCACCGCTTGACACTCTTTTATAAGATTTCAGGGTGTGCCTCTGTATTTTAAAATGCACTTTTCCCCTTTTTGCAGCTGCCTTGGACTTTTACAGTTGCCCTTGCGCTTTTGGCCTTTTCTCCTCTTCTTTCTTCAGTCGAGCTACCTTTTTTCCGCCTTTGCCCTGCATCTTTGCTATTTCCTTTTGCTTTCTTCGTGTTGGGGTTAACATAGGCAGAGGATCCAACAAAGTGGTGTCGAAATTGTATGGATCACAAAAAAGCAATAGATCCACATCCATCGAAGTCATAACTGGCTCCTCCAATGAAGTAATAGATGGTACACGATGGTAACAGTGTAGCTCTATTCATGTACGAAAATATTATCACCCATTTTGGTAGTCCCCTCGAGCTGGTAAGCGACAAAGGTACTCATTTCCTTAACAAAATCATGGAGGAGTTGATAGAGCTGTATAAGATCTGCCATCACAAGTCCACTCCTTACTACCCCAGAGCCAACAGCCAAGTTGAAGTCACCAATAACATCCTCTGCTTGATCCTGACAAGAATAATTGCCGCACATCGTCGCGACTGGGATGATCGACTTACAAAGGCCCTCTAGCATATAGAACCTCCCATAAGGTAGCTACAGGACAGATCCCTTTCTAGCTAGTGTATGGTACAAAAGCCGTCTTCCCTGTTGAACTGAAATTGCCCTCTTTGCGAGTGGTAGTTAAAGAACGCTTGGGAGATGATGAGTCACTACAACACCGCCTTCTACACTTGGAATGTTTGGATGAGATTCTGCGAATGGCCCTATAGTGTATGGAAACCACTAAAGCACGACGCAAGGCCTATCATGACAGTTTCATCAAGCATAAGGAGTTCAAAGAAGGTGATCTTGTCCTGGCCTATGATTCGAGATTTTGCAAGTTTCGTGGCAAGCTTCAACAACAGTGGATGGGCCCATACAAGGTACTTGTTGTCAATCCTAATGGCTCCGTTCAGGTGGAGACCATTGATGCCTTTGATGATCCTTTTCTGATCAATGGCTATCTTCTGAAGAAGTACTTCCCTCCTTGGGGCTCTTGACAATCATAGTCGCCCTACCCTCTCCCTTTTGGGCGTCGCACTGTCATTCTTATCGTGCTTCTGATAGCCCTTATGATTTTCCTCATGAGACGCGACTGGGATGATCTAATCCAACAGCAGTGTCGAGGTTGGTCCTGACACATGGTATTTCTACCATTCTCTTTATTAACGAAAAAGAAAAAGAAAAAAAAAGATAAAATAAAATAAAATAACAAAACAAACAAAATTTTATGGGAGAAAATGAAGAAATTCCCTGTCATAATAGGCCTCATTCCAAGAAAAGGTGGAAACACCCTTGGGTGGGAAACTGATTGTGGAAAAGGTGGTAACACCCCACAGTTCAGGAAAACTGACTCACCAGCAGAACCTTTCCAGCAAGTAATTTGAAGCCACCTCCCTTGGTGCACTGTCTCTGCAATATCAATCTGTCTGCCCTTCTTAACAGATGACCTTTCATACAAATTATTGAAGTACGAGACTTGTTGGCTGCCTCCCTGGGTACGTCTCGCCCTCAATATCCTAATGACAACAACAGCCGACATGATCTTCATCACCAACCCCTTTGAGTGATGTGAGCTTTCATCCTAACAGGATGGGGACATGAGTATGGACTGCCCTCTGTATCTATCAATGAGGGTGAGACAGAGGGTGGGCTGAGTGACCAGTCTTTCCCTTCAAATCAAATAAGAGGGGAGATGTGTGACTTGAGTGTTGCACGCATGGGATGAGCCTCTCAATGCACAATGCACAATCTATTCCTATGCACTGCACCATAAGGCTCCCTGGCCTTCCTTCTTGCACTGTATGCCGACACAAGGTGGGATGCACAGTTGCACCATCAAATATGCACAAGGAATACAACCTTTGCACAAGTGATAGTGAGGATTACATCAATGGGTTTCAGGAATGGGTTGCCCTCCTGGATCTTTCAACAGAGAGTGAGACAGAGGGTGGACTGAGTGTGACTAGTGTTTCTTTAATCAATTATTGAGAGGTGAGGCTTGAGGGACGTTACAACAATTGGTGTCAGGTACGTTTCTGTTTCCCTATGCACCCATGGGATGGGTCTTTGCCATCGTCACAGGACACGCCACTCTGTTTTGTGCACTGCACTATAAGGCTCCCTAGCCTTCCTCCTTGCACCTATGCACCATGGATTGGATGCACTGATGTACTATCAACTGTGCACCCTGGCATACTCCCTCTGTACCATTCCCTTGTCGATTCCTAAATCGGGGGTGAGATTTGGGTTGCCATCAATATTCACTCACATGATGTAAGTTATGGGGCGAGTGACTGTTCTCTCATCTCATCTGAGTGCCCGTGAGTTGAGTGACTATCCTTCGTCCACGGCACCTACCCCGATGGGCTTTATCAACCAGCTATCTCCCTGGGTACTGCTGCTTGGTCCCTGCCATGCTGGCTACCTCGACGGGCTGAACGTTGGAGCGAGTCGTGGTACCTCATGCAGCCAACTCCGACCCTTTTGTAGCAATGATGGTTCCTTCGATCATACGTGAAGAAACATGCGAAGTTTTTCTAACCCTATCCTTATGATTGCAAGTGTAGGTTATGTGTTAAGTCTGGGGACGTCAAAGCCCAGTCAGTTGACAAGTCCTAGGCTGTGTTGATGCCTCTAACCCTGTCTGTTTTAAGATTTTAAGTGCAGGGACGCATCCCTGCGCGTCTATGATGCATACCCCTTACATATGCCTCAATTTAATCATGCATTTATTCCATGACATGATTTTACCCTGATGGGGTCCCTTCCCCATCCACCCATCCATGTTCAACCTACCCTTGGGACCGTTCCTTCTTTTTTTTTCCTTTATTCCTTGTTGTGACGATTTTCCATGAGAATGCATCCTACGTTCACCGAGACCCCCATCCAGCCTTAAAGTCCTGTTTTTCCCTTTGACCTGACCATTTTTCCTTTTTACCAACCCCTGTTCCATCCGACGGTTCTTGAGTTATTAATTTTTGAAGCATTTCCCGTAAATTGGATAGTTTTCCATGTGAACGCACCTTTGGCTTCCGCACAACAATCTGAAGTCACAGCCTTGTTCTCCATCTTTCTCCTGACATTTTTTCTTTTTTCTCCCTATCCTTCCAATGCACAATTCATCCGATATTAAATTTTGCGCGTTTTTGGGCCATTTTTCGTGCATATTTTTAACATTTTTCCATGTGAACATGCCCTATTTTCACCAAAATTCCAGTTTCATTTGATTGCTATATCCTCCAGCCTTTCTCCACATTTTTCCTTTTTTCTCCACCATATTTCGACCATTGTATTTTTTGTTATTAATTTTTAAATATATTTTCATTTCTGTTTTTAGTATTTTTCGCATGTGAATCCCTTCTAACTCCATCGGAAGTGAGTTTTGACGTGACAATCTTGTGCATCCCCCTCCCGTGGGCATTTTCTCTTTTTACTGCCCTTTATTTCGCTGCTCGGTTCTTTCTGTATTCATCTTTGAGCCCATTTTCAGATCTGTTTTTGGGTTTTTTCCATGTGAATGCATCCTCTCTCAATCGAAACCATGTGTTGACGTGATAGGTTGCTGGGCACATTATTTGGCACATTTTTCCTTCTTTCTGCCCTGCATTCCGCCGAGCGGATTTTCCCATATTAGTCTCCGTATGTATTTTTGGAGTCGTTTTTCGTGTTTTTTCCATGTGAACGCCTTGCTTTCACCCCGGCACTCGTATCACATTTTTATGT
This sequence comes from Lygodium microphyllum, assembly GCF_053477565.2. Taxonomy (NCBI): domain Eukaryota; kingdom Viridiplantae; phylum Streptophyta; class Polypodiopsida; order Schizaeales; family Lygodiaceae; genus Lygodium; species Lygodium microphyllum. The sequence continues at coordinate 107,398,963 of NC_141161.1, forward strand.
CATCTTCTCCTTATCCCCCGGCACATTTTTTATTTTTACAGTCTTTCGATTCGGTGTACGGTTTGGGTTTTATTCATTTTTCTTCCTCTTAACGTGTGGCCGCGTCTCTCGTGTCGCACGTGAACGTGTATGTTTTTGGTTTTAAGTGCCTCAGGACACCCCCGTGGCCTCAGTGCCTCGCGTGCCACCATCCCCACCCCGTTTGATCCCGCTGATGCAAATTTTTTTCCTCCCGCCCCGCGCATGCATGCGGGACGGGGGTGTATTTACCTTTAATGTCTTTCCAAAAAAAAAAAACAAAACAAAAACAAAAACACACAATCAACCACAAAAAAAAAACAAACAAACCCACCACAACACACCAATGATAAATTTTAAATTAAAAAACACATAAATATAAACAAAAAAAACAGACAAAAAAAAACAAAAAAAAACCAAAAAAAGAAAACAATCCTTTTAAAAAAAAAAGAAACAAGGAACCAAAAAGAACACACAAAAAACAAAAAAAAAACCAATTTTTTATTTTTTAAAATAACAAGCCAAACAAAAAAAAGAGGAAAAACACAAAGCAAAAAAAAAAAAAAGGAGAAGAAACACGATAAAGAAAAAAGAAGAAGAAAAAGAAAAAGAAAAACGGCCTTCTTACCTGTCGCGCACATGCCTCCCTCCACCTCTTCTCCCTGTCGTGCGCATGTCTCCACCTCCATCCTTCCTCCCCACAGCGTGTGTCTTCGGCCTTTCCCTCCTCCTCCTGTGCACCTTCGACCTTCCCCTCCTCCTCCTCCCGTGCGCCTTCGCCTTCCCCTATTCTCCCTCCCATCTCTGCCTCCCGCCTTCCCTCCTCCTCCTTCTCATGCGCACCTTCGCCCTCCCCTCCTCCTCCTCCTGCACGTCTCCTGCCTTCCCCTCCTCCTCCTCCCGCGCACCTCCCGCCTTCCCCTCTTCATCCTCCCATTCCGCCTCCCTCCCTCCCTCCTATATCGCCTTCCCCTCCTCTCCCTCCCATCTCTGTCTCCTCCCTCCACTCCTCCTCCTCCCATTCCTCCCCCCAAACCTAACCTAACCACCACCCACCCTAACCCCAGTTACCTAACCTAACCCACCCACCCTAACCCCCAGTTACCTAACCTAGCCACCACCCACCCTAACCCCAATTACTTTCACCTAACCCACCTACCCTAACCCCAGTTACCCCTACCCAAGCCCCCTTTCTCACCCCTCCCCAATTACCCCCCTCATAGCCTCCTTTCCCACCACCCCCACCTACAGCCACCCCCATTTCATATGGGACACCACAAACATCTACAAACACCCTCCACATGCAGGCCCCCTTGCTGCCTGGTGGTCTCATGTGTGCATCTGTTCTCGCAGGCCTCGAGGTGTGCATGTGCGTACGTGAGCTGCCAATGAGTGTTCACACACGAGGACGCGTGTTTGGTCTTATCCATGCAGTGGTATGTGCCATCCCCGAGCACATGCAGCTGTTCACACAAAGCCCGGGTATCTCCTTTGATTTTTCACAAACCCGTGAAAAATACCTAAAAACACTTAAAAATTTAACAAATTCACAAAAAATCAATTAAAAAACAAAAAAGTACTAAAAATTTACTTACTAAATTGGATAATTTTTTGTTTATCTTACTGATTATAATATAGAGAATTAATTGCAAAAAAGTAACAATATTTAAAATCCTTTTTAAAATTCACTAAAAATTGAGAAAAATTCATTAAAAATCCCTAAAAATCAAGTTTAAATTTAAAAAAAAACACAAAAAATTCAATCAATGCATTTGAATGCTTTTGGAATATTTTATAAGCTACAAAAGCCTTGGCACATTATCACCCTATTATTTTTGGACCCAAATGACAAACTTTTAACCTAAATTTATAAAACATTCATTTTAAATTCCAAAAATAGGCTGCCAAATTACGAAAAAAAATATAGATCCATTGTTGAAGCTTGATGGTTTCATTCTCATTTAGGTTTGATTGATACCCTAATGAATCAAACATTTGAAAAATAAAATACAAACAAACAAAAAAAAGAAAAAAGAAAAAATTACAAACACACCTAAATTACAATTAAAATAATAATAATAATATCACCCAAATACTAATCAACATTACCTAAACCAAATGTGATCCCACTAACATTGCCTTGATGTTTTTTTAAAATAATAAGGTGTTTTATTTTTTCTCAGTGGTTTTTGCTTTTTTGTTGGATTTCTTGCATTTGGAACTACTTAGTGTGCCCTCAGTCTCTTGCATACACACCCCTACCAGGTATCTATTTTTCGTGCTTTATTTATTTTTTTTCATCCCTTAACCACAGTTAATTGTTAAAATGAACTTTATTTACCCACTTTTCCACGCGCACTCACACTAAACACACATTTTTCTAATAACTTAAAATCAACTTGCCGTTTACTTTGCACGCGCTACGTGCGCTTCAAATGCACTTTAATTTTAAATAAAAATGAACCAACCGTCACGAAAATGTACGCATTAAAAAAGAAGAGCGCTTCAGACACATTAAATTTTTAATCAATGAATATGCATTTAGAGACCTGAGTCTTGGTATTGAAGTCTAAGCTTCGTTAAAAGCACCAATTCATATTAATAAATTGTAACTAACAATTTAAAAATGAACCGTCATTTTTTAATTAAGGTTTACAACCTAATAAAATTTCAACCATTGTTAATAATTTATTAAAATGAACCCTTCACTAAAATCATTCCCCTCACTACACTTTTTTTCCTTTTTAATAAATATGCGTGGGATGGGCACGCACAGTCCTTTAAGCTGATATTGTTTATTAAAGTTCTGGTTATGTCCTGATTAGGTTATTGAGGTATTATGGTTTGATTGTGTGATACAATTACGGGTGCAGTCTGTAGTTTTCTTTTCTGCCTAATATGAGGTTTTGGGTGCTTGATGGTTGCATAACATGAAGCTTTCGATCGCATATGTGTAGGGGTCATGCCAAATTTTTTCTAGGATGTGAGTTGTTTGGGGTGGTCAGTTGGTTAGCTACGCCTGTGTGTGATTATTTTGATCGATTTCTTTTTTATAGCTATTTTGTTGTTTTGCAGGCATTCACTGTGATTGTCTATGTTTGTGGTGTGTATGTATATTCCATCTGAATGGCGCCTCAAGCTCCTCCTCCTGTTCAGTATGTCCCATTGATTAGTAGGGATTATTCTTCCCTACTGACTTTTGAGCCTATTGAGAAAGCTCGTCTTACATCTTTTGTGGATGCTTCACTCCCTTTGATTTCAGATGATCCTGCCCTTTGTGATGAGTTTCTTGCGTCATACAGTAAGAAATCGGGCTTGGTGCATAGTATTTCCATGGTCTTGAAAACTAGAGGGTTAGGGAAGGCTTTATCTCTTCCCTACAAAAAGGAGAACCCTTTGTTACAGCCAAATAGTTTGAGAGCTCTCTTTTCAACTATTGATGGTGATGGTGGATAGCAAGCCTACAATGCAAAGTTGAAGAACCTCTTATATTCTTTCCAAATTTGTCATGACTTTTTATTGTTTATCATATGTGTTAATGAATAACGAAGTTTTCCTTTAGTAGTATTCTTTTCTAGATACAAGTGATAAGTTGGGGTCGTGGTGGAGTTATTGTTGAAGATACTACAGAAGATCAAATTGAGCTCTTTACTGAAATTACATTCTTCTTTTCCTTAGGTCGTGAGGACGCTTCCTTTCTAAGTGTGGGGATATGTTGAGAGCGGAAAAAGATTAAATTTTTGATTGATTTTTGTTGTTTTTGAGGTCTGAATGGTTGATTTTTTATGGATTTAGAGTGATGTATGGTTGTTAATGGAAGTGTTTGAGAGTGTTTTGGATTATATTGATTATGTTTTGGAAGTTCATGATGATTTTTACTAGAAATATGAGGCCTTGTGATGTTCTGATAGGTTTTGTTGAGGTTCTGATTGGTTCTGATACCTTCTGTATAGCTTCTGTTTTGTTCTCATTTTCTTCTGTATGAAGCATGGATTGATGATTGATGAAGGTTGAAATATTTTGAAAGCTTATTGAATAGTTTTTTATAATGAATGGTTTTAGTATGACTTATGAGGATCTGTTGTTTTCTGATGACCTTCTGTGATCCTCTGTAAACCTTTTGTAGAGCCTCTGTCTCTGCTCTATTCATGTTTTCTTCTGTTCTGTAGATCTTCTATAAGTGTTCTGTAGAATGTATGTGTGACTTTGGAAAAGTTCTCTAACTTTTGGAAAGGATGAATCTAAGTTCAAAAGAGCTAAAACAAATGGAAGAAGCAACTGCTGAAGACTGAATAGAAGACTGAAGTGACAGTGACAGTAGTGAGCTATGAAGAGACACTGTAGTTTCTCTGGTGCCCTTTCATACCTCCCATACCTCTTGGGAGGTGCATCCATGACCTAAGAGGGATTATTAAGTGTCATTATTGAGTATTGTAGTGAGGAGATGATGTATTATTGAGAGAGAGAGAGAGAGAGAGAGAGAGAGAGAGAGAGAGAGAGAGAGAGAGAGAGAGAGAGAGAGAGTCAATTCTATCAAAACAATGTATCTTTCTATGAGAGATTGAGAGAGAAAACTATGAAGACAATGAAGATGAATACTATGTGATTGATTTCCATTCAAAATTGGTGTATTATTTTATGCTCCTTGTTCTATTGATGGATTATATGAAGATGTTGAAGATTATGGTTGATTCTATCAAATCCGTGGGGGATATCTACTATGATGCTACGTGAAGATTTACTGTTTTCTTTGTTTTGGTCATCAAAAGAATGAAATAAAAGCTTGTTGATGTTACAAGATAGACTTTCTTGTAGTAGAATCCCCTTTCCCTTGATGTTTCTCTTGGGGCTCCAATTCATATAGCACCACTGTGTATAGGAAAATCCTTCCAAGTGGAGACAAGTAAAGATAGTTCTTTTATCATCCATGTGGGGGTAAATATGTAGGACTCTAATTTGGAGATCCATTCTTTCAAGTCTGATGGTGATAGGGACGGCCCATTGTGCTTATTGAGAAGGATCTTGTCATGGAGATCATTAGGGCCTTGTTGCCCATGGAAACTTTGATGTACATACATACCATGTTGTGAGTTCATCCCATGTTACTCATTATAGCCATGTTACCCATTAATGACATGCTACCCATTATTGCCATGTTGGCCATTAATACCATACTATCCATGATGCGGCTGAGCCATATAAGTCCCATTGGGGCTCCTAGGGAGAGTGGGGGACCTTCTACCCATGGTGGGTGAGGGTCTCATTCAAGGGTTGGCTACATGGATGATGGGGGAGCTCAATAGAGGCTCGTCATTAGCATGAAAAGGTTCACCAACTTCATAGGTAGAAGGGGAAATACCCTTAGATCCAAGAATTCCCTATGGACCATGTAGTGGCTCCAATGGTGGAGGCCATCAAGACTCACACCTGGATTCATTCACCTTTTCTTGGGCTAGAGTGGTAGCTAACCAAGCTACAAGAGTAGTGAGTTGCTCTAGGGTTTTTTGAGTCCTAGATTTTGGCAATGCCATTTTCTCAATTTCTACATCAATTTTGGATATCATATGGTTATGGTTGGCAACCATGTCATTATACTCTCCATGTGACGAAGCTCATGCTGACATAGAGTGTGGTTGTGCAAGTTGTAGGGATCCATATCGGGCACTTTCTCATGCATATCACCAGGATAATGTTGTGCCAAGCTGGGTTCATCATTCATTGAGGTCGTAAGTTCCTAGTCTCCCTTTGGACCTCTTCATGGACCTTACTTTTGCCTTTCTGGCCAATCATTTAGATGTAGCCCACAGAACAGGATCCACTATCAGTAAATGGGTTGTAACTTTTTTTGGAAAACTCTCATCGGGGAGATTTTTTATTCAAATAAAAGGGAAGGAATCCTCTTGAAGATGAGCTATTAAGCTTTGTGAGAAAAAATTATCAAAGAATTCTACAATTGGATTTTTGTGTCTATCCTAGAGTGGTCTACACCCTATCCATAGTGACCTCAGTGCACAAAAATGGCCATACCTTTTATATTGTAGATTCAATTAGGGATTTTTTTGATTCAAACCAAAGATTATGAAACCCTTTTCAAGAGGAGCTATAGGATTCACTCCCAAGTTTAATATAGAATTTTCTACAATTAGATGTATGTGACTATCCCTGAGTGATTGTGACTAATAACAGAAACAAGCTTAAAAGTGAAGTGCTTGAGATCAAATGGAGGGGGAGAGTACCTCTCTAATGAGTTCAGTGGCTTCTTGAGGACTCATGGGATAAAGAGGCAATTTACTTGCATGTATATCCCACAACAAAATGGTGTTACAGAAAGAAAAAACAGGCATACTGCAGAAGTTGCACAGGCATTAATGGCTGAAAAGAATATGCCCAAACATTTTTGGTCTAAGGCTGTCCTTACTATTGTCTACATTATGAACAGAACTCCCACAGCTGCAATTCATGGGATGAATCCTAAAGAGTGCTTTACTGGCAAGAAGCTTGATGTATCGCACTTGAAGGTATTTGGATGTGTTGCATATGTTCATGTTCCAGATGAGCTACGGAAGAAGCTTCATCCAAAGCTGAAAAATGTATTTTTATTGGGTACTCTTTAGAGTAGAAAGGGTATCACTGTTATAACCCTGTCACAGGTGAGTTCAGAGTGAGCTGGGATATTATCTTTGATGAGATGGGCACCTGGTATGCACCTCTACTGGTGATGTATTAGATGATGATAATGATCAGGGCAACTATGTGCAAAAAGAAAAACAAGAATCACAAAGTCTTAGTGGACCAGAAACATCATCTGGTACTATACCTACAGTGAGCCCTTGGTTTGGGAGACTAAGGAGTAGTCCCACATCTTGAGGTGGATCTATAAGTGTTGCAGGGAAGGACAAAGGAAAGAAGAAAGTGTTGGATGGTAATGATGCATCTACCAGTCATTTGGGATTTGATGGAGATTCTAGTGGTTAAGAGAGTTTGGATGATGAGCTTGGCATTCCTTCAATCAGGACACCAGGTGTACAAAGAGCTCATAGTATTGTAAAGGCTTCATTGAGTGATCCGGTGGTACGTAGATCTAGCAGGGTCAGATACCCTATTAAAAGATTTGGTTTTGAAGGTTATGCAGCTCACCATTATGCTTATATGGTGAAACTATTTGAGGATGTTGAGCCCACCTGTTTTGAGAATGTTATTGGTCATGCTCATTAGGATGCAACAATGGATGAGGAGATGGCTGCATTAGAAGCCAATAAGACTTGGGATTTGGTACCCTTACCTAAGGGTAAGAAAGATATTGGCTATAAGTGGGTTTACAAAGTCAAGCATAATGCAGATGGTTCAGTTAGCATGTATAAGGCTAGGCTGGTTGCAAAAGGCTATGCTCAAACGTATGGCATAGATTATGACGAGACATTCAGTCCAGTTGCTAGGATGGAAACTGTTAGGTGTGTGATTGCCTTGGTAGCAGCCAAAGGTTGGACTTTGCAGCAAATGGATGTTAAGAATGCCTTCTTACATGGTGAATTGCAAGAAGAAGTGTATATGGAGCAGCCAGCAGGTTATGAGGATTTAGAGCATCCCACATATGTGTATAGGTTAAAGAAGGCGCTCTATGGGCTGAAGCAAGCACCTAGAGCATGGTCTGACAAGATTGGAGAGTATCTTGTCAATATTGGATTTTTTATTTCTAATGCTGATCACTCATTTTATGTGAGAAAGGGAGATGCAGGGTTGGTCATCATAGTCATCTATGTGGATGACTTGATTATTGCAGGTGATAGTGACAATGGATTGTTGAAGTTAAGGACTTCTTGAAGAAGAAGTTTGAGATGAAAGATTTGGGTGAGCTAAGATACTTTCTGGGTATTGAGGTGATCGGATGTGATGATGGTATATGGTTATCCCAAAGGCAGTATGGCTTGGATATGTTATCCAAGTATGATATGACAGCAGGTAAGCCTCTTTCAGTACCATTGGAGCAAAATGTGAAGTTGAGTGCTGATGTTGGGGATGAGATAGAAGACCCTACTATGTTTAGGAGGATAGTAGGGAGTTTGATTTACATGACTATCACAAGGCCAGACTTGAGCTATGCTGTTGGCCTTGTCAATCAGTTTATGCAGATGCCTAGAAAGCCTCATTTGGATACAGTAAGATGTATATTGAGGTACGTGAAGTCCACTTTACATTATGGACTTTTTTCTGAGGCAGGTAAGGATGTACAGGTCTTTGGATACACAGATGCAGATTAGGCTGGTAGCATGTCAGACAGAAGATCTACAAGTGGATACATGTTTTCCCTTAGTAGTGCAGCAGTTACATGGAGAAGCAAAAAGCAAGCTACAATTGCTTTATCGAGTATAGAGGCTGAGTACAGAGGTGCTACTATGGCAGCATGTGAGGTGGTATGGTTGCAAAAGTTAATAGGTGATTTGGATGTGCAGGGAGATGGTCCAGTTGTCATTCATTGTGACAACATGAGTAGCATACAGTTAGCTAGGAATCCAATGTTCCATGCTAGGACAAAACACATTGAGGTGCACTACCACTTTGTGAGAGAGAAGGTACTTGCAAGAGAGATTGACTTGGTATATGTCAGCACACAGGATCAGATAGTTGACATTTTCACAAAGGCATTGGGTAGAGAGAAGCTTCGAAAGTTCCGAAGCTTACTTGGAGTTGCAGAGATAGAGTTGAGCTTGAGGGGGAGTGTTGAGATGGCAAGCTCAACACATGGGGACATTGGTGATAGACCGCTTGGTTAGATGAGTCCGCACGTCTACACTTAGCACATTGGTGGTCATTATGATACTCACATGGCCACTGACCTATCACTTATTATATTTAGTTTGCTACACCTACCTACAGCTGGAAAAGATATAGTGCCAATCGATTAGTGTAGTCGATTATTCACTGTTTGACTTAGAAGGCCACTTTCCTTTATGTTATATCTTATCTATACTTTGTGTACATTGTATAGTGTGTGGAAGAAGAAGAAGAAACCAGCAAGAAAACGTTTTGGCCTCCATCTCTCTTCTTGTGTTCTTGAGTGAGCTTAAGCATATCCCCCCATCATGAGATTATTGACACATGCAAGGTAAGAGAAAGGAAGGGAAGAGAGAGGAAAAGAGAAGAGGAGATGGTGAGGAGCTTCACCCTCTTGATCCCTCACTTCCACACACTCACTCACTCCCTTACACTCTCATACTCCCTCCCTCAAGAGCACACGTACTAGCAAGAAGAAGAGAAGAAGAGAGGGCTCTTGTTAGCCACACACCAAAGAATGAGCTTTCATTCACTTTTTGAACTTTATATATACAAATCCTAAAACCCCCATGGGCGCCCATCCCTTGTTACATGACCGACCATTGTGGCCAAGTCCCTTTTTCTAATTCCCTCTTCTTGCTTCATGCCTATACCTGTCTATTCCTTTACCAGTGGCACAGGAGGGAGCCGAGCACTCTTTTAAAAGAGTTTTTAGAGTTTTTGAGGCACATTTCCTTTAAAATTGCTCTTTTGCCTCTGTTTAGTTTTCGAGGCCACCTCTATGCTTTTGCTCTCTTTTTGTTCTTTTTGCGCTTTTTCTTTTATTTTTTTGCCATTCCAATTTGAGGTTAACATTACCCTCCTCCGAGATGGGTGCTAGTCCCATGGCACGTCGAGCTATTTATTGGGGAAGGGAAGGCGGTCGGTAAGTTGTTGGTCATGCGATGGTAGGGCCATTGGCAGGTTGGGCTGCCGTGGAAGTGTGGGCAATACTGTCAAGTGGGTGATGGGCCTCTGAAGCTGATGGTTGGGCACATCTTGTAGTGGCTATGAGGAGAAAGTGTGGTGCTCTTACCTAAGGGGAGTGTCTTCTTTATTGTGGGGTGCCCTGTGCGCGTGCTGGTGGAATGGGGAGCTGGGTCTAACCACAGGTAGGCCTGGGTGATGTCCCACACTTGAGGACCCCATTTGTGCAGTAGGGAGGTGCCGTGAGTGTAGCGTAGGGTGACAGGTCTAACCATTGGCAAGTGTCAACTCCCTAGGTGTGTCCTGCCCTTGGTGGGCCCTAAGCGTGAAGTGGGGGCAAAAAAGGGCAAGGGGATTAGGAGCAAGGCCGGTCGACCGCGGTCATTGGGACGCGCCTAACTTAAGGACCCCTAGGTGGAGGGATTGTGAGCAGTGTGCCAGGACCAGCGTGCGGATGCGTTGTTTTTTTTGGATTGGGTTTAGCTGCAAAGACTTGTTAGTCCTCATCCTCAGGGGGGCTCATGAAGGAGATTTAATGGGGTGGCTCAAAAAAACTCCGAACCTGCAGGAATTTCTTAAGGTTCAAACAAACCTGGAGGGGAGTGGTGGAGAGGAAAGGATGGCTACAGCGAGTGAACCGGCTGTTGCTCATGTCTTCAAGAACAGTGATAAAGAAAGAAGGGAGGGGGCTGGCGCGCATCATGAGGCAGGTCATCACACAGCTATCGATTGCATTAGGATCAAAAAAGAGTGGGAAAAGGCCGTGTTTGATTGGGGTGGGGTCTTGCCTAAGTAGGATTTTTAGGAGCCTAAGATAGTTACAAGTAGTGATGAAGGCAGGATCCGGGCAGGAGGAGAAATCAGCGATAAAGCGTGTTATTGTGGCATCTAAGCAATCGGAGGTGAAGGTGAGGGCCTGGGCTAAAGTGGTGGTACATGGGTTGTATATTACAGGGAAGTCATAACGGCCATGGGCATTTGTATTGAAGTCTAATCCTATTCGTCGAGGGTATGCCATGTAGGCAGGGTCGTTCCTCTCTGAAGGGAGAGTGTCACAAAAGGCCATCCATGCGAAGACGTTGTCGATGCAGAAGCGCCTTTTCCACAGTGGTTGGCACTCATATCCAGGCGAGGACCGAGGCACTTTAAAAACTTTATTCTGCTAGTATTCCGCATCCTTGGTGCCCCAGAGAGTGGGATTCTTTTCTCTTCATCTAGCCACTGTTGGTTCAGGTGGCTTCCTACGTTGATCACCTCGTCCATTATTTTGGTGGGAAGAACTCTATGCAGGGCATTGGGGGTGAGGAAGCTGAAGGTGAAGGGTTTCTTTGCATGTTCCTGTCTCTCCCATAGTATGAGCTCCGCATGAAAACTGGGGGGCATGTCATTTGGGCATGGCGGGAGGGGTACAGAGGGTTGAGCCATAGGGTTAGCTCTTTATCTTTGTTTGGTTTCTTCCATCAATTTCCTTCTCTCCTCCCTTAGGGTGGTTTTCCTATCCATAGATGTGTTTGTTGGCTGCCCTTGCCCTTCAGGATGAGGTGAAGGGGGTTGTGGAACCACCTCTTCTTCAAATCCTCCTAGGTCAACGTGCAATTCTGTCTCACTCCCTGGGCGCTCTTGTTGTTGCATCCCTTCTACAAACCCTAAGGCATCAATTTCCTGGGGGTTTAGGCCAGCCGATAGCAGATACCTATGGTGTTCCCCTCGGCTAAGCCCCTCTGCCATGGGTTGGGAGGGCATGTGTAGCCCTATGCATAGGGCTCTGAGCACTATGCTTAGTTTCTTTTTCACTGCCTCCAAGGATTCCCCTTCTTCCTCATGCATGGCATCCATCAAGGTGTTCAGGAAGATTTGTTGATGAGTGCGGAAGGCCACCTTCTGCTAGGATTTTCTCTTTCTCCGCCAGAGCTAGGTGATGTGCCAAGGTCTTCACTCTTTGATCATTCTGGCTTGCCAACACTTCAGTCCTTTTCTTCATCCCTTTTCATGCCTTCTCCTTGTCTTTGCACCAAGGCTGTGAGCCTCCGCTCTACTGATCTTCCAACTCTCTACCCATTCGCTCTTGTTCTTCTCTTTCGAGGCTCAGCCTTTTAGTCATTGTTTCCATTTCTTGGTGGTGGTGCTCCTCTTCTTGTTTCCTCCCTTCCTCCCCTATGGTAAACTCCTTCATGCCCTGCTTGATCCAGCCTGTTTTCGCTGCTAGATCCTCGTATTGCATGATCAGCAAGTCATATTCTTTTTGCATCTTCTCGAGCTCTTGATTTTCATCTATGAGCTGTCATCGCCAGCTTTGCTCCTTTTCTTCCTTGGTCTTTAGTTCCTTCTTCAAGTTGAGAATTTCCTTTTAGTTGCACAGCCATTTGCTTTTTTTTTTGAGTTGGAAGGCTGCTACCGCTTCCCTTTCTGCCTCCAGCTTGGCCACAGCGATCCTCCTTTCCTCCCTTTCCTTTTCTAACTGTGAGAGCAGTGCATTGACATATTCGTCATGATTTTCGTACGACATCATGGTGGTGGGGATTGGGGTGGTCGAGGCTTTCATTTTTTGGCTTTTTGGCTCTTGCCTGGATTTGGCATCTCTAGTTGGCCTTTTGTGCCTGGTGGCTGTGGCCTCCCCGCTCCTTCCTTGTGCTAGTTCCTTATCGATAAAGTATTGCATCCATGCCACAAAGTTGTCCATGTCAGTGCTGGCCGGGATGCTGGGGATGGCAGTGGTGGCTTCACTGTTGGGTACCAAGGGGGTTGGGACGGGATGGAGGGGGGCCTTACCCTTGCCCTCGATGACCGTGGACAGCATGGCTTTAGGTACTTGTGTGCTTAAGCCGGGTCTATCTTCCTCAGGCGGACTTAAGGTCCCTAGGCCATCAAGTCGGCTTTGTTGTTCTATCGACTGGCAAATTGCTTCGGCCATGTCTTCTTCCTCTTGTCTTCTCAACTTTTCCTTCTCTTCCCTAGCTCTTTTTTCTCTCTCTTCTTCTATTTTCCTTGCCTCCTCGGCCAACCTTTCAGCTTCTTCCTTCTCTTTCTTTTTCCACTCCGTCGCCTCTCTCAGGGATTCCTTTTTTGCTCTTTCCAGATCTTCTTCTTCCTTTTTCCTGCCCACCTTCTGTTTCTTCCTTTGAGTTGCCTTCCCAGTGAACTCCTTTGTTTTTCTTCGTTCGGATTGAGCCTCCCGCTCATCCTTCTTTGTTTTGGTTTCTATCCGATCGCTTGATTGCTCCTTTTTTTGATGGGTCAACGACCTATTTGGGGTCTCATCTACTTCTTTGCTTCCCTGTTGGGCCTCTTTCATAGCCTCTTGGATGATTAGAGCAATAAATAAATGCACATAAACTGAAATACACACTTTACCATAACATTCTTGGATAGTAGACTCCCTGTTGGCCCCAAAATTGGCGCCCTTGCAGTATTTCTTTAGCTTCATTCAATTAGAAGGAGTACAACTTGAGATCCTTCAATCTCCTCTTGCTAACCAATTGCTCTTGCTGTCATAAATGACCAGCAAGCATTTTGGGTCATTTGCCCCTTGATTTAGCAGCCACCTTGGGGTTCGTGCTAGAGATTGAAGGCTCAAGGGACTAAAATTGACAGCTGATAATTGAAGATTATCAAGAGATTTCAGGAGCCCATCCAAATTGATTTGGGGCACCATTTGGCCAGCCAAGGGTCAAATTAGAGAAGAAGTCTTGGCTTTGTCATTCAACTAGAAAAGACTAGATAGGTGGCCATGTGCCAAAAGGAAATATACGAGCTGAGAGAAGCATAAGAACAAAGGAAGGAGAAGATGGAAAATGGGAGGCAAGGTTGGCCAAAGAAAAACAAAGCTTCATGAGGATGCAGTAAAATGCTGTAGAGCTTGTGTCCTTTGACTGAGTACAAGAGCACTAAGTTGCCATGTTCAAAGTCGTGCTATTTAACATGCTTATCAAACCAGCTCTTGCATCGTGCCTTCTTGCATATGAGTGCATGAGTGGCCAGAAGGCGTGTTTCTAAGAGGCGTTCAAGCTCTCCCAGGCATTGCGTCCATGTCTCCTTCCCTTCCCACTGTTCTTGAAGTGCTATTCTCAGGCTAGGGACGAAGAACTCTACTGGTAGAATTTCCTCAGTCCCATAGGTTAACCTAAAGGGGGTCTCACCGACAGCGTTTTATAAGCTGTATGGTAAGCCCACAAGGCTGCCATCAGCTTGTTATCCTAGTCGCTATGCAAAGTAGAGACTACTTTGGTCAGGACATTTACAAGGATCTTATTTGTGGATTCTGCCTGTCCGTTTGCCTGAGGATAGTATGGAGAGGATTTTTGATGGATGATAAGAAAGGTGGATAGAAGATATGCTATCAATTCATTGCTATCGAAGGAGATACTGTCTGACCACTAGGACCTGTCATAGCAGTACTGTGCTACAAATCAGTTGTAGATACATGAGTATTTGTGAGATGACATCATTTGAGAAGTTGTATGGCTATAAGCCAAATATATGTCACATGAAAGTCTTTGGCTATTCGCAAGAGAAGAAGGCATACAAATGCTATGATCCCTCTACTAGGGAAACTTTGGTGAGTAGGGATGTTATCTTTGATGAGATGGCCTCTTGATATGTATCACCGGCTGCAGTGCCATCAAAGCCATTGGCTTCTTTAATGACAGTTGCATTAAGAAAGTACTACCCTCCTGTGCATCTGTTGCATGAGCCACCAATGTTGGAACCCCCTGTCATGATATGAGTCGCCATAATTATGAAAGTTGGTGATGAGGACAAGGAAGCCGTAGAACCCACATACCTCCACATCACGGTCGTTGCCAAGGAAACATGTGCTTTCAATTCCTTGATCGACGAGGGAGCAGACTTCAATGTCTTAACTTACGATCATTGGACCCAACTTGGTAAACCACCACTACAGCCCACTAATGCCCAATTAAACCCATATGGGGGCCACTTGTATGCACTCCTCGGCAAGTGTCAAATCACTATTACTATCAAGTCTGAGACTGTACCAATGATGTTTTATGTGTTGCCAAACACTAAAAACGCGGGCACAGAGTCACTGCTAGGGCGAACCTTCAAGAAGCAAATTCGCTGCAATGTTGATTATGAGTCATAGCACATCCACCTAACCATAGGAAATGTCCATATTGATACAACCTTCAGCAAGGGCTACGCAATTTTGTTAAAGTCCACAAGGCCACCGGTAGAAATACTCATAGCCAAGTCTACGGAGGGGGGTAGGGCTCAGCCACCATGCACCAAGCCTCACTGGCCGCCACTCACAATGGCAAAAGCTAAGGTCCAACAACTCGAGTTTCAATGGAGGCCTAAACAACCACGACCGCTGCCTAGGAGTAGACACCCACGTCTTCGTAGCTCAAGAGACTCTAATCCCAGGACACCGAGATGCAATTACGAAGATCAAAGGAAGCCGAGATGGGTTCCTAAAGCCCTCTTGCATGCGCAAGGATACTATGAGGGGAATGCCTACCTATGGATCCCTAAGGCCAGAGCGGCCCGCGGCATCACTCAAATGCCACCCTCTTGTTTAATCAACCTGAGCCTCATGGAACCTTGGAACCAGAAGCCACACAGTTTTCCAAGCCTGCCTGCTACCAGCTCACCCATGCATGAGCTTCGAGGAGTTGAGCAAGACTATCGGCCCAAACCCCAAACAACGTTACCCCTTTCAACCCCTACTGATAAAACGATAAGACTTGCCAAGCCCAATTGGAGCATAGTAGCCACTACTCCGACATTTATCCATGGGACTCAACCATCGCATCATGGGCAACTACCACCATCTGCCGTCGCGCTTACTAGCCTCATCAAACCCCAGTCACTTGCGGGCCTTAAACCATCTTATGAGCGGAAATCATTCTTAACTCTGGCTATAGACCTAGCTAAAGACACTGGGGATGACGTTATTACTTGTCTTAGACACTTGGATGCCACATTCATGTCACTGGCTCTAAGTTATGACCACTTGGACTTGGGCCTACTGCAAGAGCCCTTAGCGAGACGGAAGTTTGCATGATGCCTTGTTCTTGGGAAACATTTGAATTCCCCTTTGTCAAAACACCCCCACTCAGCTTCCGAGTTGCTATGTGCTGAGATATCAAGAGACCAAGCCATCAAACAACGCCTCATTATGTCTTATGATAAGTGTGTGACTTCCTCCATCACTGACAAAGAAGTCGAGGAGTTGAAAGCGTTAGATGATACCGACTCCCTGTTTTTACGAAACTGGTATACTTTGCGATTGCAGTGGGAACTCGAAGGATGCCAAATTATGACCAATGCTACGCAGTGCCACGCAATCAAGACATCGGAGTACGACCCAACCTACGTCGCACTCACCTCTTATAGAGTGTTAACCACTCTTTGTGGCCAACCCATGGAAGACCACATCAAGGGACACCCATATCTTGATCGCCTCTTGACCGAGGAGGAGCTCCACATTGCTAGCCATGTTGATTTTGGCAATTTCCTAATCGATGTCCTCACTTACATCACACACGTAAGCACCTGACCCTTCACTCTAGACCCCAAGGCTCAGTTGCAATACAACCCAGAATTCTATACTTGGCTCATGCACAAGTAAGCCTTATACCCGAATGTCAAATGCCTTGGATCTCCTAACCCTCGATCCTAGGAAGGATTCTTCTCAATCTGGAAGGGGAGAGGGTACAAGAGTAGCGTGAAGGTGAATAGGGTGAAGGCGAATCAAATTAAAACCAATCAAGATCAAGTAAACGCAATAATACCTAAGAAATAGGTGGCGTAGGAGGGATGTCACAAACCAAGTCTGAAGAGGAGAATTTGTATTGGAGTTTAATGTTGTCCTTCAACAAACATAAAATCTTTCTTTTCAGCAAATTCTTGTATGTATAATAATTATAGCACTAATGGAAAGTATGATTCATGACAGGAACGAGAGATGTCGCAACAACACCGGGCCCACCGACACCCCTTCACAGAAGAAGAGAGTGTCAAGAATCGCGTGGTGGGGGGACTAGCTCAAGATGCTGCGCCAAACACACACAGAATGCACAAGGAGAAGCTCACTCAAGAGACAAGAAGAGAGATGGAGGCCAAAACGTTTTCTTGCTGGTTTCTTCTTCTTCTTTTACTCTTTACAATGTACACAAAGTATAGATAAGATACAACATAAAGGAAAGTGGCCTACTAAGTCAAACAATGCATAACCGACTACACTAGTCTACTAGCGCTATAACTATGCCAGCTGTAAATAGGTGTAACAACCTGAATATAATAAGTAATGAGTCAGTGGCCATGTGAGAGTCATAATGACCATCGACGTGCTAAGTGTAGACGTGTGGACCCATCTAACCAGGTGGTCCATCATCAATGTCCACATGTGTTGAGCTTGTCATCTCAACACTTCCCCTCAAGCTCAACTGCATCTCTGCAACTCCAAGTAAGCTTCGAAACTTTTGAAGCTTCTATGTACCCAATGCCTTTGTGAAGATGTCAGCTATTTGATCCTGTGTGCTAACATACACCAAGTCAATATCACCTGCTAGTACCTTCTCTCTCACAAAGTGGTAGTGTACCTCAATATGTTTTGTCCTGGCATGGAACACATGGTTCCTAGCCAACTGTATACTGCTCATGTTGTCACAATAAATGACAACTGGACCTTCCACCTACACATCCAAATCAACCATTAACTTTTGTAGCCATACTACCTCACATGCTGCAACAGCAGCACCTCTATACTTAGCCTCTGTACTCGACAAAGCAACTATAGATTGCTTTTTGCTGCTCCAAGCAACTGCTGCACTACCAAGAGAGAACATGTATCCGCTGGTAGATCTTCTATCAGACATACTACCAGCCCAATCTGCATCTGTGTATCCAAACACCTATACATCTGTACCTGCCTCATAGAAAAGTCCATAATGTAATGTGAACTTCACATATCTCAATATGCATCTGACTGCATCCAAATGTGGCTTTCTAAGTACTTGCATAAACTGACTCACAAGACCAACAGCGTAGCTCAAGTCTGGCCTTGTAATGGTCATGTAGATCAAACTCCCCACTATCCTCCTGAACATAGTAGGGTCTTCTATCTCATCCCCAACATCAGCACTCAACTTTACATTCTGCTCCAACGGGACTGAAAGTGGTTTGCATGCAGTCATACCATACTTGGACAACATATTCAAGCCATACTGTCTTTGGGACAGCCATATACCATCATCACATCTGATCACCTCAATGCCTAGGAAGTACCTTAGCTCACCTAAATCCTTCATCTCAAACTTCTTCTTCAAGAAGTCCTTGACTTCAACAATCCCACTATCACTATCACCTGTAATAATCAAGTCATCCACATAGATGACTATGATGACCGAACTTGCATGTCCCTTTCTCACATAAAGTGAGTGATCAACATCAGAAACATAAAAGCCAATATTGACAAGATACTCTCTGATCTTGTCAGACCATGCTCTAGGTGCTTGGTTGAGCCCATAGAGCACCTTCTTCAACCTACACACATACGTGGGATGGTCTAAATCTTCATAACCTGCTGGCTGATCCATATACACTTCTTCTTGCAAATCACCATTCAAGAAGGCATTCTTCACATCCATTTGCTGCAACCTCCAACCTTTGGCTGCTGCCAAAGCAATCACACATCTGATAGTTGCCATCCTAGCAACTGGACTGAAGGTTTCATCATAATCTATGCCATATGTCTGGGCATAGCCTTTTGAAACTAGCCTAGCTTTGTACCTACTAATAGAACCATCTGCATTGTGCTTAATCTTATAAATCCACTTACATCAAATAGCTTTCTTTCCCTTTGGCAATGATACTAGATCCCAAGTCTTATTGGCCTCTAATGCAGCCATCTCCTCATCCATTACTGCATCCCAATGAGCATGACCAACAGCCTCCTCAAAACATGTGGGCTCAACATCCTCAACTAGTCTCACCATATAAGCATAATGGTGAGCTGCATAACCTTCAAAACCAAATCTTTTAATAGGGTATCTCACCCTGCTAGACCTGCGTACCACTAGATCACTCAATGGAGTCTTTGCATTAACGCGTGCTCTCTGCACACCTGGAGTCCTCACTGAAGGAATGCCAAGCTCATTATCCAAGCTCTTTGAGCCGCTGGAGTCTCCATCAAGAACTGCATCAATGCCTTCTGACACTTTATTCTTTCCTTTGTCTTTACCTGTAGTGCTACTAGATGCACCTGAAGATATAGAGGTACTCAGTCTCCCAGACCAAGGACTACCAGATGATGTCTCTGGTCCACTAAGAGTCTGTGATTCTTGCTTTTCAGCCTTCACATGAGTGTTATGATCATCATCATCATCCAATTCATCACCACTAGATGCATACCAATTGCTCATTTCATCAAAGATGACATCCCTGCTCACTCTGAACTTACATGTGACAGGGTTATAATAGCAATACCCTTTCTGCTCTAAAGAGTATCCAATAAAGACACTTTTCAGCCTTTGGATCCAGTTTCTTCCACAACTCATCTGGCACATGAACATATGCAATGCAGCCAAACACTTTCAAGTGTGAGACATCAGGCTTCTTACCTGTAAAACATTCTTCGGAGGTCATACCATGAACTGCAGCTGTGGGAGTTCTGTTCATAATATAAACAGTGGTATGAATAGCCTCAGACCAAAAATGCTTAGGCATATTCTTTTCAGCCACCATCAAGGCACGTGCAACTTTTGCAATATGCCTATTTTTCCTTTCTGCAACCCCATTTTGCTGTGGGGTATATCTGCATGTGAACTGTCTCTTTATCCCATGAGACCTCAGAAAATCACTGAACTTATTCGAGAGGTACTCTCCCCCTCCATCTGACCTCAAGCACTTTACTTTCAAGCATGTTTCTCTTTCAACTGCAGCCTTGAAAGTTCTAAAGTGCTCAAAAGCTTCACTCTTTTCCTTCATAAAATATACCCACAGCTTTCTAGAACAATCATCAATGAATGTGACAAAGTATGAACTGCCTCCAAGAGATACATTTTTTGTAGGCCCCCAAATGTCTGTATGCACAACATCAAGGATATTTCTGCTTACATCTCTGTCATGTGAAAAGGGTTGTCTTGCCTGCTTACCAAACTGACATGCTTCGCATACCTTATGAAATTCTGCAACTCTAAATGTAGGCAAACTTGTAACCAACCCTTTGGACTGCATTAATTTCAGCCTTTGTACATTTGCATGTCCAATGCGTTTGTACCAAATTTCAATGTCTGCAACAACACCTTTTCCTTTAGCATACATATCAGCATTCATAGTAGAAATTCCAGCATCCAGAGTAAACATACGTCCAACTCTACTTCCCTTTGCAACTAACCTGCACTTGTCATTGAAGTTTTCTACAAAGCAGCCCTTTGCATTAAATCTGACTTGCAGCTCTTGCTCTACCATTTGACTGACTGACACCAAGTTCTTTGTAATAGATGGCACATGTAATACATCTGAAAGACTCTTTGTCTTACCATCATGGAAGGACAAGTGAACTTTTCCAATGTGTGAAATTGGGTGGCATGAATCATCACCCGTCTGCACATAACCTGCATTTTGCAAATCTTGCATCTCTCCAAACCATTCTGCATGGCTGGTCATATGATTGGATGCACCTGAATCAACATACCAAATATCATCATGTGTTCCCTTTCCTGTAATAGCATTCAGCATATGCTGCATAACAAACAGACATTCATTTTTGTCTTCATTCTGTCGTGAAGATGATGCATAGTTTCCTTGCTGCAACTTACCACTGCGAATATCATCTTTCTTAGCATAACATTGGGCTGCGATATGACTTGTTTTGCCACAGTAGTGGAACACAATACCAGAGTTGTTAGAACCTCTATTCTGCCATCCACCTCTTCCTCTAAAGCTCCCCCTACCTCTAAAGTTACCACGACTTTCTGAAACTTGCATATTGCCAAATTGCTAATTCAATCTGTTTTACTGGTTGTCACTACCACGTCCTGTACCACGGCCTCTTGAAGAGAACCTGCCACGTCCCCTTCCTAAACTAGAGTAGAAAGCTTGGACCTATTCACCACTTCTTTCAGATGTCTCACTCTGCATGTTGATATCTTCAGTGATCATAAGGGAGACCAACTCATCGAAATCTGGAAATGGCTTTCTAACATATATGGAAGTTACAAAAGACTTCCAAGCCTTTTCATTGTTAAGTCCACCCAAGGTAGATGACACCAAATCATCATCATCGAGCATTGCATCAATTGCTACCAAGGCATCTGCAATGCTCCTTACCTTCAGTGCATACTCATTGATAGACATCTTCCATTTCTTCAATGTATTCAACTCTTGCTTGAGTTGAATCTTTCGTGCCTTTGTATTTACAGAAAACATACTTTCAAGTATGGTCCAAGCTGCATATGAATTCTCTGCATTTCTAATGTGTCCCAGTATATTATTGTCAATTAGTGCAGACAACCAATACATGACCTTTTTATCTTTTGCATTCCATTCCTTCCGTGCCTTTGTCTCTTCTACAGCAGTTGGAGGATCACTCACCTCCGGCTCCTTTTCCTCACCTGAAACAAACTCGTAGAGGCCTTTTCCAATAAGGAAGTTCGTAACACGGAACTTCCATGAAGGGTAGTTATTCTTATCGAGCTTGTGAATGATGGGGATTCCACTATTCTCTGCCATTATAACAAAAATAATATCCAACAGCAAACAAATCTTCTGCAACCCTCGACCTGTAGTGCACAGCAATACACCAAACAGCCTTTTTCACTATCTGCTCAACAATACATGCAATCTACAACCAGTTTGTAGATAAACCTTGTCTTTACTTGCTGCTAAACACCTTTGAACTTACAAATCTAAAATCTGTAACCTGGGCACCCACTTTCGGTCAATACAGCCAAAGTCACAGTGTACCCTGAAATTGCTATCCGCAACCTTGCGGCTCTAAAACGGGGCCTGAAATGGCCTCAGATGCCCAAAATAACTATGGCAAGCCCTCTTATCTGCATAATACATGGCGCTCTTCACACACACCAAATCTCATTGCAATCTAAGATTTTTGCTCGACCCTGCTTCCGGTGCCTCCAGAGGCACTATCCAAGAGAGAGAGTGGAACAATGGGAGAGCTTGTTACCCATGGCTTGCTTGCTCGAACCTTGCTTCTTCTCCTTCGCTTCAACCTTCAAAATTAGCCTCTCTCAGTGGCACGGCTCTGATACCATGTCAAGAATCGCGTGGTGGGGGGACTTGCTCAAGATGCTGCGCCAAACACACACAGAATGCACAAGGAGAAGCTCACTCAAGAGACAAGAAGAGAGATGGAGGCCAAAACGTTTTCTTGCTGGTTTCTTCTTCTTCTTTTACTCTTTACAATGTACACAAAGTATAGATAATATAAAACATAAAGAAAAGTGGCCTACTAAGTCAAACAATGCATAACCGACTACACTAGTCGACTGGCGCTATAACTATGCCAGCTGTAAATAGGTGTAACAACCTAAATATAATAAGTAATGAGTCAGTGGCCATGTGAGATTCATAATGACCACCCACGTGCTAAGTGTTGATGTGTGGACCCATCTAACCAGGTGATCCATCATCAATGTCCACATGTGTTGAGCTTGTCATCTCAACAGAGAGAGCCCAGTACGGCATCAACCTAGAAAATCAAGCTTACAATCAACTAAAATTCCACAACATTCACAACCTTGAGAAGATGATGGCCAAGGATCAAGCTGCAAGGAGAATAGTGGAACAGTGCCACCTCCACAAGTACCTAGAGAAGTTTGCATAGGAACCTGACCACACGAAGTGTGTGGAGTACTTGAGAATGTACAACCTCGACCGAGAGTGCGGAATGGCGATGGTAGGAAGGGGGGACAATGCCCAAAAAGTGCAGGTACTGCTAATCCAGGCCTTAAGAATGTACAACCCCGATCAAGAGTGCAGAATGGTGATGGTGGGAAGGGGGGACAATGCCCGAAAAGTGCAGGTACCGCTAACCCAGGCCTTGGTGGAGAAAGCACTGGGACTGGAACCTAGGGTGGAGAAAAAATGTAAAAGGGATGTGTATGCCCTGCTGAAGATGAACAAGAAAAAAGTCTTGACAAACAACAACATCAGCTTACAAGACATCCTTGATGTGAAAACACTTAGGCAAACTTTGAGTAGTCTTTGAGCAGTGTCACCTATATCGTCCCTCCCTGAACCCCTTAAAGTGCCAGTTCTGGGTGAAACATGGGTGCATCCTAGGGCATGTGGTGTCAAAGAACGGCATTGCCGATGCCTTCTCGAAAGTCAGGGTAATTGTTGATCTTTCGCCCCCAATTAACTATAAGGGAGTTCAATGCTTCCTAGGCCATACGGGATACTATCAACTATTTGTGCTGAAATATGCATTGATTGCCAGAACTTTGTACAAGATATTGATCGTTTTCGAATGGACTGAAGCATGTCAACGAGCGTATGAGGAATTGCAAAAGGCTCTAACTACTGCACCGATCTTATGAGCCCCAGATTGGGCTATCACCTTCCACGTACATATTGATGCTTTGAAATTCACCGTGGGGACACTACTATGCCAACCTAGCAAACACAACCTCGACTATCCAGTGAGCTTTGCTAGCAGACAACTCACTAAGACCGAAATGAACTACTCGATTGACTAAGAGAGAAGGCTTAGCCATGGTATTTGCAGTAAAAAAGTTTCGGCATTATCTTTTGGCTATGCAAAAGATAATGTAGTGAACAAACCCTGCACTACAAGATGCATAGCTCAATGACTCCTTCTACTGCATAGACGGGTTAGGGCAAGACGGGTTACTGCATAGATGCATGTGTGAGCATGAGATGCACGATGTGCTCATAGAGGCACATAACAGAATTGTTAGAGGACACTTTAGCGGAGACACGATAGCATGCAAGGTACTGCAATCTCAATTGTGGTGGCCCATGCTTTTTCATAATGCAACACGATTCATTAAGCATTGTGACAAGTGTCAATGGACAAAGGTACCGATTCACAAGGATCAAATGGAGTTAACCCCAATCATTGCATGACAACCCTTTGAAAAGTGGGGAATCGACTTCGTAGGACCCATTAGTCCCGTGGCACAGTATTCGTAGGCCAAATATATAATTGTGGCCATGGACTACCTAATGAAATGGGCAGAAGCGAGAGAAACACACAAAAATGATGCTAGAACGACTAGCAAGTTCTTATGGGAACAGGTGATCTCACGGTTCGACTGCCCCATCGAACTAGTTAGTGACCAGGGCATACACTTCATCAAGTATGCTTCCATACCCGATGAAGGAGGCTTTCGAGGAGGGTTTCTTTCTCTCCGTATTCTTAGATGAGGGGGATTCTCCACCTCCCTATTTGTTACCCAAGGCTAGTGCTTTGGTCGCTTAGTCTATTGTTTTGCACACATAGTTATTCCAATCCACCTTGTCCAGGGTGCAAGCTGCCACATTCTCCAACACAAGTACATTGATCCAGTGCATAAGGGAATTGTAGCATTGGCTGGAGAAAAGGGCATACACCAACTTTGCCTGTAGGCATGAGTGAACACACAAGTCATCCACGAATACCTCCAATTCCTTGCAAAGTATGTCTTTAAATATGGTGCACATGAGGCATTGAAAGGTGGCCGAGGCATTAGTCAACCACCCGAAGGGCATGACTACGTAAGCAAAGACACCCCATTTGATGGCGAAGGCAGTCTTATGCCTATCGGCAGGATGCACTTGCACTTGATTGTATCCAGAGAAGCCGTCCGGGAAGCTGTAGGTCTCTTTTCCTGCCACTCTTTTGAGCATGTGTTTGGTGTATGGCAATGGGTAATTGTCTCTCTTAGTGGTAGCGTTCACCTTCTTGTAATTGATGCACACTCTAATCTTTCTGCTTTTCTTCTTTACTATGACTATGGGTGGCACCGAGTTCGTGTGCTCAATTTCATAGATGAATCCTGCTTTCATCAGCTTGTCAATCTCTTCTTTGACTACATGAGAGTGTTTTGGATTCATTGGGTATGGTCGTTGCTTGATCGGTGTTGCGTTTGGTGTCATGGATATGTTATGGGTCACCACACTCGGATCCACCCCCTTAAGCTCCTCCAGGGACCAAGCAAACACATCTACATACTCTCGCAAGAGAGCAACAAGACTTGTCTCCTCTTGCTCAGTTAAGTCATCAGTAATTAAGACCAGTCGGGATGCCTCCCCTTCCTGTGCTAGGTCCACCTCCTTGACCTTGGTTGGTCCCTCGATGGGTTCACTCATTTGCCCTTGGCGTTTGGCACCCAATAAGATCACTAGCCTGTCACCCTTCTTGAACTTCGTAAATCTCCTCAAGAGATCCTGCAGCTTTCTTTGCTCATCCATTTGTGTGTCCCTAGGTTGTTTTGCCCTATCTTCCTTCAACCGTCTGTGCCTTAGGTGGATGAGTAGGTCCCCCTTGGTGCGTCTGGTCTTGGATGGTCGAGGTATCTTCAGGTCGCTATCTGAGTTCACTTCCAACTTGGAATCGAACTCACTGTTTTCGCTTGAAGAGGTGGCTTCTCCTGGCAGTCGTAGTTCAGAGGGTAACTTTGCTCTAAGCACTGGTGTCGAGTTGGACCTGCTCATTCGAAATCTATGGCTCTTATGTGTTCCAACCATGCATGGTCACATTCCATGCGCATGACCCCTCATTCCATCCTAAAGGCACTCTTTTTCTATGGCCTGGAGTCCGCTCGTATCTATTCTATTTCTCATCCCTCAATATCGTATTCCACCATGTCTATTTTACCCTTACTTTCATCATTGAAGGAATGATAGTCTTCGTACTTGTCCATGGAATCATCCTCATCCGACTGCTCATCGTCCACTAGGTTTTGGCACAACTCTTGTCTTTGGTCAGAGACAAGAGCCCAATTGTACTTGAGGTTTAAGTCATGCACCTTGGTCCATTGCCACCTAGGTCCATCTAGCAGATCCTGCAGTGGCTTGAAGTTTGCTGCTGGATTGCCAGCTAGAATGCCAGTCAAATACTCTAAAATCTCTTGGAGTTCCTTCTTGTTAATCAGCACTTGGAACATGACAGGCTTAGGTCACCCACAAAAGGTTCCTGCCATCATACATATTGTTGTGGAGGGTGTGTTTATTGTCCTGCCAACTATCTAGATAGCTTGTTCGTATGCCTCATGATCTAAGAATGGCACGTCGATCATAGCAAAGGCATGCATCCAGTCTTTCTCATCCCTCGGGTATGGGATATACTTGGTCAAGGGCCCATAGGGCTTCTTGACCTGAGCGTTACCCTTAAGCATCACGGAGATAGCATTCAAGTCGACTGGTGAGGTTTTCCACATGTCCATCTCTACCCTCATAGCTTTCGTCCTATTGCCCAAGAAGATTAAGCCATTACCCCAATCCTTGATGACTCTGGCATTGTGCATCCAAGGTCGGCCTAATAAGATGTCGTAGTCCACTCCCTTCATGACTATAAAGTGGACTGAGAACTAGACACCTACGATCTTCACCTACCAGTTTTTAAGTACCCCAAATGGTTTCACTTTCATACCCTTCGCTAGTGTGACATTGAACTTGGCGGTCTCCACAAGTGGGTTTCCCCACGTCTAAAGTACTGTGTGGCTCAGTACACTAATCCCCGCTCCTGTGTCTACAATCCCCTTTCAAGCTATGTTGACCAAGGCTAAGACAAGTAGGGCCACATGCATCTCGATGCCTTCCCAGAATGCATTAACGTGCAAGGACTTAGGCATAGAGTGCAGCGTTAGGCTTGGTATTTGTATTTTTACGTCATGGTCGTGCAGGTCTACGACACCTTGCTCTTGTGATCCTTCAACCCACTGCTTCAGGTCTTGCCATAGGGTGGAATGTGACCTAAGCAGGTCTCCCAGGCTCAGCATCACAAGGGTGGTCACTAGCATGGTAAGGAGGTCGTTGATTGCTCGCCTTTCTCCTATTCCAGATTGTCCTGGCCAATGGCCGTGACTGATTCACTGGCATGTAGCATTGAGGCTTTGCCTAAGCGATACCGCTTGTGGCATAGTTGCATCTCTTGCTTTCAGTCGAGAGGGTGAGACTGACGTGCTTATGTTGGAGAGATCTTTGATCTCGTTCTCTAGGATGGGCTTCACATCTTTTAGGTGCTCTTGGGCCTCTCTTACCCATTCCTTCACTTTCTTGATAGCCTCTAGTTGGCGCTTAGGATGCGGGTACTCCCCTACCCTAGCACTTCCCTTTTTGACCGCCTTAGGGACTGAGGTTTCTACCTCCACATCAATAACCTTCTTTCTAGCAGGCAGAGTGGTAGCACTCTCGGTTTTCAGCATGATCTTAGCTTCGGGTTTCTTCTTTCTCCATCTACGGATCTTCTTCTCGATCGAGGCTGCATCGAGGTTGCTCGGACCTAGCAATGATATGTTGGCCTGCTTTTTCTGTGCTTGAGTCATGACATGCAATGGGATAGGTGTGGCCTCCCCATCGAGATTCTCGACGCCGAACAGCCCCAATGGGACAGATGGCACATTGATTGAGCTTGAGGATGGTTTTCCCTTGGCACAGTCAGTGAAGAGGTGAGTGATTCCGTACTCTGGGCATCTTAGGTCTGCCTTATCTCTATTTGGTTGCTCCCATTCAGGGCAATGTGATGAGACATCCCCTAGATGACCACAAGTCCAACATACGATTGGATCCTGCGTCTGCCCTCCTAGGCCTCTACCTCGACCTCTTCCTAACACTATCACCGACACTAGCGGATAGTCCATAAGGATTGCGTTTCCCTCGTCGTTGTGCGAGACGTATGGGTATACGTAAGTCTCTTCCTCATTTGGCTCCTGTGTGGACTGCTGCGTTAGTTGGTGGATGAGTCACATAGGGATCAGGCAGACTTGGTATACCTATAGGATTTATGTCCATTCTAGGAACAACCGGTTTGACATCATTAGGCACAGGAAGGGCCAATGGGGCCACCCTTCCAAAGAATTGTTGGGGTCTGCTCGCTAAGGTATGGTTGGCTATAGGGTTGTGAGTAAGGGAGTCTTCTTGGTAATCTGCAATGCAAAACATCGTGACCAAATCTACCGCAATTAGCATAAGGTCGTGACCTAGGGTCTTGACACTCGTGACTTTTGCTACAATACACACATTATACGTGCGGGCACGTTGGTCATCTCAACATATCCTACAGTTTGGCTATCTCCATTTTCACCTCACTCAAGTCTTGGTTTGTCTTAGAGGCCTTCCCCTTGTCCTAGGCTATTGGACCTAATCATTCGCTAGAGGCTGACGCTCTCTCCAAAATTTATGAGTTGGTTTCTTCTGAATTTGAGCTCCTAGAGCTCCGCTTTTTAAGCTAGTTATCCATTCGAATGGCCTCTTCAAACACCCTAGCTATCGAGTCTCGCTGCAAGCTCAAATTACCTGCCAAGGCCCTATACAGCTCCTCGCACCGTATTCAACTAATAAGTACGGTGGAAACCGCTCTCTCGGTAGGCCGTTTGCCCACGAGGATTCTCTTGAAGAGGCTCCTTACGTGGGTGACATAGTCGCGAATGTCCTCTTTTTGCTTCTGCTTGACATTCATTAGTCTCACTAGCAGATTGCCAGAGTATCCAGGCTCGAAGAACCTCTTGATGAAGAGGTCTTTGAGGCCATTAAAATGTGCTCATTCTTTGGCATCTAGACTCGTGTACCAAGTCCCACCCTTGTCGCCTAAGCAAAGCTTGACTGCTTGAGAATGTTGAGTCAAGTCGGTGAGGCTGTTGGCCTCGCAGACTTGCTCGAATTGCTCTACAAAGCTGTATGGGTCGTTGTGGGGTTGGTACTTGTTGAGTTGCTTTGGAACGATTGGGATTCTAGACTGGCCTTTAGACCCTTGTTTTGTTCCTAATCCTGTTAGTAATGATATTGCTAGGGCTGCAGCACTTTGCTCTACTGCAGTGTTATTGAGCAATCGCTTCATGAGAAGCTCACTCAATGTCAAGTCTCCTTCCAGGGCTCTCTCATGATCGATCTGATTCCCACCTGTCAGGTTCATCATCCGCTATACCTCACGTAGTTCTGTGTTCTGCCTTAAGCTCCTAACACGTTGGTCCTGGTTGTATTTCACTATGCCTTGCAGTGTCTTGTGGGCTAGCTTCCATTCCTCCTCCAAGTCTGTTATGATGGCTTATGTTGTTCTACCACGGTGCTCATATTGAGCGTGCACATCATAGCTGCTTACCAACTGTTGGATCGCCTTTGGAAAAACTCCTAAGTCGAGTTCCTTGTTCGGCCTGCGGTTACATGATCGTGTTCTCGTGCTCCACCAAGCTGTCGATCAGGTTGCACAAGCTGGTGAGATCCACTTCTCTAGTGCTGCTTGCTTGGTCCTACTCTGTACCTTGGTTGTCCGTCTATGTCTTGGGATCTTCTCCTACTAGTGGGTTCCTTGAGGTGTTTATTTGAGTGAGTTTCTTGACTTATTGCATCCAATCCTCAATTTACCCCTCCTCAATGTGTGTTCTCTTTCCCCCGCGCACTTGTGCTCAATCAAGCTTTCTGATATCCTTAAGTGTACTTCAGGTGTGAAAATTCAGGGTGAGTATAGAAAATAAGTGTCTAAACGACTTACATACCCTCTGGCTTTGTTTTAGGCCTAATAGGCTTGTTGACTTGCATCTGGCTATCTTGTCCATCTTTGGGTTATTCATCCAAGCTGCAAGGGCTAAGTGTGTCACTCAGACGGCGGGCCAAGGGCCGAGGGCCGAATGGTAACTAGCTCGAATGGGCCAAGGGCCGAGGGCCGAATGGTGTTGTAGGCCGAGTGGCTGAGTTAGGTGGGTCGAGTCAAGTGGGCCGAGGGCCGAGTGGTGAATTCAGCCAGGCCGAATGTCAACTTGTCCGAGTGGGGTTGGGCTGAGTCGACAGGGCCAAGGGCCAAAATTCAAAGTTGATCTAAATGGTTCACTCGGATGGGCCGAGTGAAAGGCGTCTGAGTGTAGTGGGCTGAATGGCCGAATGGTCTAAGGGCTGATTGGCCAAGTGTCCGAGCGCTGATTGGCTAAGTGGTTTGAGGGCCGATTCTGGGACTCGGCTCAGAATCACCAACACTCGGATGGGCCGAGTTGTGCGATGACGGCCATGTTGGGAATGACTTCGTCGAATCTAACGATCCTCACAACCGCCAAGCACGACACCTTCCAAATCACAACAAATACATAGCAGAGAGGTCCTGACATACTTGAATCACGCGGAGAGCTCCTCAATGGCAAGATCGAATCGAATCAATGCTAGGAGCACACTCTCACTCTCTCTCAATGCCAGGGCATGAAATGAGCTCTTCCCAGTCCCCTTGGCTCTTAAATCCCTTGTTGGGTAAGGTTTCAGTGTCCCCAATCACTCACTTGCCGACATTAACATCCCAAGCGCTCTTTTTTTCCCATTTTTGCATGACTTGTGCCCTGTTTTACCCTGTTTTTCAGCAACAAACCCTACGTTTTTCCTATTCGGTTTCCTAATCCTATCCTACTCTAAATGCAACAACAGTCGAAGGAAAAAATTGAAATGATTTCTCCATCTTTTCCAATCATCAAACTAGCAAAATAACCCAAAATACTTACTTGTTTTGAAAATAGAAAAACCCAAACTTCCTACCTACCTCAAGCTCTGGTTCGGGGATGAATCCCTTACTTCGATGCTTGATATGCGGCGTCCGAGGGCTCAAGCTTGAATCCATTGGTCCCAAAAACAATGGAACCAAAATGTGGGAGCTTTCTCTCAACCGCCAAGACCCACGGACCACTTATTGCTTCAAGCGTTCCAAGTGAGCTCTCATGGCTATCTCTCACCTAGCTGACGTGTCGTCGATCCTCTCGGGGTGTAGTGAGCTTACCTTGATGCCAAAACGAGTTGCCTCCTCCCTCACACAAGTCGGTAGCCCCACAATCCTAGATGCTAGCTCAAGCATCCTCAAGCCTCTTCCATCTCCAAGCTCCATTCTCCATAGCCATGTACAAGGTAAGAGAAGGGAAGGGAAGAGAGAGGAAAAGAGAAGAGGAGATGGTGAGGAGCTTCACCCTCTTGATCCCTCACTTCCACACGCTCACTCACTCCCTCACACTCTCACACTCCCTCCCTTAAGAGCACACACACTAGCAAGAAGAAGAGAAGAAGAGAGGACTCTTGTTAGCCACACACGAAAGAATGAGCTTTCATTCACTTTTTGAACTTTATATATACAAACCCTAAAACCCCCATGAGTTTTTGAGGCGGCTTTCCTTTAAAATTGCTCTTTTTGCCTCCGTTTAGTTTTCGAGGCTGCCTCTACGCCTTTGCTCTCTTTCTATTCTTTTTGTGCTTTTTTCTTTATTTTTTTGTCATTCCAATTTGAGGTTAACACATTTTCTCTATCATTGCTACATAAGTGGAACTTAATGTCATACATCTCATTTGACTGCATACATGTTAAGTGTCATACACAAGTGCCATGAGTAGTGAAAGGGTATCCAGATGGGGGCATTTCATTGGAAGGGGGTGACCATGGAGTCTAACTACACTTTCATACAAGTATCGAGCTCCAGATCACTGGGAGGCGAGCAAAGTTTCCCCCAGTCTCTGGGTTGTGCACTCCTTTAAGGTCTTAAGTGATAAGGGAGGGGAGAGGGAGGGCCACCTCTCTTTTGGCTTACCACCTTGCATGACATTAGTCTTTTGTTAGATATGCTCAATGCCCTACCCTCATATGATGCCACCAATGATCCATGGTGCTCAAAGTTGTAAGGCCCCCATTATGGGGAGAAGCCATGTGTGAGCAGACACTGGTGGGGTACCGACTTGTATATCAAATGAGATCTATGTGATTGGATGGCCAAAAGGTGACTGTTGTGGGTTTAGCCTTTGGGTTAGGCAAATTAATTAAAGCTAGTAGCAACTCAAGGCACACCACATCAAGTTGTGGGGCAAGGAAGTTATCAGGGACCCCTATTTTGGGTTTGAGGGCCGCGGAAGTAGCCCTTGGCTAGGGATAAGGAATATTTCCTAGAATATTCCCTAGTCAACTAATGGAGGTGCATATGAAAGGTCAATAAACACATGTGTACATGAAAGGTCAACAAACACATGTGCACATGGAAGGTCAATAGATAGAGGTGCATATGGAAGATCATCCATCATGACCCCCTTCACAGCTTTCATGATCCATCCTTTCACCCAATCAGAGTTATTACAACTAGCCTTAAGCTCTTCACCTATCTTCTATCTAGATTGTCATCTACGCTTCACATTTGAAGTGCACAGGTGGACAAAGCTATCTTCGTATCAGCTTGTTTGTAGTTAAAGAATCTTGTTATTCTCCTCTTATATGCTATGTACTCTCTTTCTCTATCTCTTGCTCAAATTCTATTCGCTAAATTGTGTAATTTTTACATGGTATCAGAGCTCAGGGGGCTCTAGGGAATCGAAGAGTACACAAGAGAAAAAGGCTTCAATTGCAAGGAGAAGCAATGTTAACTTTTGCAAGCAATTCTAGCACATTAGGAAGAAGCAGTTCTAGAGGTAGTGCTATTGTACCAATAATTCAAACACTAACGATTCATCCACCAACCTTTAGCAAAGGCAAGTTAGATGGTACAAACTATACTTTGTGGAAGCTTTAAGCCACTTCAATCCTTGATTCCTTGATTCTTATGAGCTCCTGGAGATGATGCTAGGGACTGACCTAAAACCACAACTGATCCCCAACCCATCAAATTTGAGTGTGATGATTCCTCCAAATGTAGATCTTCTATTAGCTTGGAAACAAAGGAATGCAAATACACTATGTTCCTTAGTTACAAGCTCATCTAATACTGCTTTTACTTTGATTTCGCATATAAAAAAGGCATCAGAAACGTGGACTGTATTGAGAAATTAGTATGATATACAAAATCAAATAAGGATTCAAAACGCTAGGGAGTTCTGTCATAAGTATATATATGTATCACATGGGTTCAACATAAGGGATTTTTAGAATACTATTTTTATACATTTTTTACATACAGAAGGACGCCATATAAATGGGTTACTTATAGATTGAATAGAAAAGGGCTATGTTTTATTAAGAAAAAATTCACAGATAAAGGTATTTATAAATAGGCCTTGAGAACGCACGTGATATAGAGGGTATACATATAGTGAATTCCTTGGATTCAAAACATGGAGAATCAACTAGTAGTGGAGAAGTTTTCTGAAGAAGAGATGACTGAAGCATTCATTACCTTATTAAGAATCTACACAATGAAATGGCTAGCATTGAGATATAAAATACTAGCGAGGAGCTAGCTCAGATGTATTTCTAAATCTATTCACCAAAGTTTGATGGATTGCTAATTTTTCTTAATACTTAGGTGAGACCTCAAGCTTTGAATTTTGAGGAGTTTTGTGCATTATTAATGGAGGAACAGTGGAGGTTGAAAGCCTGAGAAGGAAGTAGCAATGGAGATGTTGTATTCTTTGCCAATGCAAAAGGAAAAGGTGGCTCTCCACCAAAAATGATGGTGACAAAAAGAAGGGTCATAAGAAAAAATTTCAAGGAAAGTGTTTCTACTGCAAGAAGAAAGGACATGCAATTACAGATTGTAGTGTCAAGAAGGCAAATGAAAATAATGGTATCATTAAAAGTAAGAAAAATGAGACAGCGAATACGGTGTCATGCGTTTTTGTGAAAATTGAAAACCCCTATTCAAATTGTAGTTAGGTTTGATTTCTGCTAGCTTAGTTGTTTGTGTGACAGTTTGTTTTGTTATTTCGTAGTTGGATTTCTTGTGTTTGTTTAGCCTAGGATTTGCTTCTGTCATTTTGTTTGATTTGTTGAGTGTGAAACTTGATAGCCTTGGTCAAGCTTGGTGTTTTTTTTAATAGGATGAAGCTTGTGTTTGCTAGTAGCTCTCGAACATTGAGGAGCTAGGTATGTTTTCTTGTCGAAACTTTTGCACATCACGGCGATAATGGGTTCACGAGCACTTCACGTTGCACTTGTTGAAGCACTACAATCAGGGGTCGTCTCTTGTTCTAATTAAATACTTCCATGCCATGGATTGGGATTATGCACTTTTGCACCATCATTGAGCACTAGTACGGCATGAGGTCCACTGCAGCTATATGCGGTAAATTTTAGATGCACGCGCACATAAGAGAGCACCTATCATTGAGCACACACATTTCTTACACACGATATTTGGGATACTCATCACAAAGTTAGAAACCTCTGGTTGAGTGTGTAAGGAGGTTGGGTGAGTTAGAGAGTCGTGAAGGACGCCATCAATAGTGAGAAGGGTTATTCTTATCTGGTCAACATCTTGAGGACAATCATTTTCTTGAGAGATTGTGAGAATTGGATGAGAGGAGCGGAGTATATCATATTTTTTTGAAGAGAGTTGAGAGGTGAGGATAAGGATTTAAATAATCAAGGAACTGTGTTTGCATTTTGCATGACGCACTAGCATATCTAGATAGACTAGGCACAATTTCTTCAATGCATACATTATTTTTGTGTGTAGCATCGATTGATTGGTTGCATATCATGGATCCAACATTGCATATTTTTTCAAATCATGAATGATTGGGCACGGAGTTCTTTTTCATAGCATATTCCTGCTAGGACACACTGCATAAAAAAACAGGTTCATATCCAGTGAATATTTTGAAGACTCAAGGATCAAAGGAAAAGGTCATGCATTTTACATCATCAGCTAGTATTTCTTGAAGAAAAAGAGGACATGTGTGCTGAAAGTGTGCAATTACAAGAAAAATAGGCCAAGGAAAGGAATAAGTCGTCCAAGATAAAAGATGGAGAAAAATGATGCGATTTACAAAAATCAGTATTTTTGCCCATTTTTGATAGATTTTCATAATTTTGCCCACGTATGCATGTCTATCAGATACGTTTCGATTGTTTTGAGTACCCGAATAACTATATTCGGAGTTTAAATGATGAAGTTATGATCCAAACAAGTTGCAAACAGGCATAAAGCAGAAAAAAACGAAAATAGTGAAAAGCAGTAGAAAAGCAAAAGCCAAAAGCTGAAAGCAAAAAGCTTAATGTGTGTGAGTGAGGATAGAAAACTATATAAGGAGAGGAGAATGGAGAGTTAGGGGCCTTCTCCCTCTTGTACAATTGTATTTTGTGAGAGAGGAGAGAGGAGGGTCGTATGCTAGAGTGAGCTCTTATCATGCTAATTTGAAAGTCGGAGCCTTTGGATATCAAAGTGCCGAGCATCGGATCATGGTTGTTAAGGTACGAGAATATTTTTCACTTGGTTTGTTTTCAGATTGTTGGATTTTTTTTGTTGAGTTGTGGTTGTGTGATGCTCTACCCTCATACGGGTTTTAAAAAATTTTTGAGATATAAGAGGTTTTGATTTGTTTTTGTGTGGCTTGTGGTATATGATCGAATAATTGAATTTTTAAAGTTGTATTGTACATTCGACAAAGTCAATTACCCCAACCGGCACTCCTTAACATCTCGTTATCGGGTTGTGAGTGAGGCTTGCTCTCGATCACCGCTTGCGTAACAACGGTTGAAGCAGAGCTCGAGTTATTCATGGCAACCATTGAGGAAGTATGTTTCTCGATACAAGAAGAATCTACCACTAATTCGTGGGTGTTGGATAGTGGTGCATCCCATCATCACATGGCCAACAAGAAAGGTTTATATAGTTCTATGCATCCTCTATAAGAATCCATCACTGTGATTGTTGGAAATGATACAAAATGCCCTAGGCACAAGTATTATTTCCTCTGTTGCTGCAAATGGTAAAGTAAAAAAACTTTCAAATGTGTTGTATATTCCAAAAATTAGGAGAAATCTGTTATCAATTGCTATCATAATTGATCTTGGTCATGAAGTGAGATTCAAGAAAACATGTGCAAAAATTATTGACAATGCTGGCAAAGTTGTTGGCAAAGGAGAAAGAAGGAACAACCTGTATGAGCTAAGTGCTCTTACAACTACTGTTGGAGTGGGTACAAGTAAGCTTTAGCATGAAAGATTTGGACACATTGGATTTGCAGTCTTGAAGGAGATACATAAGCAAGGTATGGTTGCTCATCTGCCTATTGAATTGAAGGAACCATGTGAAGCTTGTATGATGGGCAAGTAGCAGAGAAAGGAATTTCCACAAGAAAGCAAGAATAGAGCAAATGCTCTTCTAGAGTGGTACATGTTGACTTGTGCAATAAGATGCCTACACAAGTCTTGGGAGAATCTTCTTATTTCATGTTGATCATCGACGAGTATAGTAGGAAGATGTAGGTGTACTTCTTTTGTGATAAGGCTCAAGCTTTTGGTAAGTTTAAAGGATGGCTAAAACTTTTTGAGAATGAAACTAGGAAAATATGAAGAAATTTAGAACATATGGTGGTGATGAATTCAACTCAAAGGAGTTTTAAGACTTTTGCAAGAGCAAAGAGATCAAGCGCATCAATATGACGATGCCTCATACATCTCAATAGAATGGTATTGTGAAACACATGAATCACACCATTGTGGAGATGGAAAGGTGAATGCTAAAAAGCACAGGATTACCAAACTGTTTTTTGGCCAAAGTTGTAAATTGGAGCTACACAAAGACTCTCAAGGGAAAAACACCTCATGAGACTTACACTAGTAAGAAACCATCTATCTCACATTTCAAAACTTTTGGATGTGAATGCTATGCACATGTTCCTGATGAGAAAAGAAACAAGTTAAGACTAAAAATAGAAAATGTACCTTCTTAGGTTATAGTGATGAGAAAAAGGCTTAGAAATTGTTTGACCAAGAGGCAAAGAAGATCATAGTGAGCCATGGTGTGGTGTTCAAGGAGCAGTCACATACAATGGAGGAGGAGAAGGAAAGTTCTTCCACTTTGTCATCAAGAAAAAGAGTAGTCCACTATGAACTTGTCCCAAGAGCTACGCCTATCTTTAAGGAGGAGGAAGAATCATCTTCAAATGATGAAGTGAAAGTTCACCAACCTTACATCAC
Organism: Lygodium microphyllum; assembly: GCF_053477565.2. Lineage (NCBI taxonomy): Eukaryota > Viridiplantae > Streptophyta > Polypodiopsida > Schizaeales > Lygodiaceae > Lygodium > Lygodium microphyllum. Next base: position 107,435,726 of record NC_141161.1, read on the forward strand.
ACTAGCTATTAACCCCAAGTCAAGATGGCAAAAAATGGAGAAAAAAGCAAAAGGAAGATGGAAAAAGAGCAAAGACATGTAGGCGACCTCTAAAGAGGAACTGGGGCAAAAAGCACAACCTTAAAAGAAAAGGCACCTCAAAAAACTCAAAAAATTCTTGTAAAAGAGTGCCAGGCTCCCTCCTGTGCCAATTGTAAAATATTAGATGGGTGTAGGCTAGAGGCACAAGGCTAAAAGAGGAAAATGGAAAAAGGACCTTGCCACAATGTGTAATATATTAAATATATAAAAAGGAAAAAAAAAATCACCTTCACAGTGGCGTGTCAAGCGGGAGCGTGAGAGGTGGAATGGAGGAGCCAGCAAGCTCCTCACTGGAGCTTGCTTGGCTCCCTTGCCATGCATGATGACAGGTAAGGGGGGAGTGACTCTCTCCCCCCCATATAAAATTAGGGAGGGAAGAACGATCGAGGAGGCGGCCATATCCTACTGAACGGACGAGGAGAAAGGAGAGAGGGAGAGCTGCTCGTGTTCTGCTACGCGGTGGTGCACGTGGACACCCTACCATTACCAGAGTGGGGGAGGAAGTCCGTCGAGCATTGGCTCATGTTTGACTGCGCAGTGGGGGTCGCCTCTAGATCACGTCCGTGCTACGCCGTGGGGCCGATTATCCAATAGTCGCCATCCATCCTTACGGGCCGCCAAATTCTAACGCCATCCCTCCTCTTCCTTTTGGAGTTTTCTTACTCCACGTAGATTTGATTTCCCCAGAAGCTTCCTGGAAGCTTCTTGGGGAAGCTTTTAAGGGGGGCTCTTCTAAGCTTCCTTTCCTGTGGAGGCTTTAAGCTTCCCCTCCCGTGGAGGTTTTAAACTTTCCTTTCCGTGGAGGCTTAGGCTTTAAGCTTCCTTTCCCGTGGAGCCACTAATTCCCCACCCTGTGCTTAAGCCACCTTAGGCCCACTCCCCTTGGCCTCATAAACCCTTTTCCCTTTCCAAAGAAGCTAAGATTTTAGAGGTCCTATTATCCCTTCTCGTGGTCAACCTTTTGAATGACTCCTTGCCTCGAAAGAGAGACGGTGGAAATCTGAAAGAAAGGGTAAAAGCTGCCTTCACGTTCGAACTGCGATGCCACCTAAGAAAGTTCAAGGAGTAGCTGCGGGAGGGTCATCTCCGGGTATCCATGTGGATATCTCACCCCAAAACCAGGTTTTTCTTCTTCTTGGTTTTAAATCAGTTTTAAATCAATCAGGCATAGAGAAATTGATAGGGATAGGATATATTTTTCCGAGTTATTTACAGTGAAGGAGTTTAGTCTAATTGAACAAATGATAATGTATAAAACATAGTTTCATTCGAATTGCATCATGCATTATAAAGAATTACGAGCAAGATCATAGTAGTATATTTCAGTTAATTCCTGAAGATATAAAAGCTGTATCTCGCACCATTAACCCTACTCCTTTAGCAACGATTCATCATGAAATTCATGAAAGGTTTTTTTTCTCGTTACTCAAATTACTAGGAAGTTATCATTGCTAAACTGCATTTCTTAGCAAGGAAAAGATTATTATTTGTCATAAATTCATTTGCAAGGAAAAAGGAAGGTTAAATTGAATTCATCGACTGAAAAATCAATTATCACAAGGATAACAAATCGTGACGAGGTGATCAATATTACCTTCCAAAAGATAACTATACCTCTAAACTTAGAAATACCATGCTGAAGAGAAAAATACGCCTCCGAAATGATTTAAAGACCAAAGAAACGTTTATACCTTAAGCACTTGACTACTTTCCTTATTGTAGGGACAATAAATTCGTAACGATAAAGGACTAGGGTTTGTCCCTGAGGTTCTTAAAAAGAAACCCTAGGTTCGACATACGTCAGCTTAAAGAAACTAAAACGGATTATTTCTTCACAGGACTTGCGCAGCAAGTATGAAGTCATGTAGTCTTGTGACTGATTCACAAGACAAAAGGGTAAATAACCTCAACAAGAATGGCAGATCCTTACTTAAGTTACCTTGCAAATTGATGTATTCTTGGATATCCTTCTAAATAAGGAAAGTTATAAACTGGAAACTAAAGTATCTAATGAACTTTGGGGTTGACCAAGTTGGGTTAATAAGGTACGCCCTAACCCGGACTATAAAGGATCTCGCCAAGTTACAAGACACCTTTGGAACGAGTGCTGATACACTCAAAAGGAAAGAGTAATTCCTTAGCAGTTTGCCAAATAACACGGTCGATTTAATGGAAATGTTTGTGCTTGCTAGAGATTTTTGAGCACTGTCTGAATTATGAATTACAAATTAAATGAATAACCTATACTTCAGGTTGAAGGCCTGAAGGGAGAGGCAATTCCAGCTACCCCCGACTGCCTGCCTAACCCTAACCAAGGGGGTTGTTGACCGTGCCGGGAACATGGACCGAACCCGCCGCGAGAGGTCTCTCCGTTAAGCTCTACTTGGAGCAGGAGGACGCTTGGGTGCCAGGGGGGCTCTGGCCGTAAATCCCTCGCCTTCCGGGTCCTGCACAAGAGGCTAACGTGACTCGGGATTGGATCTCGAGGCTCGCATACTAGTTTACAGGCGGAAGCTTGGAATAGTGATCCCTGCGGATTACTGGATAGACTTCCGGCGGATTATGGACAAGCCTACGGGTGGAACTCATTGCATTTCAAAGATAAAATGATGAAATGTTAATAAAGAAATTGATTGATATTGTTTTTCTTTGTCACGTGATAAGATTACGTGAAGGAACCAGTGTTTAACGAATTAATTAAAGAAGCTAATTGTTATATGTCAAACTAATGTGTTAGGTAATTACATAACTAAAACAAACTGAGGAAAGTGCGAAGGATGGGCCATGGGTCCGTCCTACGGTTGGGTGGTCCCGATTAGCCGGGAACTTTTCTCAAAGAACAACAGGATGATTGTCAAAGAAAACGAATAACGGAAGCAATGACCTAGAGTTATGTCTTACCCAATTTACGCTGTTTTAGGGGAACGGAATGGGACTATGCCTTATGGCTGAGAGGTCGAGCTTTGCATCCCTCTTGTTTCCTATTTTCCTTGAACCAAGTGCAACGTGAATCTGCTTCGAACCTAGTGTTTCTGCGTAAAGTAGTTCGCTCGGGTCCGACGCTAGTTGCTGTTAGTTAATGACCAGTCAGGAAAACCCTAATTCCGGTCAATCCTAAGTGGGAAAGACCAGGATACTTCCGCTACGTGGCAGATGCGGGAAGACCTAGATCGCAAATCCCGTAACATTCCATGGGAGTGCCGGGCGGAGCTTTCTAGACATCCTTCCCGACGGACTGCTAAGACGTGTCCTGGATGATACTAAAAGGACACGTTACAGTTGGTATCATAGCCACCAACAATGGAATTGTTTTTATAAGATCTCAATAAATTGAAGTAAAGAAATTGTTGTTGTCCAAACATTTCCTTATCTTCAATGCTATCTTGCAGAATTATGAAGCGTGGAACAAGTTTTTGGTATTTCGGGTCATGTTTATGACTGCACTGTATTCTCCCCTTTATAGACAAAGAATTGGGATGATGAACATCCTGGAGCAGATTTATAATCCATCACCTTTATACATAGAACGAAGATGGATGGGGTCTTCAGGAATCTACTATATAGCCGCCCACCGGTTTGCTTATCTACAGACCAACCTAAAGAGGATCAAGTAGTTGGAAGACTTGAAAGTCGTGAAGCTGTTCATTTTTGTGGAAGCTCACGTAAATTCGACTTTACATACTGAAGGTTGGAGGGTTGAGATGAACGCATATGTATATGAGGAAGTAACCCGTGTTATCCCAGCCGACAGGATTAAAGTGTTGGGCCGCCATGAGAAATATGGATTCCAACAGAAAGTGTATCCTGAACTTCCAATGAATTATCGATTCCTAAAGATCCATGACCCAAAACCCTACTATTACACAGTTCCTGCAGACAAATGCAATACAACGTTGTTCTCCCCAAACTGAATGTAACGATTGGCTTATCATCACATGAAACGTTGTATTCAAAAAGGCTATGCCCATGTAAATACAAATAAAGACTTCTTTTTATGAATATCTAGCTGTGCATAAGAGTTGTTAAAAAGTTAAGTAGCTATATTGTTTACGAGATAGCTGAACTAAAAATGAAAGATAAGCTAACGTCGATTATCATATAATAACGTTAAGAAAACCTTTATCTAGGCACAACCCCAGGTACAGGTTCCAAATTCGCCTCCTACATCAAGTACTGCTGTGATCCAGGAGAAGAAGTTCCTCCTCAAGCAGATAAAGCCACCCGAGTTTGACGGGAGAAGCAGATTCATCCAGGCTGATGCTGAAATTTGGATTGAATCCATGGAGGATTACTTCGAAGCAGCTGGTACTGCACCTACCAATCAGGCTATGCTCGCCAAGTTAAAGCTCACCGGCGAAGCTAAACTTTGGTGGAAGTAATGGTGCAGGGATCAAGGGATTTCAGAGGGATCCATTACCTGGGAGAAGTTGAACAAAGCCGTGCAGGGAAGATACTTACCACCTGCATATCGCACGCAAAAAATGAACGAGTTCTACGAGCTAAAATAGCTAGGGCTCACTCTTGACGCATACTACTCTAAATTCGTTTTACTTTTAAAGTATGCGCCACATATGGATATGACACAGCAGGTGTCCAAATTTTGTGCGGGTTTAAATCCACCAGTAAATACCCGTCTCGAATCTATACGTCCATCAGATCTTCAGGATGCACTCATTCAAGCGGCACCTATAATTCAGGAGGTGCAATCTAGACCAAGGGGTAACAAAACTTGGTCTTATAGTGACCCGAACAGAGGAGCATTCACACCTCAAATGAAGAGAGTTCAAGGTCATAATTAGGGACAAAGAAAGAAAGCAAGGACAAATAACGTCAACAACTTTGTTCCTACTCAAAGTAATGGCCGAAACCTCCGTTGTTTCCACTGCAACGAACCCGGTCACTTCAAGAGGCAATGTCCCAAGCTCAGCGGAGGACATCGTCAAACGCCTTTCCAAGGAGCAGGTCGCGGTCAAGGAGCCGTTACCCGTGGAAGAGGAAGAACCGCTTGCATTGCCAATAGGCAAAGATGCGAAGAAGAAGAAGAGGAAGATCCGACTATGGAAGCTGAATTCGAAAAAGCAACAGTCCATGCCGCTTTACACAAGAAAGGGCCGAATCGCCAGTTCTCGGTGATTCAGACACCGTCGAACTATCAAGGTAAAGGTTTCAAAACCTTGATTGATTGTGGCAGTACACATTCCTTTATCTCACCAGCATGTGCAAAAAGATTAGGAATAGCCACAGTAGAAGCACCTACCCTGCTTGTGGAATTGGCAAATGGTCGTGAGGTAACTTGTACCAGGCAAACTGCTAAGGTTAAATTCTTTCTGGGAGGAAAGAAGACTTCAGTCAAATTCAGAGTCATGAATTTAGGTATCCATGAGTGTCTACTTGGGACGGATTGGCTTAAGCCCAACGACGCCCACATTCACTATGGAAAGGGTCAAGTTTCCTTTCAAAACTCTGAAAGGGAATTTGTCACAACTCAAGGTGAGGCAGGAGTGCCAAGAATCCAATTGGCCAAAGTATCTCGCATCATAAAAGGAGTCAGAAAAGGATTACCCGTTTACCTGATCAAACTCAACAAGTTAGATCAAAAGCAAGAGTCTCATGAAGGACCTTCTTAGCTAAAGGAATATGTTGACGTATTCCCTGAGGAATTTATTGAACTTCCACCTCAAAGAGAGGTAGATCATGAGATTAGGCTAGTGCCTGGAGCTGCACCAATTGCAAAGAGACCTTATAGAATGTCCATACCAGAAGAAATTGAGTTGAAGGAACAACTCAAGCAACTGTTAGATCAGGGTTACATCCGGCCTAGCAATTCACTGTGGGGAGCTCCAGTACTATTCCAGAAAAAGAAAGATAGGACACTTCGACTATGTATTGATTACCGGGGGTTGAATCAATCGACAGTCAAGAACAAGTATCCTATTCCTAGAATAGATGAGCTTCTTGATCGTCTTCAGGGTGCAAAGATCTTCTCCAAGATTGATCTCAGGTCAGGTTACTATCATATAAGGATCAAGGAAGAAGATATTCCAAAGACGGCCTTCAATACAAGATATGGGCACTTTGAGTTCCTGGTTATGTCATTCAGGCTTACAAATGCACCTGCTACCTTCAATAGATTAATGCAGGATATTTTTAGACCATATCTTGATGATTTCGTGCTTGTCTTTTTCGATGACACTTTAGTCTATTCTAAACAGGAAGAAGATCATGAACCTCAACTTCAGATTGTCCTTGAGACAATGAGGTCACATAAGCTGTACGCAAAAATGAAGAAGTGTGCATTCTTCAAGCGTCAGATTGAATATCTGGGATTCATAGTATCATCAGAAGGAATATCAGTAGACCCAGCCAAGGTCAGAGATGTGCTTGAATGGCCAATACCAGTATCCGTCAAAGAGATACGTAGCTTTCTTGGATTGACAGTATGGTATAGGGTCTTCATTAAAAACTATGCTTTGATTGCAGCACCTCTTACAGACTTACTAAAGAAGCAAACTTCCATTACATGGTCAACTTCTGAACAAAATAGCTTCGACAAATTGAAGCAAAGTTTGGTATCAACACCTATTCTAAAACTTCCTGACCTCAATAAGGAGTTCGAGGTAGTAACTGATGCTAGCATTCTTGCCTTGGGGTGTGTACTTATGCAGGAAGGTCATCCAGTAGCATACTCTTCAAGGAAATTGAAGAGTCATGAAAAGAATTATGCCACGTATGATCTGGAATTACTAGCTATCATCCATGATCTAAAGCTTTGGAGACACTATCTGTTGGGTAACAAGTTTACTCTAGTAACCGATCATAAGAGTCTCAAATGGATTTTTACCCAGAACGAGCTCAACATGAGGCAATGTCAGTGGATTGAAGTATTGGAGGAATATGATTTTGAAATCAAGTACCAACCAGGGAAGGAGAATGTAGTTGCCGATGCACTCAGTCGCAAGGCATTCCTAAATTCCCTAATCTTGCAGAATCCATCAACGGCCAGATCTCTGGCTACAAAAGTATCTATGCCAAACAACCCTATACTTGAACTAGCTAGAGAGGAAGTATGCCATGATTTGGCCTACCAAACAATGATAAAGGAAATATCTACCAAGGAGCAGAATCAGAAGTTGCAAGCTAAGTATCAGGAATTTTCCATTGATAATGGACTTGTCTACTACAGAACAAGGCTGTGTATACCAGCAAGCCAGTCACTTAAGCAGAAGATATTATGGGAAGCTCATGATTCTCCTTTCGCAGGACATCCTGGCTATGCTAAGACTCTTAATGCAGTTAGGAAGAGCTACCATTGGGAGAGGCTTAAAGGTGACGTTCTCAAATATGTCACTGAGTGTTTGTCTTGCCAACGTATCAAAGCCGAACATGTCATGATGCCAGGGAAACTGCAACCGCTTGACATTCCCCGAATGAAATGGGAATTCATCAGTATGGATTTTGTTGTGGGCCTACCCCAAGTCCAAGGAGGATACAATTCCATTATGGTTGTGGTCGACATGCTTACCAAGATTGCACACGTGATTCCAGTAAAGACAAACTATAAAGCCTCCGACATTGCAAGATTATTTATCAAGGAGATATTCAAGCTACATGGGTTACCTGGAAGAATCATTAGTGATCGAGATTCTCTCTTCACATCACACGTCTGGAGAGCTATCTTTGAAGCTATTGGGACTCAACTCTGCTTTAGCACCGCCTACCATCCCCAAACGGATGGCCAAACAGAGCAAGTAAATCAAATCATCGAAGATATGCTTAGGGCATACTGCTGTTGAGAGCCGAAGAGGTGGATTCAATACTTGCCATTAGTTGAATTTGTCTATAATGCTTCTTACCAGCAGAGCATTCAGATGACCCCTTATTAGGCATTATATGGTCATGATTGTCGAAGTCCTCTAAACTTTTCTGATCCAACCCTAAGGGTTGAAGCGTCAAGACAGATGTTGGAAGACATGGATGATCAAATAAAGTCAATAAGACAAGACATACAAGCGGCCAAGGATAGACAAAAGGCATATGCAGATTTGAAACGTCAAGAAAGAGTCTTCGAAGAAGGAGACATGATCTTCATTCGTGTACGCCCTAAAAAGAGTTCTCTATCCCTAGGAGGTTGCAAGAAGCTAAGTCCAAGGTATTGTGGGCCGTACAAAATCCTCAAATGCCTAGGACCCAATGCTTATAGATTGCAACTCCCTAAGAACCTAAAGGTTCACAATGTATTCCATATCAACCTATTGAAAAAATATGTACCCAACCCTAACCATGTACTTGATGACCAACAAATTGTAATGCCTAGTCAAGGAGTCCTTGAACTAAGGCCGGATAGGATCTTAGATGTTAGGGAGAGACAGTTAAGATCTAGAACCTTGAGAGAATGCCTCTTCCAGTGGAAAGATTATTCCAAAGAGGATGCCACCTGGGTAGATGAAGGCACTCTCAACCATCAGTATCCCTAGTTTATCTCGAGATGGGGACATCTTGATTCTTCTAAGGGGGAGAGAATGTAATATATTAAATATATAAAAAGGAAAAAAAAATTCTCCTTCACGGCGGCGTATCGAGCGGGAGCGTGAGAGGTGGAATGGAGGAGCCAGCAAGCTCCTCGTTGGAGCTTGCTTGGCTCCCTTGCCATGCATGATGACATGTAAGGGGGGAGGGATTCTCTCCCCCCTATAAAATTAGGGAGGGAAGAACGATCGAGGAGGCGGCCATATCCTACTGAACGGACAAGGAGAAAGGAGAGAGGGAGAGCTGCTCATGTTCTGCTACACGGTGGTGGACGTGGACGCCCTGCCGTTACCAGAGTGGGGGAGGAAGTCCGTCGAGCATTGTCTCACGTTCGGCTGCGCGGAGGGGGTCGCCTCCAGATCACGTCCGTGCTGCGCTGTGGGGCCGATTATCCAATAGTCGCCATCCATCCTTACAGGCCGCCAAATTCTAACGCCGTCCCTCCTCTTCCTTTTGGAGTTTTCTTACTCCACGTAGATTTGATTTCCCAAGAAGCTTCCTGGAAGCTTCTTGGGGAAGCTTCTAAGGGGGGCTCTTCTAAGCTTCCTTTCTTGTGGAGGCTTTAAGCTTCCCCTCTCATGGAGGTTTTAAACTTTCCTTTCCGTGGAGGCTTAGGCTTTAAGCTTCCTTTCCGTGGAGGCTTAGGCTTTAAGCTTCCTTTCCCGTGGAGCCACTAATTCCCCACCCTGTGCTTAAGCCACCTTAGGCCCACTCCCCTTGGCCTCATAAACCCTTTTCCCTTTCCAAAGAAGCTAAGATTTTAGAGGTCCTATTATCCCTTCTCGTGGTCAACCTTTTGAACGACTCCTTGCCTCGAAAGAGAGACAGTGGAAATCCGAAAGAAAGGGTAAAAGCTGCCTTCATGTTCGAACTACGATGCCACCTAAGAAAGTTCAAGGAGTAGTTGCGGGAGGGTCATCTCCGGGTATCCATGTGGATATCTCACCCCAAAACCAAGTTTTTCTTCTTCTTGGTTTTAAATCAGTTTTAAATCAATCAGGCATAGAGAAATTGATAGGGATAGGATATATTTTTCCGAGTTATTTACAGTGAAGGAGTTTAGTCTAATTGAACAAATGATAATGTATAGAACATAGTTTCATTTGAATTGCATCATGCATTATAAAGAATTACGAGCAAGATCATAGTAGTATATTTCAGTTAATTCCTGAAGGTATAAAAGCTGCATCTCGCACCATTAACCCTATTCCTTTAGCAACGATTCATCATGAAATTCATGAAAGGTTTTTTTTCTCGTTACTCAAATTACTAGGAAGTTATCATTGCTAAACTGCATTTCTTAGCAAGGAAAAGATTATTATTTGTCATAAGTTCATTTGCAAGGAAAAAGGAAGGTTAAATTGAATTCATCGACTAAAAAATCAATTATCACAAGGATAACAAATCGTGATGAGGTGATCAATATTACCTTCCAAAAGATAACTATACCTCTAAACTTAGAAATACCATGCTGAAGAGAAAAATACGCCTCCGAAATGATTTAAAGAACAAAGAAACGTTTATACCTTAAGCACTTGACTACTTTCCTTATTGTAGGGACAATAAATTCGTATTGATAAAGGACTAGGGTTTGTCCCTGAGGTTCTTAAAAAGAAACGCTAGGTTTGACATACGTCAGCTTAAAGAAACTAAAACAGATTATTTCTTCACAGGACTTGCGCAGCAAGTATGAAGTCATGTAGTCTTGTGACTGATTCACAAGACGAAAGGGTAAATAACCTCAACAAGGATGGCAGATCCTTACTTAAGTTATCTTGCAAATGGATGTATTCTTGGATATCCTTCGAAATAAGGAAAGTTATAAACCGGAAACTAAAGTATCTAATGAACTTTAGGGTTGACCAAGTTGGGTTAATAAGGTACGCCCTAACCTGGACTATAAAGGATCTCGCCAAGTTACAAGACACCTTGGGAATGAGTGCTGATACACTCAAAAGGAAAGAGTAATTCCTTAGCAGTTTGCCAAATAACACGATCGATTTAATGGAAATGTTTGTGCTTGCTAGAGATTTTTGAGCATTGTCTGAATTATGAATTACAAATTAAATGAATAACCTATACTTCAGGTTGAAAGCTTGAAGGGAGAGGCAGTTCCAGTTACCCCCGGACTGCCTGCCTAACCCTAACTGTAATATTTCCGCAACTGCGTACCGTAAATATTGACGTCCCGCACATGACGTAAACCTTGTGCAAAGGATTATCTCTTGCATTGAAATTATTGGCAGTGTAATGTGGACCGAACGCGTGAAATGGGATCCTCCGCTTTGGTAAATCAAAACCGGGAGTTCAAAAACCGCAAGACTCACAAAAACACCCTCTTGGGAGGGACAATTTAAATATTTAAGGCAAATTTTTTTACTATTATCCCTTCCCCCAGCCGATGCATGGCTGGAGGAGAGGGAGTGTGGAGGGGGGGATGGCCAAGTGAGGGACTGCATGAGGGAAGTTCTCCACGTGTGTGGAGACCCTCTTCCCCACCCCCATGCCTATATAAACACCCCTCATCAAGGGGGTGTGCTAAGGAGAGAGGCTGTGAGAGGAGTTGTGGAGGAGGGAACGGTGGGAGAAAGCTTGAAGGAGAGGACGCCGTGCTGGTCGCCGAGCAGGAGGAGGTCGCCAATCCGCCAGCTGCCGTAGCTGCCGCCCAGTCCGCCCTGTCCACCAGTCACGCAGCCGGCCTGTCCGCCTGTCGCAGACCATCTCAGCCGCCGCCACGCTGTTCACGACCCCCCCACGTGGTCCTGCTAAAGCTTCTTAGAAGCTTCTAAGGGGGGGGCCTCCTTAAGCCCCCTTCCCACCACCTGTCCCAAAGGCCCTTCCCACCACATTGCCAAGAAGTCCTTTTCATACCCTCCCCGAAACTTTGAAGAGGAGGAGGTGAGGATCGTAAAGACCCCATGAGACCCATCGACAAGGATTTCGCAGATAGATTTTTAAAGCCGCAAGCCGACCGAGATTAAATTCCGTGCCGATTCGAGTTTCTTGAAAGACTCCTAAAGCTTTTGCCACAAGCAACATCGCGTAAAGAAATCTTCCGCCTACAAGGATAAAGGCAAAGGTCGGAAGGCCGCATTCCGAGACCCGTCACTCCGTAGACCACAAAGGCAAATCGGAAGTCGAATTTACGACTACGATGGCCCCAAAAAGGTCACAAGGTGCGACCGCGGAAGGCTCATCTCCGAATGTACAAGTGGACATCTCCCCGAGCCCACAAGTCCAGGTTCTTTCGAGTTATTCTCGCATGATTAGACGCGCTTAGCTCATAGAGGAAAATTGCATTTTTACGTTTAATTTTAATGCATACTGAAATTGGAAAGAAATACATGTGATAAAGAATCTCTTGAACATTAGGCAAGATTGAAAAATATCATGAATTTGAACGAGTTATCCACCTTAGAAGGCTAGTGGCATGTAGTTTTTTTGGTGCATTATCAAAGTAATGAGTCTAAAATTAGGCAAAGAAATGGAATTTATAAATGCATTCTCTTTCGTCATAGACATGGTAGGAATAAGTGTGTGCCGCACATTAGGCAACATACTTCTCGCAATGATTTCATAGGAAAAAGGTTAGCACCATAAGGTATTATCCGGAAAGAAATAATAGAATACTAAAATGAACGTATGGTCTTGCAAATAGCATGTAAGATGGAATAAGTTAACACTAGCTTTGTATAAGTTTCATTAACCACTTCGTAGCTAGGAGAATGTTGCATATTGCATAGTCGTCATGCGATAACGTCATTCATTAGAAACCGCATTTAGGAAAGATTGCATGGTTCGTCAAAGCATAGGATTCGAAAGTATAGACTACAAAGTAGTAGGCATGATTAATTGGTAAATCCTAGCAGGACCTAGGAAAGTTAGCAAGCATTTTACCTTACCAAGGAAAGATAAAGTTATCATGAACCATGTGATACGTAGAGGCAATCAATCGCATGTTTACGCGTATTGGTGGAATTGTATCTATTGCTCTCCGTTAGATTTAGTTTATTACCTTTAGAAGGATTATCCTCGTCGCAAGATAGGTATAATTGAAGTGACTAAGTAGCCTAAACCACAAGGGACTCATATGGGTATGGCTCCGACGGTATGATAGGTATTCCAAGTGCTAACTAGGATTTAGTGCAATAATAATTCGACCTAGCTTTAGACAAAAACCGTGAATCTAAAGATCCTACACACGCTCATGAAATGTCGAAGCAATTGGATGATCATGCATGAAATGATCTAAGGTTTTACCCCAAGGATCATTCAAAAAGATGAAACTCCGACGGAGTTGCCTATTTCCAGGACCATGGGCCAACATAACTAGGAATGGTTTGGAGGATACCCTAAAACCCTGTTATTCGGCTGGAGGTAAATTCCGTAACCGGAAAACGCTAAACAATGGGTAGAATAATCCCGTGGAATGGATGCAATACATGTGCAAAAAGCTGCAACTTTGTATAAACTTGAGATTTGCCCACAAGAGAGTTTTTGTCATCTCTCGAAACGAGGTTGGCAAGTTATTGAAAGAATTTAACTTACAAGAGGATGAGTAATCATCCTGTTACTCACTTTTCTTGGGGAATAACTGCCAAGGAAAAGGAAAGGTTAGGTGTTCGCCTTGAAGCAAATGACCCGACAATAAATTAAAGCGACATGGTCGCTAGAACCTACCACAACAAAACCTAAAGTATTGGTAGGGTATGACCCCAACCCAAGAATGATAGGAATCTTGCCAAGTTGCAATTGATTCCGGATCGAATGCGGGTTGCATTCGGAGGAAAGGAGTCACTCCTTAATAGTTTGCCAACTGAACGACCATTGGAAATTGATTGTGCTTGTAACAGTTTGGAAAGCACTGTTTGCATTGTTTGCTCAATGAACTAAAGGACGAAAATATATCTAAATACTTCAGGTTGAAGCCTGAAGGGAGAGGCAGCTTCAGTTACCCCCGACTGCCTGCCTGACCCTAACCAAGGGGGTTGTTAGCCGCGCCGGGAACGTGGACCGAACCCGCCGCGAGAGGTCTCTCCGTTGAGTTCTACTTGGAGCAGGAGGACGCTTGGGTGCCAGAGGGGGCTCTGGCCGTAAATCCCTCGCCTTCCGGGCCCTGCACAAGAGGCTAACGTGACTCGGGATTGGATCTCGAGGCCCGCATACTAGTCTACGGGCGGAAACTTGGATTAGTGATCCTGGTGGATTACTAGATAGCCTTTGGGCGGATTATGAATACGCCTACGGGCGGGAACTCCTTGTATTTCAAAGATAAAAGGATAAAATGATAACAAAGAAGTTGTTTGACATTGTTTTCTTTATGTTCTGTGATAAGATTACGTGAAGGAACCAGTGCATAACAGGGTTAATCAAAGAAGCTGTTTGTATATGTCAAATTAATGTGGTAGGTAATTACATAACTAAAACAAACCGAGGAAAGTGCAGAGGAAGGACCATGGGTCCGTCCTATGGATGGGTGGTCCCGGTTAGCCGGGAACTTTTCTCAAAGTCTTCGACAAACAGAAGGATGATCAACATCACCGAAACAGGTAGTGAGAACGATGACTTGGAATTACCGATTACCCGATTCACGTTGTTTTAGGGGAACGGAATGGGACTATGCCTTTTGGCAGAGAGGTCGAGCCTTGCATCCCTCTCGTTTCCCATTCTCCTTGAACCAAGTGCAGCATGAATCCGCTTCAGACCTGGCGTTTCTGCGTAAAGTAGTTCGATCAGGTCTGACGCTAGTCGCTGTTAGTACAATGACCAAACAATTCCAGTCGATCCTAGTGGGAACGGCCAGGACGCTTCCGTTACGTGGCAGACGCGGAAAGTCCTAGATTGCAAAACCCACAACATTCCGTGGGAGTGCCGGGTGGAGTTTTCTAGACAACCTTTCCGATGGACTGCTAAGACGTGTTCTAGTGGACACGTTACACTAACCAAGGGGGTTGTTGACCGCGCCAGGAATGTGGACCGAACCCGCCGCGAGAGGTCTCTCCGTTAAGCTCTACTTGGAGCAGGAGGACGCTTGGGTGCCAGGGGGGGATCTGGCCATAAATCCCTCGCCTTCCGGGTCCTGCACAAGAGGCTAATGTGACTCGGGATTGGATCTCGAGGCCGGCATACTAGTTTACGGGCAGAAGCTTGGAATAGTGATCCCTGCGGATTATTGGATAGCCTTCAGGCGGATTATGGACAAGCCTACGGGTGGAACTCATTGTATTTCAAAGATAAAATGATGAAATGTTAATAAAGAAATTGATTGATATTGTTTTTCTTTGTCACGTGATAAGATTACGTGAAGGAACCAGTGTTTAACGGATTAATTAAAGAAGCTGGTTGTTATATGTCAAACTAATGTGTTAGGTAATTACATGACTAAAACAAACTGAGGAAAGTGCGAAGGATGGGCCATGGGTCCATCCTACGGTTGGGTGGTCCTGGTTAGCTGGGAACTTTTCTCAAAGAACAACAGGATGATCGTCAAAGAAAACGAATAACGAAAGCAATGACCTAGAGTTATGTCTTACCCGATTTACGTTGTTTTAGGGGAATGGAATGGGACTATGCCTTATGGCAGAGAGGTCAACCTTTGCATCCCTCTTATTTCCCATTCTCCTTGAACCAAGTGCAACGTGAATCTGCATCGAACCTGGCGTTTTTGCGTAAAGTAGTTCACTCGGGTCCAACGCTAGTTGCTGTTAGTTAATGACCAGTCAGGAAAACCCTAATTCCGGTCAATCCTAAGTGGGAACGGCCAGGATACTTCCGCTAGGTGGCAGACGCAGGAAGACCTAGATCACAAATCCCGTAACATTCCATGGGAGTGCCGGGCTGTGCTTTCTAGACATCCTTCCCGATGGACTACTAAGACGTGTCCTGGATGATACTAAAAGGACACGTTACACAATGGCCGCTCATGTAAAAAAGGGATGGGTGCCCATGGGATTTTAGGGTTTGTATATAAATTTCAAAAAGTGAATAAGAGATCATTCTTTGGTGTGTTGCAAAACGAGTCTTCTTCTTTTTCTCTCCTTCTCACCTTCTTGCTTGTGTGTGCTCTTGAGAGAGGGAGTGTGAGAGTGTGAGGGAGTGAGTGTGTGTGAGAGTGAGGGATCAAGAGGGCGAAGCTCTTCTCCATCTCCTCTTCTCTTCCCTTCTCTCTTCTTGCATGCACGGATATGGAGGATGGAGCTTGGAGGTGGAGGAGGCTTGAGGATGCTTGAGCTAGCATCTAGGATCGTGGAGCTACCGGTGTGTGGGAGAGAGGAGGCAACTCATATCAGCACTAAGGTAAGCTCACTACACTCGTAGGATCGATGGAGCATCGGCTAGGTGAGAGATAGCCATTAGAGCTCGCTTCGAACGCTTGAAACAATAAGCCATCCGTGGGTCTTGGCTGTTGAGCGAAAGCTCCCACATTTTGGTTCCGTTGTCGGGACCAACAAATTCAAGCTTGAGCACTTGTGCGCCTCATATTGAGCATCGAAGTAAGGGATTCATCCCCAAACCGGAGCTTGAGATAGGTAGGAGGTTTGGATGTTTTTGATCTTCAAAACAAGTAAGTATTTTGGGTTATTTTGTTTGTTTGATGATGAGGAAACATGGAGAAATCAGTTCAGTATTTTGCTTTCAATTCTTGTTGCATTTAGAGTAGGATAGGATTAGGAAATCACACCAGAGAAGGGTAGGGTTTACTGTTGCAAAATAGGGCAAAAAATTGTGCAAAAATGGCAACAAGCTCGCTTGCGATGCTTAAGATCGGCAAGTGAGTGATTGGGGGCATCAACACCACAGGGGTATAAGAGCCAAGAGGCCAAGGAAGCACTCATTTGCAACCATTTCAGTGAGAGAGAGAGAGAGAGAGAGAGAGAGAGAGAGAGAGAGAGAGAGCTACCAGCCAATTCGATTGGATCGCACCAAAGACGAGCTTGCCACTCCATCCAGGTATATGAATCCCTTCTCTTACTCCCTTAGGTAGGATCTAGAGGGTTATACTTGGTATGATCGAGTGAAGCACGAGAAACGATCGAAATCGAGTTTGCGCTATTTATGTGCGCCGCGCTCGGCCTGTCCGAACGGCCGCTTCTGGGCCGAGTTCCAGAATCGGCCATAGGCCCCTCACCACTCGACACATCTGACCAAAACCCTAATCGGCCCGTCCGAGTCTATCATTCGGACTGTGGACAAATTCAGCCCTCGGCCCATGCGCTTGGGCTTGCCCGAGTAACCTTGTCTGAATCAATCACTCGACCCGTCCGAGTGACTTCATTCGAGTGCCAAATTCGGCCCTCGAACCATGCGCCTTGGCCCGTTCGAGTAACCCACTCGGACCCTGCAATTCGGACCAGTGGGGCCAAGTGCAAATTTTTACCAGATTTTTAGAAATTTGACCTGACCCGGCTAGGACTCAGTAGCTCAAATTGTCGAAAGCCCGTAGGGCGCTCAGAACTTGATTCTGGCACACAGAATAGGCAAAATCGTAGGGCACAGCTGCTTAGCAGCTAGAAGTGGACAGTTCCGAGACCCGGAGGCTTAGACGCGAGCCGCTAAGTTGTAAGGCCTGATTGGACCAAAACTGAATGAGGCAACATCTTAGGGAAACCCTAAACCCTGACAAGATGGCTAGGAAATTGACCAACAAGCCTATTCGGCCCAAAATAATGTGAGAGTGCGTAAGACGTCTAGGAATTGGTTGCTGCACTCACCCTGAATTTTTGCACTTGAAGTACACTTAAGGAAACTGAAAGCCTGATTGAGCACAAGTGCACAAGGAAAGACACATTGAGTGGCCATAAATTGAGGATTGTATTAAATAACTAAAGGAACTCACCCAGATAAACCACTCAAGGAACCCACCAATAGGAGAGAACCCAATACATAGACAAACCATCAACGCGCAAAAGTAGGACCAAGCAAGGGACGCCAACGAAGTGGATCTGACGAGTCTACTAAGCCTGATCGATAGCTTGGTGGAGCACGACAACTCGACAATGACAGAAGAAAGCTTAGACCGCAGATCTAACGAGGAATTCGACTTAGAAGCCTTTCCAGATGCTGTTCAGCCAGCTGGTCAGCAGTTACGATGCTCATGCTCAGTATGAGCATCGCAGTAGGACAATAGACACTATCATCGCAGATCTAGAAGAGGAGAGAAAGCTGGCCTGCAAAGCATTACAAAGCATGGCTGAGTACAATAGGGATCAGCAGGCTAGGAACCATAGGCAAGGCATGGAGTTACGAGAGGTGTAATGGGTACTGAACTTGGCTGGCAGAAATCGAACGGACCATGAGAGAGAACTGGAAGGAGACTTAATACTGAGTGAGCTTCTCATGAAGCGGCTGCTCAATAACACAGCTGCAGAGCAAAGTGCCATGACTCTAGCGACAACACTGCTCGCAGGATTAGGAGCAAACCAGGGCTCAAAGAGCCAAGCCAAAATCCCTATTGTTGCCAATCAACTCGATAAATACCAAATCCATGACAATCCATACAGCTTTGTTGAGCAGTTCGAGCAAGTCTGCGAAGTCAACGGCCTCAACAACCTGACTCAATGCTCTCAAGCATTTGGACTTTGCTTGGGCGACAAGGGTAGGACGTGGTATACAAGCTTAGATAACGTAGAGCGAGCCAACTGCGATGGCCTCAAGGATCTCTTCATTAAGAGATTTGCCGAGCCCAAGTACTCCGATAATCTACTAGTGCGCTTGATGAATGTCAAGTAGAAAGAGAAGGAGGACATTCGCGATTACGTGATCCATGTGCGGAGTCTCTTCAAGAGAATCCCTACTGGAGAGCGACTAACTGAAAGAGCAGTATCAACTGTATTTATCAGCAGGATTCAGAACGAGGAACTATACAAGACTTTGGCAGGCAACTCGAGCTTGTAGGGAGACACGCTAGCCAGGGTCTTTGAGGAAGCCATCCGAGTTGATGATTAGCTAAAGGAACGGAGCTCCAGAAGCACAAACCTAGAGGAGACCAACTCGCGAAGCTTAGAGAGAGTGTCAACCTCGAGTGAGCGATCAGCCCCATTATCCCAAGATAAGGGGAAAACCACTGAAACGAACCAAGACTTGGCTAATGTTAGAATGGAACTAGCCAAGTTTCAAGATATGTTGAGACGACCAATGTGCCCACACATCCAATGCGTGTACTATGGTGGAAACCACTTGCCAGCCGAGTGTCAAGACCCTAGGTCAAGACCTTGCGCTAACTGCGGTAGGTTCGGTCATAATGTCGCGCATTGTAGACTACCAAGGAGACTTCTATACTCACAACCATATGGCTAGCCTTACCAGGCCACAGCCATTTTTTGGAAGGGGAGCCCCATTGGCCCTCCTTGCACCTAACGACATTAAGACATCCGTTCCTAGGATGGAAATAAATCCTACAGGCATCCCTAGGCCGCCTGGTCCTTACGTAACCCACCCATCGAGTGACGCTCCTGTCCATTATGTGGAAGAACCAACCAAGGAGGAAGCTTACATATGGCCTTACTTTCGCATGATGACGAGGGCAACGTTGTCCTCATGGATTATTATCTTGTATTGGTGATGGCATTAGGAAGAGGACGAGGTAAAGGCCTAGGAGGGCAGACGCAGGATCCAATCACCTGTTGGACTTGTGGCCACCCTGGTCATGTCTCATCACACTGCCCTGAAAGGGAGCAGCAAAACAGAGACAAGGCTGACTAAAGGTGTGCTGAGTGTGGAATCACCCATCTCTTCGTCGATTGCCCAAGGCGAAAGCCGCTGTCTAGCTCAACCAACGAGCCATCTATCCCACTGAGGCTATTTGGTGTCGAGAACCATGACGGGGAGGCCACGCCTATCCCATTGCGGGTCATGACCCATGCCCAAACGAAGCAGGCCAGCATCTCTCTGCCATGACCTAGCAATCTCTATGTAGCCTCGATAGGGAAGAAGAGCCATAGACGGCGAAGGAGAAAGTCGAACGCTCAAATCGCTCTGAAAACGGAGAGTGCTATAACTCTGCCCCTTGGAAAGAAGGTCTCTGACACAGAAGCAAAGACGTCAGCCCCTAAGACGGCCGAAAAGGGAAGCGCTAAGGTAGGGGAATACCCACACCCGAAGCAAAAATTAGAGGCCATAGAAAAGGTGAAAGAATGGGTGAATGAAGCCTAAGAACATCTAAAAGACGTTGAGCCCATCATAGAGGACGAGATCGATGATCTCTCCAGCATAAGTACGCCAACCTCGCCTCCACAACCAAAGTCAAGAGAAGCCACTGCACCACAAGCGATGCCGCTAAGGCCAAGCCTCGACGCTGCTACAGGGCCGCGGTTCAGTCATGGCCACTGGCCAGGACAATCCAGATTAGGAGAGAGACGAACACCCAACGATCTCCTAACCACGTTGGTGACTACCCTTGTAACACTTAGCCTGGGAGATCTGCTTAGGTAGCACCCCGCCCTATGGCAAGATCTTAAGCAGTGGGTTGAAGGGACACAAGAGCAGGTCACAACAGACCCTCACGACCATGAGGCAGAAACGCAAATACCGAGTTTGACGTTGCACTCTATGCCTAAATCCTTGCATGTGAATTCTTTCAGGGAAGGCTCTGAGATGCATGCAGTCTTACCGGTCTTAGCCCTAAGCGATACAACGAGGAAGGAAATTATAGACACGGGGGTAGGGGTTAGTGTGCTTAGCCACGCAGTGCTTCAAACATGGGGAAGCCCACCTGTTGAGACTGCTAGGTTTAATGTCACACTAGCAAATGGTATGAGAGTCAAGCCATTCGGGGTGCTTAAAAATTGGCCAGTGAAGATTGCAGGTGTCCAGTTCTCCGTTGACTTTATAGTCATGAAGGGAGTGGACTATGACATCCTATTAGGCTGCCCCTGGATGCGCAACGCTAGAGTCATCGAAGATTGGGGTAACGGCTTAATCTTCCTTGGCAATAGGACGGATGCCGTGAGAGTAGAGATGGACACCTGGAAGACCTCACCAGTTGACTTAGATGCCATCTCTACTATACTTAAGGATAATGCTCAGGTCAAGAAGTCCCATGGGCCCTTGACCAAGTATATCCCATGCCTAGAGGATGAGAGGGATTGGATGCATGTCCTTGCTACAATCGACCTACCATTCTCTGATCATGAGGCATATGAGCAAGCCATCAAAACAATCGGCAAGGCTAACAACACACCCTTCGTACCAGTCTACATGATGGTAGGAAGCCTTCATGGGAAACCGAAGCCCGTCAACTCCCACGTCCTAGCCAACGAAAGGGAACTCTAGGAGGTACTGGAATACCTATCGGACAAGCTAGCTAGCAATCCAGCTGCAAATCTCAAACCACTCCAGGATCTCTTAGGTGAATCCAAGTGGCAATGGACCAAAGTCCATGACTTAAACCTCATGTATAACTGGGCCCTGGTGCCTGACCAATGACCAGAGATAGACCGAGTCCTAGGAGATGATGAGCAGTCTGATGAAGGAAATTCTAACGACGAATACGAAGACTGTCAATCCTTCAGTGATGAAAGTGAGGGTGAGGTAGATACCGTGGAGTACGACACTGAAGGACAAGAAATAGAGAAAATACGAGCAGACTCCAAGTCGTAGAGAAAGAGTATCTTCAGAATGGAGCAAGGAGTCATGTGCATGGAATGTGACCATGCCTGGTTGGAACACGTAGGATCCATAGACCTTGAGCAAGCAGGACTAGCCCAGCCAGGAATGACATCAATGTTTAGAACTGAATCACCATCTGAATTGCGCCCACTAGGGGAGACCACCTCTTCTAGCGAAGGCGGGGGATTCGATTCTGAATCGGAGGTTAGTTCGGATAGTGATCCAGAGATCCCTAGGCTGCCCACAACTAGACGCACCAAGGGGGACCTACTTGTCCACTTGAGGCACAGACAATTAAGACAAGAAAAGGCAAAACAACCCAGGGATACTCGAACGGAAGAACAACGAAAACCGTAGGACCTCCCTAAATGATTTATGAAATTCAAAAAGGGGGATAGGGTGGTAGTTCTGTTACGTGCCAAACGTCAAGCACAGACAAGCGAACCAATCGAGGGACCAGCCAAGGTCAAGGAGGTGGACCTAGCCCAAGAAGGGGACCCACCCCAACTAGTTTTCATTGCTGATGACTTGACTAATGAAGAAGAAACAATCTTGTTGCTCTCTTGCGAGAGTACATAGACGTGTTCGCCTGGTCCTTAGAAGAGCTTAAGGGGGTAGATTCGAGTGTCGTGACTCACAATATACCCATGACGCTAGATGCAATACTGGTTAAGCAGCGACTGTACCCTATGAATCCAAAACATGCTCGTGCTGTCAAGGAAGAGATTGATAAGCTGATGAGAGCAGGATTCATTTATGAAATTGAGCACACATACTAGGTATCGCCCATAGTCATCGTGATGAAGAAGAATGGAAAAATCCGAGTGTGCGTCAATTACAAGAAGGTAAACACTGCCACCAAGAGGGACAACTATCCGTTGCCGTACATCGAGCACATGCTTGAGAGAGTGGCAGGCAAGGAAGCTTACAGTTTTTTGGACGGCTTCTTAGGGTACAACCAGGTGCAAGTGCATCCTACGGACAGGCATAAGACTGCCTTCACCACTAAGTGGGGCATCTTTGCTTACATAGTCATGCCCTTCGGGTTGACTAATGCCCCTGCCACTTTCCAATGCTTCATGTACATCATCTTTAAGGACATGCTTTGCAAGGAGTTAGAAGTCTTTGTCAACGACCTCTGTGTCCACTCGACTTGGATTGAACACTTAGACAAACTCCGAGCAGTCTTCAAGCGGTGTCGTTTATACCGTCTCTCCTTGAACCCCTTAAAATGCCAGTTTTGGGTGAAAGATGGATGCATCCTAGGGCATGTGGTGTCGAAGAACGGCATTGCCACTGACTTCTTGAAGGTCAGGGTCATTGTTGACCTTCCACCCCCAACCAACTACAAGGGAGTTCAATGCTTTCTAGGCCATACTGGGTATTATCGGCTGTTTGTACTCAATTATGCGTTGATTGCCAGACCATTGTACAAGCTGCTTATTGTCTTCGAATGGACTGAAGCATGCCAACGGGCATACGAAGAGTTGAAGAAGGCTCTGACCACAGCACCAATCCTACGAGCCCCAGATTGGACCATCACCTTCCACGTGCATATCGATGCTTCTAAGTTTGCCATGGGGGCAGTGTTGTGCTAGCCTGGCGAACACAATTTAGACTATCCAGTGAGCTTTGCTAGCAGACAACTCACTGAGACGGACATGAATTATTTGACGACGGAAAGAGAGGGATTAGCCATGGTATTCGCAATGAAGAAATTTTGGCATTACCTTTTGGCCACGCCCTTCACCTTCCTTGTGTACCATCAAGCCTTGCTCTATCTAGTAAACAAACTTTGCGCTACAGGACGCATAGCTCGATGGCTCCTTCTACTTTTAGAGTTTGACTTCTCCGTAGTGGTACAGAAAGGAAAACAGCATTATATGGCTGATCACATGTCGCGCATCCCCACCGGAGAAGCTGTTGGACAAGGTGTTATTGATGAACTGCCCGACGCCCATCTATTTAACCTTTCCAATGAGAGGGATCTACTTAAGGCTGATCTAACGCTGTATTGGGAAGATGATATAGTCCAAGTGCTTGAGCACGGGTTGCCTGACGGACCAATAGAAAAAGCCCGACTTAGGCAATTAATCCTTAAGATCCAACCCTATCAGCTAATTTCACGCCAACTCTATAGGCTGGGGCAAGATGGATTTTTGCGTAGATGTGTGTGTGAATATGAGATGCACGATGTAGTCTCGAAAGCGCACAGCGGCATTGCCGGAGGGCGGAGACACGACAGCACGAAAAGTGTTGCAGTCTCAATTGTGGTGGCCCACACTCTTCCGCGATACAGCACAATTCGTCAAGCACTGTGACGAGTGCCAGCGGACGAAGGTCCCAATTCACAAAGATCAAATGGAATTGACCCCAATCATTACTTGACAACCCTTCAAAAAATGGAAAATTGATTTCATTGGGCCCATCAGCCCTGCAGCACAGTATTTGCAGACTAAGTACATCATTGTGGCCATGGATTACCTCACCAAATGGGCAAAAGTGCGAGCCACACGAAAAAATGACACTAGAATGAGAGCTAAGTTCTTATGGGAGCAAGTAATTTCACAATTCAGTTGCCCCATCGAATTGGTCAGTGACCAAGGCACGCACTTCATCAATGAAGTGATCGCATACTACCCTCACACAAATGGCCAAGCCCTCACGCAAATGGCCTCACGCAAATGGCCATACTACCCTCACGCAAATGGCCAGGCCGAATCAACGAATAAGATTCTTGTCAATGTCCTAACCAAGGTTGTCTCTGCTTCACGCAGCAATTGGGACAACAAGTTGATGGTAGCTCTGTGGGCTTACCGAACCACTTATAAAACGGCTATCGGTCAAACCCCCTTTAGACTGACATATGGAACGGAAGCGATTCTACCATTAGAGTTCTTCGTTCCTAGCCTGAGAATAGCGCTTCAAGAGCGATGGGAAGGGAAGGAGGCATGGATGCAACGAGTAGTTGAGCTCGAATGCCTCTCAGAGACTCGTCTTCTCGCCACCCATGCATTGATATGTGAGAAAGCCCGATGCAAGAGCTGGTTTGACCAGCACGTCAAACAGCACGAGTTCGAGCAGGGTGACCTAGTGCTCCTCTACTCAGTTAAGGGGCATAAGCAAAAAATGAAATTTAGAGGTCTTGGACCCTTCAAAGTTCGTGCGATCAACCAAACTGGCAATGTCGAACTTGAGACCCTAAACGATGAAGGGATAGGCTTCTTCAATGGCAGTCGCGTCAAGAAGTACTACCCCCCTATGCATCCTTTGCATGAGCCACCGATGTTAGAACTGCCTGTCAAAGTACGAGTAGCCGCAATCACTGAAATCGACGACGAGGATGAGGAGGCCGTAGAACCTGCATACCTCTGTATCACGATCACGGCAAAACAAACATGTGCTTTCAACGCCTTGATTGACGAGGGAGCAGACTTTAATGTCTTAACCCATGATCATTAGACTCAACTTGGCAAACCACAACTCCAACCCACCACTGCCAAATTAAGCCCATATGGGGACCATTCCTAGGCACTACTCGGTAAGTGCAAAGCAGCCATTTCTATCGAGTCTGAGACTGTTCCAATGATTTTTTACGTGTCGCCAAATACCAAAAACGCAGGCACAGAGTCACCGATAGAAACACCTATAGGCAAGTCTAAGGAGGGGGGTAGTGCGCAGCTGCCACTCCCCAAGCTTCATAGACCGCAACCCATAGCAGCCAAAGCTAAGGCCCCACAACCTTGCCTTCAATGGATGCCTAAATAACCGCAACAGCCGCCTAGGAGTCGATGCTCCTACCCTCATAAGACCAGAAAATCTAAACCTAGGAGGCCCAAACGCAATTACAGGAATAGATGTGTAATCAGTCAAAGATGGGTCCCCAAGGCCCTCTTGCACACATAAGGTTACTATGAGGGCAATGCTTGGCTATGGATACCTAAGGCCCATGCGGCCAGAGGCACCGCTCGTACGCCAGCCTCAAGCTTGATCATCCCAAAAACCGTAGAACCTCAAAACCACACACCGCAGAGCCCCAACCCGCAACCATCAAGCTCATTCACGCGCGAACCCAAGAGAGTCACCCACGCCTATCGACCCACGCAACAACCGCCGTCACAGGACTCATCACCCGTCAACGTCAATCTGACTTTCCAAATCCATTCTGGAAGCAGCAGGCCGTCACTCGAGACTATTGCTAACACAGCCTTCGTCCTAGCGACCCAATCACAAGCTCAAGAACACTTATCACCGCAACTTTTCGTCGCCAAAGGCTCAAGTCCTACCAAACCTCGACCACCCGCACAGGCCTTAGGCCCTCTTACGAGAGGAAATCCTTTCTCTCACTAGTAGTTGATTTAGCTGAGGAAATAAGGGATGACGTGGTGGACTGCATTAAGCGACTGGAAGCCACTTTTGTGTCGCTAGCTCTAAGCTACAATCGCCTTGACTTAGGCCTATTGGATGAATCCTTCGTAGCCGAAGTTCAAACAATGCCTTGTTCTTGGGAAACGTTTGATTTTGCATTTGCAAAAGCCGCTACCTCCACTGCTAAGTTGCTCAGTAGTGAGATCTCAAAAGAGCAAGCAATCAAACAATGCCTCATCACGTCGTATGATCAGCGAACCACCTCTGCCATCACTGACCAAGAAGTGGCAAAGCTGTCAAAACTTGCTGAGACGAAATCCCAGTTCTTAAAACATTGGTACGCTCTTAGGCTACAATGGGAAGTTGAAGGATGCCGAGTAATGACCAACGCTGAGCAACGATGCGCTATCAAAACAACAGAGTATGACCCCACATACATCGCACCAACCTCATATCAAGTGTTAACCACACTGCGGGGCCGTCCTATAGAAGAACACATCAAGGGACACCCCTACCTCGACCACTTGTTGACCGAGGAGAAATTACACATCACTAGCCGAGTCAACTCGGGTGACTTCCTAACTGATGTTCTCACATATATCACCCAAGTGGGGATTAAACCCTTCGACCTGGACCGTGAAGCCCATTTGGAATACAACCCCAATTTCTATACTTGGCTCCTCACAAGTAGCCCCTACGCCTCCATGCCGAAGGCCCTTCACATTCTAACCCTCAATCCTAAGAAGGATTCTTCTCAAACTGGAAGGGGAGGGGGTAAGGTGAATCAGATCAGAATCAGTAAATCAAATCAAAGTCAGTGAAGCACGTAGACATACATTGTGAAAAACGGATGGGGTAGGAAAAGGGCATGAAAACCTTGAATTAACGAGCAAGAAGTCAAAGTCTGAAAAAGGGAATTTGCATTAGACCTTAATGAATTCATTCAAAAGCATAGAGTTTTTTCTTTTTCAGCAATTATTATGTCGCAAGCACTAATGGGAATTATGGTGTATGATAGAAACAAGAAATGTCGCAGCAGGACCGAGCCCACCGACTCCCTTTCACAGAGGAGGAGAGAACGCGGTACAGCATCAACCTGGAGAGCCGCACCTACAATCAATTGAAATTCCAAACTATTCACAATCTGGAAGAATTAGTGGCCAAGGTAGAGGCAGCCAGGAGCATCGTGGAAAGCTGCAACCTCAAGAAGTACTTGGAATGTTTCGCACAAGAACCCGACCACACGAGCTGTGTGGAATTTCTCAGGTCCTACAACCCTGACAGCAAATGCGACACTATCACAGTGGGAAGAGGATAGAATGCTAAGCGAGTATTGGTTCGTCTAACCCCGGCCTTGGTGGAGAAGGCACTGGAGCTGGAACCAAAGGTGGAAAAGAAGCAGAAGAGGGATGTATATGCCATGCTCGGGATGAGAAAGGAGGACGTGCTGATGAACAACAGCATTAGTATCCAGGACATCCCCAATGCAGAGACCAAGTTATAGGTGAAATTCATACATGCGCTTTTCTCCAACCAGCGCTACAACGCGTTGATGCACCAGATGAGCGTACCAATACTAGAAAATGTAGTAGCCCATACCCTGCCCGAAGTCGACTGAAACTGCTACGTGCACAAGACTATCGACCAGGAAGCTCGAGCGCTAGCCTTAGGAAGCATGCCAGCAGGAGGAGAATACCTAATGTCGAAGGCCGCAAAAAGAAAGAGGGCTTCCTCCAAAGCCTCGTTCATCGCATACGGGGGCATCTTAACGGTGCTTATCCAGGAGGCTGTGAAGGAAGCAAAAGAGGGGGAGGGGGAAACGCTCGACAGATCACCTCCTCATAAACACCAGGAGAGGTCCAGTGATAGGACGAAGACCGAGGAAGAAGGGGAAGAATAGAAGAGCAAAAAGCAAGTCAAGGAGACTAAGAAAAAAGCAGCGCAAAAGAAAAAGAAACAGGATGAAGGCCGTAAAAAGGAGAGGGAAGACTTGGAGAAAGCGAAACCACAATCCCTCAGGGAGGCAGAGGAGAGAGAAAGGAAGAGGAAGCAGAAAGAAGAAGAAACAACGGAGCAAGTCAAGCAGGCTAAAAAGGCGTCCAAGCAAGAGGCTGAAAGGAGAAGAAGAGAAGAGCAGGAGGAAAAAGAAAAAATAGAGGAAGAATACAAAAAAGCCGAAGAGGAAAGGAAAAGAAGAGTCGCGGAGGAGGAAGAAGAGTTAAGAAGAAAAGAGGAGGAGAACATGGCCAAAGCTACACGCCAGTCCATCAAACAGCAGTGCAGGGCGGATGATCCAGAAGCCTGGAATCATCCAAGGGAAGAGAGGCCTAGCTCTAGCATGCAGGCACCAGATCCGACCCCCCCGCAGTTCCAGAAGGAAAAGGCAAAGTGCCCCTGCACCCTATCCTCACCCTCATGGCACCCCCCGCTGAATCCACTACGCTCACCCCTAGCATCCCCACCAGCTTGGAAGTGTCCAACCTGGTGGCCTAGATGCAATACTTCATCAGCAAGGAAATGGCCCAAGGGAAAAGCACGGAAACTATGACTATGGGACCAAAAAGGCCAGCTGCAGATGCAGAATCGAAGTAGGACGAAAAGCGTCCGCGTATGGAGGCCTCAACCACCCCCACCCACACAACAATGACGCCAGTAGCCAGTTACGACGAATACGTTGCTGAGCTGCTCTCCCAACTGGAGAGAGCAAAGGAGGAAAAAAGAATGGCGGTGGCCGAGTTGGTGACAGAAAAAGAGTCAGTGACAGCTTTCCAACTAGAGAAGACTCGCATCATCGCCATGCAACAAAGCCAAATATTTGAACTCAAGCAGGAATTGAAAGCAAAAGAGGACAAGGAAGAAAGCTACAGACGGTGGCTGGAGGATGAGAATCAAGAACTTGTGCAGATGCAGCGAGAGTACAAGCTTCTCCTGATGCAATCTAAGGAACTGGAGTCAAAAACCGCCACCATTGGGCAGATGATGGAGGAGCTGAACGCCAAAGAAGAGAAGAGAAGACAAGAGAGGGGACAACAATAAAAGGAGATCGTGTCCATGACTGATCAGCTATGCCTCGGGAAGAAAGAGCAAGACAACATGAGCAAAGAGCTCAGGGCCCAGGAGCAGAAGCTCATAACCCTAGCTCAAAAGCAAGGGGAGATCATGAAAGGAATGAGAAAAAGGGCTAAGGAATGGGGTACACAGAACGAGACACGGGTGAAGGCACTAGCGCGGCGCCTCGCCTTGGTGGAGAATGAAAAAATCTTGGCAGAAAGCAAAGTGGATGCCGCCTAGACAGCCTTCACCGCCCAGCAATAGGCCTTCCTCAATACACTACTGGATACAACTCAACCAGAGGGAAAGGAGCCATTGGAGATGGTGAAAAAGAAATTAAGCATCGCACGCAGAGCCCTACATGCGGGGCTGTAGATGCCACCCCAACCTGCGGAGGTTAGGCTGGGCTTAGAGGAGTAGCGAAAGTATCTACTACGGGCTGGCCTAACCCCCCAGGAGGCAGATGCCCTCGGCTTTGAAGAAAGAGCACCACAAGAAAACCGGCAGGGGGAGGGCGCTGAACTCGAAGTTGACACAAACAGATTCAGAGAAGATGTAATCCCGCAGTCCCCCTCGCCGCACGATCAGGATCAACAACAACTCGACCCGCCCCTGGACAGACAAGCCACCCTCAAAGAGCGACGAAAAAAGCTGGTGGAAGAAGCTAGAAAAAGACTGCAGGACAAGCCAGTCATGCAGCCATCCACATCCCTCCCATCATGCCCCGAAGACCTCCCACCGCAATTCCACGCAGAGTTAGTGGTCTAAGAACGGCAAGAAAGCAAAAAGGACCCTTTTTCTTTCAGCTTCCTCATGCCTGACAGCCTGAGAAGGGTCCTGCTGATCAAAGTGATGGAGGAGGTGATCGCGGCTGGCAGCCGACTAGGCCAAAGGTGGTTGGATGACAGGGCAAGGATCCCCACCTTGTGGGGTACAGAGGAGGTCAAATTTTGGCAAGACAAAGTATATGAAGTGCCACACACAGTAAGGGGCTACGATTGCCAACCCCTCTAGAGAAGGCAAATATGTAATACCAACATGCTCCCCTGGATGGCATTTTGTAACACCGTACCCTACGAGCGGAATGACCCACGTTCATGGCGTATCCCCATAGGGTAGGCATGGATTTTGTCGCCACCCTCTATGAGAGGCATGACTTCCCCATCATCTACAATTCCAACACCACCTCCTTTGAGGAGGCTCTACTTTTTGATCTAGCAAGCCTACCCGCCTCCATGACACGCTTCCTTGCTGAATTCTCCTCCTACCCCGATCCCGCTTTCATAACCACCTGTAATTACCTTAGGCTCCTTAAGCTCCTACTTAAGCAAGATTCGGCACCGCAAGGAAACGGCTTGCCTCCCCTCTTTTTTGATCCTAATGCTATTGGTAGCTGCGCTATGACCCGCTTAATGCTGAGAGCTAGCCTACTACCTTCCTGTTGAGTGTTGAAATGACCTATTTTTTGGTTGATTTTTGTTGTTTTTGAGAGTTGAATGGTTTATTTTATGAGATGATTGATTGGTTTTGAAGTGGTTTGAGAGTGTTTTGGATAGGTTGGAATGGTTTTATTAAGCTCGTGATGTTTATTAGTAGAGATGTGAAGTTTTGATGATGTCCTGATATGTTCTGTTTGGTCCTGATAGCTTCTGTTGAGCTTCTGTTTTGTTTTGTTTTGGGTTTGAGATTGTTTGAAAGCTTATTGAGTGATTTTTGATGGTTTGGAATGGTTTTGGTATGAGTTATGTGGTTCTGATGCTTTCTATTGACCTTCTGTAACTCTCTGATGAGCTTCTATGAGCCTCTGTAGACCTTCAGTATGCTTCTATATGTGTTCTGTTGGATGAGTGTAGCTTGAGAAAGTTTTCTAGCCTTGGAAAGAGGTGAATACAAGTGCAAAAGAGCTAAAAGAAGTAGCTGTTGAAGACTCAAGTAAAGACTGGAGTGAAGTGACAGTGGTGAGCTATGAAAAGACACTGTAGTGGCTCTGGTGCCTCTTCATATCAGACATATCTCTTGGGAGGTGTATCCACGACCTAAGAAGGATTATTGAGGGTTATTATGAGAGTATTGTAGTGACCATATGATGTACTATTGATGGAGAGAGAGAGAGAGAGAATCAGAGATAGCCAATTCTATGAAAACAGTGTAATTGTATATGAGAGATTGAGAGAGAAGACTATGAAGATATTGAAGATGAATACTATGTGATTGATTTCCATTCAAAGATGGTGTATTCCTTTGTATTCTTTGTTCTATTGATGGATTTTGTGAAGATATTGAAGAATGTGGTTGATTCTATCAAATCTGTGGGAGATCTACATGATGCTGCATGAAGATTTGTTGTGCCCTGTGTTCTTTTCTTCATTGTGATCATATAAACCCTAATAAAAAAGCTTGTTGATGTTACAAGATAGATTTTCTTGCAAGAGAATTCCATTTTCCTTGGTGTTCCTCTTGGGGCTCCACTTCCTTTTGCCTAGCTCTCCTAGACGATATGAGCGACATCCATTTCACTAGGTGTAATCACCCCTTCCTATCCACCACCTCTCTCCATGTCCACATGAACCTGAAAGGGTACATGCAAAGCCACCAATTTTTACGCAAATCCATCCGCCCCCCCTCATTCTGACGATGAGAACTAAACTTGATTGTTCTGCTCCTGATGTAATACAATCCCTAAATGTGGCAAAAAAAAAAAACTGCACCTAGGGGTCCTTAAGTTAGGCGTGTCTGGTGGCTTCGGTCGTCTAGCTCTGCTCCTAACACCCTAGCCCTTTTTGATCCCCCACGTCATGCTTAGGGCACATCAACGGCAGGACACACCTAGGGAGGTAACAGTCACCTATGGTTAGACCTGTCACCCTAAGCCACTAGCACCACACCACCTTGGCACAAATGGAGTCCTCAAGTGTGGGACATCACCCAGGCTCGCCTGCGGTTAGACCCACCTCCCCATTCCACTAACACGAGCACACTGCACCAACATGCTAAGAATAGCACTCCCCTTAGGTAGAGCACCGCACCTTCTTCTTCAGGTACACCAAAAACACCCAACCACCAACTTTGGAAACCCTTGTCCACCCATGCAATCTAGTGAACTGCTCTGACGAACATCATTCTTGAGCTTCCACAAGCACTTGAGTCTACATGTGGCCCTCACCCTTACACCCATGCCAAAGTGCCATGGGATTGGTATCCGTCTAGGAGGGGGGTAATGTTAACCCCAAGTCAAGATAGTGAAAACGGAGGAAAAAGTAAAAGGAAGATGGAAAAAGAGCAAAGACACGCAGGCGGTCTCTAAAGAGGAACCGGGGCAAAAAGCACAACCTTAAAAGAAAAGGCACCTCAAAAAACTCGAAAAATTCTTGTAAAAGAGCGCCAAGCTCCCTCTTGTGCCAATTGTAAAATATTAGATGGGTGTAGGCTAGAGGCACAAGGCTAAAAGAGGAAAATGGAAAAAGGACCTTGCCACAATGGCCAATCATGTAAAAAAGGGATGGGTGCCCATGGGATTTTAGGGTTTGTATATAAAGTTCAAAAAGTGAATAAGAGATCATTCTTTGGTGTGTGGCAAAAGGAGTCTTCTTCTTCTTCTCTCCTTCTCACCTTCTTGCTTGTGTGTGCTCTTGAGAGAGGGAGTGTGAGAGTGTGAGGGAGTGAGTGTGTGTGAGAGTGAGGGATCAAGAGGGTGAAGCTCTTCACCATCTCCTCTTCTCTTCTTCTCTTCCCTTCTCTCTTCTTGCGTGCACGGCTATGGAGGATGGAGCTTGGAGGTGGAGGAGGCTTGAGGATGCTTGAGCTAGTATCTAGGATCGTGGAGCTACCGATGTGTGGGAGAGAGGAGGCAACTCATATCGGCACTAAGGTAAGCTCAATACACTTGTAGGATCGAGGGCACGTCGGCTAGGTGAGAGATAGCCATTAGAGCTCCTTGGAACGCTTGAAACAATAAGCGGTCCGTGGGTCTTGGCGGTTGAGCGAAAGCTCCCACACCAGCAGAAAAGACATTGCCGCAATGGGTGAAGCAGCTCTATGAACAAAATGATCCTATGCCTACATCTATTGAGGAGAAGGTAGAGACCAAGGAGATCTCAGAGAATAGAGGAGCAAAGAAGGGTTTTTTCTCACATAGTTAATATGGTCTTGATGACTAAGATTATGAGAGAACTAAAGGAGCCAGTTGACTTGGAAGAAGCACTTGCAAATCCAGCATGGAGGAAGGCAGATATGCAAGTTGAGTATGATAGCATAATGAAGAATGAAAGCTGGGAGCTAGTGGATTGGCCACCAAAGAAGAGAAAGATTATTGGCAGCAAGTGGGTCTAGAAGGTCAAGTACAAGGCTAATGGAACCTTAGAAAAGTACAAAGCCAAATTGGTTGCACAAGTATTTTCATAGGTTGAAGGGTTTGATTTTCAATATTCATTTGCTCCAATTGCCAAATGACCATTATTCGCACAATACTTACAATGGCTGCCCACAATAACTAGCCAGTTTACCAAATGGATGTTAAATTATCATTCTTGAATGATGCCCTCAAGGAGGAGGTATACGTGGTTGAGCCACCAGGGTCTGAGGCTCCCATTCTAAGAACAAAGTGTATAAGCTGAAGAAGGCATTGTATGGGCTGAAACAAGCCCCTAGAGCATGATACCAGTGAATATATAAGTTATTTTTAAGCTTAAACTTCAAAAGATGTATCTCAAATGCTAACTTGTATGTTTGCAGGGATGGTGAAAATTCTGTAGTTATCGTCCTATATGTGGATGACCTTCTTATTAATAGGTGACTATGAAGATGTGATTAACCAAGCTCAAAAGGCTTTGAGCTTCGAGTTTGAAATGATAGACTTGGGCTTGTTGCACTACTGTTTGGGGATTGAAGTCTAGCAAGATCCAAGAAAGATCATCATCTCTCAAAAAAAGTATGCATGGGAGATCTTGAAAGCATTTGGTATGACTAAGTGCAAGGTGATAGCTACATTTATGGAGGCCAATGCAAAGTTATCCATTCAGGATACATCAACACTAACAGACATTGGGAAGTATAGGAGGTTTGATCTACTTGTGCAACACTAAGCCAAGTATTAATTTTGATATTGGAGTTTTAAGCATGTTCTCAAACAAACCCCATGAGAGTCTTTGGAAGGCTAGGATATGAGTGCTTAGATACTTGAAGGGAACTCTTGACTATGGTATCACCTACACTTCAGATACTTCTCTTGTGGAGTATTGTGACTCAAAAGATTGGGCAAGAGACAATAATGATTCCAAAAATTCAGTTTCTAATTATCATTTTCTTTTAATTTAGGAATTTTGTTAGATTAGTAAGAAGCAACCAACAGTGGCATTATCTTCTATCAAAACAGAGTACAGCGTAGCCTATTTTATTGCATGTGAAGTAGTATGCTTAAGGAGGATCTTATGGCATATGGGAGTGCAGGATGAAGATCCAATTGTGCTAAGGTGTGTCAATCATAGTTGCATCACCATTGCCAAGAATCGAGTGTTTCATGCACGCACAAAAACATATAGAGAGCTAGTATCACTATGTGTGTGATTTGATCTAGGATGGGATAGAGGAACTAGTCTACTATCCAACAGAGAAGAATGAAGCAGATATCTTCACCAAAGCACTCTCAAAGGATCTCCTTCAAGTTCATCTTCAGAGACTCGACATTGGTCCACAGATCTAGTTTACCTAGAGGTGGACATGCTCAATACCCTAGCCTTGTAAGGAGCCACCAATAATCCATGGTGCTCAAAGTTATAATGCCCCATTATGAGGAGAAGCCATGTGTGAGCCTGGACATTGGTGGGTCTTGACTTGTATATCAAATGAGTTCTATGTGACCGAATGGCCAAAAGGTGACCATTATGGGTCTAGCCTTTGCGTTAGACAGAGTAATTAAAGCTCGTAACGACTCAAGGCTTACCGCATCAAGTCGCGGGGTAAGGAAGTTATCAAGAACCCCTATTTTGGGTCTGAGGAGTATAGAAGTAGTCCTTGGATATGGATAGGAAATATTCTCTAGAATATTCATTGGCCAACTAGTGGAGGTACATATGGAAGTTCAACACAAACATGCGCACATAGAAGATCAATAGGCACATGTGCACATGGAAGGTCAACATACACATGTGCATATGGAAGGTCATCCATCATGACCCCCTTCACAGGCTATAAAAGGTAGACCCCTTCACAAATTTCATGATCCATACTTTTACCCAATTAGAGTTATTCCAAAGCTAGCCTTAAGCTATTCACCTATCTTCTATCTGGATCACCATCTAAGCTTCACATTAGAAGTGCACGGGTGGACAATGCCATCTTTATATTAGCTTGTTTGGAGTTAAAGAAATTTTTTGTGTCTCCTCTTATCTGTTGTGTACTCTCTTTCTCTATCTCTTGCTCAAATTATATTTATGGCACCGTGTAATTTTTAAATCTTTTTCCTTAGTCGAAGTATACATGGCAAACATCTTTACTTAAGCAACCAGCATGAGGTGCATTGGATCTTTTCATGAGATGCAAGGATGCAATAAGAGCTTGGGTAGGGCTTTTCTTGGCAGTCTAGTGACTCACTAGCTCCTATTTACCCTTTTTTTTAACAATGGCTTACTATCCACTTCGGATTAATTCAAAGCATACATGATCAAGGAAGAGTTAATGTCAACAAAAGTAATTGATACAGAGTTAATCGTGGTGCATTGGAAGACAAATGGGTCATTGATTTCAGGTGGGTAACATGCATACAATGAAGGATTTAACTAAGAGAGCATATGCAACTGTAATCTCTCTAACAAAAGGAATTAAGCTCACCAAGTGGATTAAAATCAAAGGTTAATATTGGACTGGCATACCTCTTCAGTGTTTGGGAAAGATAGATGAAGCATGATCCACCATGATGCCAATTTCTTCATCAAGCAAGCCCAATTGATTAGAGCCCTCCAATGGATGAAGCCTTCAAGCATTTGATGCTTCCACTAATGGTGGGGGCTTCTACACTTGTACTCAAGCTTAATATTTAATAATGGAAAGCTTCAAAGGGAGCTTTCATGGTTGCCCACAAGAAATCCCTACATGCTAAGCTCCATGTCTTCAATCTAGGTAAGAGAGGTCAAGAATGGTTGAAGGAGCTCCTGAGAGAGCTAATATTTTAAAGGTGGGAAGGCTTAAGCTTAGCTTTAATGGTGGCTGAGATAACTCCAGATGAAGAATCCATGGCTACCCAAATTGTATAGTTGTTGTCCATTTTTCAGGGTTTGCTCTAGGTCCAAGAATGCTAGGAAGGGAAGAGGAAGAGTGTTGAAGGAGTGTCCAAGGGTAGCTAGAAGCTCTAGTGAATAGTAAGAGGGCTGGGGACAGTAGAAGTAACCAATGCAAAATGCACCCAAAATTGTGGGTCCTGCCTACAGGGGATGGAGTTCCAGTGCTAGTTGGTGGTTTGGGGTAGGCTGGAGTAAGTTGTTGGAGCTTCTTTGGGTTGGTAGCCATGGCAACTTGCAAAAGAAGAGAGACAAGGGGGCTAGGAAAAAAAGTAACTGAGATTTTTGTCATTTTCTAACTTTTGAGTCTCCATTTTGATTCTAGAAACCCTAAAAATTGCATGAAAAGGAGTGACAATTTGCTAAGTTATCCACTTTACCTCCATATATGTCTCAATCTCCAGCCATAGCTCCTACTCCCCTGAAACTAACTGTGGTCCTTCCTATTGTACCTATATCCGTGATCTGAATAACTAGGGTTTCAGATTTGAAAAGGGAACTAGATTAAGAAAGAGAAAGAAGAAAAGAACCAAAGCTTGATGCTCTGATACCACTTCTAATGAATGAAGCTGAGAGGAGAGAGGATAATGAGCTGAAGAGAGAGAAAGAGAGGAGAAAGAAGAAGAAGAAAAACTAGAAGAGAAGAGAGAAAGACAGGAGGAAAGAGGGGAGAAAGAAGAAGAAAGCCATGGAAGCTAGAGATGAAGGTGAAGAGTATGTTCTTGACAATATTTGGATGCCCTAAGCTGGGTCTCTTACACCTTATATACCCTGATCAGTGTGATTGGGTATCTAAACCTTGGTTCCTATGTATCCCACTCATTACAACTAACAATGAAGCCATTATTCTTTTTTTTTTTGCCTTACTTTTAGTTGCATCAAACTAGAAGACTATCAATTTTTTATATGAATACACTACTAATCAATAAGCACAATGGTTCTATAATTCATGAAACTCCAGACCAAGATATTATGCATTTAATAACTATTCCATACATTTGCGTAGCCTTCATTCCCATTCAAGGCTATCAAAAGGTCCATTGTTTATTTGTAGTATTGCTAAACCACAAGTAGAGTATAGTATACATTATGCAAATCTAGACTTAGCCTAATGTCATACTACTAACCCATTGGCCTAATATTATGCAATTATTATTTTTCTCAAGTCTGGCTCATCAATTTCTTTGCATATGCAGTAAAGTTAATCATTCTATAGTCAAATAGAGCAATACAAAAATCAATCACTTGTTATAAGACTATTTCAGCTAGACCATTATTGCCAAAAAGTTTTAGTATCTCACCATAACAACATGCATCCTGTATAGTAAGAGGTATCTTATAATAGCAATTCTCATTACAACCTCTAGCCACCTTCAAGGCTATTCAATCATTGCTTACCATATGCAATAAAGTTAATTATTCTATAGTTGAATAGAGAAATACAAAAATTGATCACTTGCTATAAAATTATTTCAACTAGACCATTATAGCCAGAAAGTTTTAGTATCTCACCATAACAAATGACATCATCCTGTAGTAAGAGGTATATTACAATAACACTTCTCATTACACACCTATTTTGTATCATATAAAGGTACAAACAGAGTACACATCATGTTAGCCAAAGTGTATTTCATTCATTTCAATATGCCCTTTCATATGTAGGCATTTGATCATACTATTATTTGCTTAATATCTAGAAAAAATATTTGTTTGTTAACAATTTGGGGATATCCTTGCCCAAATAATCATGAGAACTAATTTTTCAGTCCCATAACTAATAGAATGGATTATACAAGTCATTAAGCTCATCAACTCATCACACTCCAAATCAAAGGCTCATAAATACCACCAACCATATCACTTCTTGCTTGTGATGGTTCTCAATTATCACCAATTAGGACCACAATACAAAATCTTGATCTCACAAGAGTAGATCAATCCTCCCAAAGTATAGCATAAGAGATGCAATATACCAACATACTACTGGAATATAGTATTACATAGCATGTACCACTTTCAAGACATCCCATGCTTGTGATGCTTCTTAATCGGACAATAATACGAAGTATGATCTTACAAGGACATATCAATACTCTCATAGCATATCATAAGGAATGCATTGTACCAACATATTACTGAAGTATGTCAATTCATAGCATGATATCATGTTCAAAATAGCCATAGTTTATTCCAGAATAGCCACAGTTCCAATTACCAAAGGTCATTAAATATTCTTGGAAGATAAAGTAAATTTCAACGTGAGGGTATTACCATTTCGGCCAATGAGCCATATCCCAATTTTTGTAGGATCAAAATTCTATTTTGGAGAACACAAATGGGGTAACTAGGTTTAGCCGAGCATAATTCTTCCTAAGCTAACCATGTTTGTTATACTACATATTAAGGTTGTGCAATTACTGATTATCAAAAGATTCAACAACTCACACCAGTCAATTACTTCAACTATTTTCCATACATGGCATGGATGCTAACATGCACATGCGGTGCTAACAACAAAATTCTAGATTACTACTTAGTTATTATGCAATTCATGCATTACTAATATTGCAAACAATAGAAATACTTAATGAATTAAAATTTTTAGAGCATGATACATTTATTTGAAGGTCAAAGGCTAGAGTCCAAACTATTTGCCTAATGTTATTATGAGACCCATGTTGTAATTGTGTTTGAAGTTGAAGACTGTTATAAGGAAGAGTGACAATATACTACCTTTGTGATACCTCGTGCCAAGGTCTTCTTTTATAGCTACAATCAAAGAGTGTAGCAAACTCCGACGAGCATAATTCACACAAAGCTTGTGCAGGTTTAGCAAGATTAACGAGGCAAAGAATAAGCTTGCCTATGTTAATGGAAAAAAACAACATGCTAAGGTAGTGCGAATCAAAGATGGGTGAAAAGAGGGAAAACTCAAAAAGACTGAGTTCTTTTATACTTTATGTGTTGTGTATTTAACCATTATGATTGTGCATGCATGTGTGTGTGTGTGTGTGTGTGTGTGTGTGTGTGTGTGTGTGTGTGTGTGTGTGTGTGTGTGAGATTCAACTATGTATAGCAAAGTACCATGCATAAAATGGTACCCAATGTGTATTTTGTTCAAATAACTTTAGAAAATGCTCAATTCTTGTATGTCAACTTGTTATAATGAGAGAATGTTTCCATATGCCCTCCTATATGATCGAAGGAATCCAATATGTGGGTTAGAATAAACAAGCCAATGAGAAAAACATCACATTGATTTTGGACATGATCGAAGGGGAAGGAAAAGCCACTGTTAGGTAAGCAATCCTTAGAATATTGGGTTGAAAGGGATATAATTTAATGGCATGTATACTACATTGGAAGATTTTTCAAGTCAATTGAGATTTCTTCGATGATGACTATGAAAATTAAACCACTATCATGGAATGTCATGGGGATTTGCACCCCTTACTAAAAAGTAGCATTGAAATAATTGTTATGACAACACAAACCTAATGTGGTGTGCTTACAAAATAAATGAGTGTACCTTGTCTCACTACACCATGTGATTACACTTTCATTGATGTGCTAGCAAGGGGTATTGGAGGTGCTTAAATTGGTTGAAATTAGCACACCTCGTGAATTTGCTGGATTCATGGGTAATCTTTTGTTATTATTTCTTTATGTGACCCTGACATCTTGTTTCATAACATGGTATTGTGTAATTATCCAACCCTAATGGAATTAGGAAGTTAGTTATATCAACACGCAAACTAGTCAACTCGGCTATTTTAGACAAGTGCACTGCTTTGAGCCAATGTAGTTGCTATAACAAGCATGGAAGTTGCTCGTGGAGGCCTGCTCGCTTTGATTAAATATATGCCTTTCACAGTAGATGGTGGATTAACCTAGTGATCTTTGCCTAGCTTCTATCTTCAATATTATTTTTCTTGTTTTTGATTCATTTCTCATTTCTTATGATTGTTAGATAGAAATCTATTGAGAGAATGTCCTCAATTCAAGCTAAATGTTTCTTTTCTAAGTCATGTTGAGATGACAAGCTCAACACATGCAGACATTAATGATGGACCGCCTCGTTAGATGGGTCCACACATCTACACTTAGCATGTCGGTGGTCATTATGACTCTCACATGGCCATTGACTCATTACTTATTATATTCAAGTTGTTACATCTATTTTCAGGTGGCATAGTTATAGCGCCAGTTGACTAGTGTAGTCCGTTATGCATTGTTTGACTTAGTAGGTCACTTTTCTTTATGTTGTATCTTATCTATACTTTGTGTACATTGTGTACATTGTAAAGTGTGTGGAAGAAGAAGAAGAAACTAGCAAGAAAACGTTTTGGCCTCCATCTCTCTTCTTGTCTCTTGAGTGAGCTTCTCCTTGTGCATTCTGTGTGTGTTCGGCGCAGTATCTTGAGCAAGTCCCCCCACCACGCGATTCTTGACATGGTATCAGAGCCGTGCCATTGAGAGAGGCTTATTTTGAAGGCTGAAGTGAAGGAGAAGAAGCAAGGTTCGAGCAAGCAGGCCATGGGTAAGAAGCTCTCCCATTCTTCCACTCTTTCTCTTGGACAGTGCTTGTGGAGGCACTAGAAGCAGGGCAGAGCAAAAATCTCAGATTGCAATGAGATTTGGTGTCCGCGAAGAGCGCTGCTATTTTGGCCATCTGAGGTCATTTCAAGCCCTGTTTTAGAGCCGCAAGGTTGCAGACAGCAGTTCGAGATACCCTGCAATTTTAGCTGTGTCTGCCATATACAGGTGCACAGGTTACAGATTTCAGATCTGTAAGTTTAAAGGTGTTTACCAACGAATAAATACAAGGTTTATCTGCAAACTAGTTGCAGATTGCATGTATTGTTGAGCAGACAGTGAAAAAGGCTGTCTGGTGTATTGCTGTGCACTACAGGTCGAGGGTTGCAGAAGATCTGCTTGCTGTTTGGTATTAGTTTTGTGATAATGGCAGAGAACAGTGTGGAAACTCCATCATTGAGAAGCTCGACAAGAACAGCTACCCTTCATGGAAGTTCCGTATCACGAACTCCCTTATTGGAAAAGGCCTCTACGAGTTTGTGACAGGTGAAGAAAAGGAGCCGGAGGTGAGTGGTCCTCCAACTGCAGAAGAGACAAAGGCATGGAAGGAATGGAATGCAAAAGACAAAAAGGTCATATATTGGCTGTCTGCAGTAATTGACAATAATATGTTGGGACATATCAGAAATGCAGAGAATTCATATGCAACTTGGACCATACTTGAAAGTATGTTTTTTGTAAATACAAAGGCACAAAAGATTCAACTCAAGCAAGAGTTGAATACATTGAAGAAAGGGAAGATGTTTATCAATGAGTATGCACTGAAGGTAAGGAGCATTGCAGATGCCTTGGCAACGATTGATGCAATGCCCGATGATGATGATTTGGTGTCATCTACCTTGGGTGGACTTAACAATGAAAAGGCTTGGAAGTCTTTTGTAACTTTCGTATATGTCAGAAAGCCATTTTCAGATTTCGATAAGTTGGCCTTCCTTATGATCACTGAAGAGATCAACATGCAGAGTGAGACATCTGAAAGAAGTGGTGAACATGTCCAAGCTTTCTACTCCACTTCAAGAAGGGGACGTGGCAGGTTCTCTTTAAGAGGCCGTGGTATAGGACGTGGTAATGACAACCAGCAAAACAAATTGAATCAGCAATTTGGTGATATGCAGGTTTCTGGAGGTCGTGGTGACTTTAGAGGCAGGGGGAGCTTTAGAGGAAGAGGTGGATGACAAAACAAAGGTTCTAACAACTCTGGTATTGTGTGTCACTACTGTGGCAAAACAGGTCATATTGCAGCCAAATGTTATGCTAAGAAAGATGATATTCGCAGTGGTGCGCAGATCGGACACTGTATGCTCGCGTAGTGAATGCCGGAAGGTCCCCAAGAACAATGAACTCTACTTTTTGCACAAGTTACAAGGTAAAAAGCATGAACGACAAGAGCAAGAGACCAATTGGGTGCAATCTCCCCCCATGCCTTGTGTGAGCACTTCACAAAGCATGTATTTTATGTATATTTCCATCTTCATGCTCAATAATAGCCCAATTTACAAAAATATATCAAGCTTTTAGCTTTTGAGTTTGCTTTTACAAAAATAGGAATAAAGCTAATGGACGGTGCCCATAGAGTCTGGCACGCCCAATACAATGTCCAAATAGAAATAACATAACCGTGCACATGGACGCATACAAAATAATAATAAATAATCAATGCCTCAATAAACATGACAAAATATAGGCATGGCGCCTATCAGAATATAATCCATAAATCGAATACTCGCTATCCACCCATGCTTTCCTCCGCCACTGCTGCTATCTCTACACATCAACTGAAGCATTCACAATCGTTAGTAAAATAATACAATTAAACCAACAAAAGTGAATACCTAGCAGTCTTCAGCTACATAAATAAATCAACTGATTAGAAATAAATCCTAACCTTAATTTATTACGAGTGCGCACTCAAAACTCATAAACGTTTATTAATTTAATATGCATTTTGCGGAATCACCTGCTATGGAATCATCCATGTACACACTAAATTAATGAAATGCCCGAAAAGGACAGGCGTCCCCATCAACTTCTCGCACAAAGAATCCACTTTGTGTATGAGCCCCGGTCATCAAAGTTTACGGAATCCACCGTAAAACCTCACGGAATCCACCGTGGCACGGAATCCACCGTGAAATATGCCTCCTGGCATCACGCAGTGGTAAGTTGCAGCAAAGAAACTATGCATCGTCTTCACGACAGAATGAAGACAAAAATGAACGTCTGTTTGTTACACAGCATATGCTGAATGCTGTTACAGGAAAGTGAACACATGATGATGTTTGGTATGTTGATTCAGATGCATCCAATCATATGACCAACCATGCAGAATGGTTTGGAGAGATGCAAGATTTGTAAAATGCAGACGAGTGATGATTCATGCCACCCAATTTCACACATTGGAAAAGTTCCCTTGTCCTTGCATGATGATAAGACAAAGAGTCTTTCATATGTATTACATGTGCCATCTATTACAAAGAACTTGGTGTTAGTCAGTCAGATGGTAGAACAAGGGCTGCAAGTCAGATTTAATGCAAAGGACTGCTTTGTAGAAGACTTCAATGACAAGTGTAGGTTAGTTGCAAAAGGAAGTAGAGTTGGATGTATGTTTACTCTGGGTGCTGGAATTCCTACTACAAATACTGCTATGTATGCTAAAGGAAAAGGTGTTGTTGCAGATATTGAAATTTGGCACAAATGCATTGGACATGCAAATGTACAAAGGCTGAAATTAATACAGTCCAAAGGGTTGGTGATAGGTTTTCCTACATTTAGAGTTGCAGAATTTCATAAGATATGCGAAGCATGTTAGTTTGGTAAGCAGGCAAGACAACCCTTTTCACATGACAGAGATGTAAGCAGAAATATCCTTGATGTTGCGCATACAGACATTTGGGGGCCTACACAAAATGTATCTCTTGGAGGCAGTTCATACTTTGTCACATTCATTAATGATTGTTCTAGAAAGCTGTGGGTATATTTTATGAAGGAAAAGAGTGAAGCGTTTGAGCACTTAAGAACTTTCAAGGCTGCAGTTGAAAGAGAAACAGGCTTGAAAGTAAAGTGCTTGAGGTCAGATGGAGGGGGAGAGTACCTCTTGAATGAGTTCAGTGATTTTCTGAGGTCTCATGGGATAAAGAGACAGTTCACATGCAAATATACCCCACAGCAAAATGGGTTTGCAGAAAGGAAAAACAGGCATATTGCAGAAGTTGCATGCGTCTTGATGGCTGAAAAGAATATGCCTAAGCATTTTTTATTTGAGGATGTTCATACTACTGTTTATATTATGAATAGAACTCCCACAACTGCAGTTCATGGGATGACTCTTGAAGAATGCTTTACTGGCAAGAAGCCTGATGTATTGTACTTGAAGGTATTTGGTTGTGTTACATATGTTCATGTGCTAGATGAGCTATGGAAGAAGCTTGATCCAAAGGCAGAAAAATCTGTCTTTATTGGATACTCTTTAGAGCAGAAAGGGAATCGTTGTTATAACCCTGTCACATGTAAGTTTAGAGTGAGCAGGGATATCATCTTTGATGAAATGAGCAGTTGGTATGCATCTAGTGGTGATGTATTGGATGATGATGATGATCATGACACTCATGTGCAGGCTGAAAAGCAAGAATCACGGACTCTTAGTGGACCAGAGA
Organism: Lygodium microphyllum; assembly: GCF_053477565.2. Classification (NCBI taxonomy): domain Eukaryota; kingdom Viridiplantae; phylum Streptophyta; class Polypodiopsida; order Schizaeales; family Lygodiaceae; genus Lygodium; species Lygodium microphyllum. The sequence goes on from NC_141161.1 coordinate 107,479,881, forward strand.
CATCATCTAGTAGTCCTTGGTCCGGGAGACTAAGGAGTAGCTCTACATCTTCAGGTGCATCTAGTAGCACTACAGGTAAAGACAAATGAAAGAATAAAGTGTCAGATGGCATTGATACAGTTCTTGATGGATACTCCAGTGGCTCAGAGAGCTTGGATGATGAGCTTGGCATTCCTTCTGTCAGGACACCAGGTGTATAGAGAGCTCATAGTAATGTAAAGACTCCATTGAGTGATCCGGTGGTACATAGATCTAGCAGGGTCAAATATCCTGTTAAAAGATTTGGTTTTGCAGGTTATACAGCTCACCATTATGCTTATATGGTGAAACTAGTTGAGGATGTTGAGCCCACTTGTTTTGAGGATGCTGTTGGTCATACTCATTGGGATGCATCAATGGATGAGGAGATGGCTACATTAGAGGCCAATAAGACTTGGGATCTAGTATCATTGCCGAAGGGCAAGAAAGCTATTGGATGTAAGTGGGTTTATAAGATTAAGCACAATGTAGATGGTTCTATCAGTAGGTACAAAGCTAGGCTAGTTGCAAAAGGCTATGCCCATACATATGGCATAGATTATGATGAAACCTTCAATCCAGTTGCTAGGATAGCAACTGTCAAATGTGTGATTGCTTTGGCAATAGCCAACGGTTGGAGGTTGCAGCAAATGGATGTGAAGAATGCCTTCTTGCATGGTGATTTGTAGGAAGAAGTGTATATGGATCAGCCAGTAGGTTATGAAGATTTAGAGCATCCCACGTATGTGTGCAGGTTGAAGAAGGTGCTCTATGGGCTCAAGCAAGCACCTAGAGCATGGTCTGACAAGATCAGAGAGTATCTTGTCAATATTGGCTTTTATGTTTCTGATTCTGATCACTCACTTTATGTGAGAAAGGGAGATGCAGGTTTGGTCATCATAGTCATCTATGTGGATGACTTGATTATTACAGGTGATAGTGATAGAGGGATTGCTGAAGTCAAGGACTTTTTGAAGAAGAAGTTTGAGATGAAGGATTTAGGTGAGCTAAGGTACTTCCTTGGCATTGAGATGATCAAATGTGATGATGGCATATGGCTGTCCCAAAGACAGTATGGCTTGGATATGTTGTCCAAGTATGGTATGGTAGCATGTAAACCAGTCCCGTTGGAGCAGAATGTAAAGTTGAGTGCTGATGTTGGGGATGAGATAGAAAATCCTACTATGTTCAGGAGGATAGTGGGGAGTTTGATCTACATGACCATTACAAGGCCAGACTTGAGCTACGTTGTTGGTCTTGTGAGTCAGTTTATGCAAGTACCTAGAAAGCCACATTTGGATGCAGTCAGACGCATATTGAGATATGTGAAGTCCACATTACATTATGGAATTTTCTATGAGGCAAGTACAGATGTACAGCTGTTTGGATACACAGATGCAGATTGGGCTGGTACTATGTCTGATAGAAGATCTACGAATGGATACATGTTCTCTCTTGGTAGTGCAACAATTGCTTGGAGCAGCAAAAAGCAATCTACAGTTGCTTTGTCGAGTACAGAGGCTGAGTATAGAGGTGCTACTGTTGCAGCATGTGAGGTAGTTCTGGGCTTAGGACGTGCAGGCTTGTAGGAATCCCATATGCATAGAGAGGAAAAGCTGCTACCCATCCAACAGCTATAAAGCATTGTACTTGACTACCACTTTTCATATGGAATGAATACAATGTCATGATGCTTTGTACTTTTAGTTAAGTATCATGTCTTTGCCAGTCCTACACAAGATTGCGTTTATGAGTCCAAGCTGCCATCTTGGAACCTAATTCACTTATGTAACAATTTGTCTCTACTTGTCTATGTCATCATGAGTTTGGTCTTCATCTTCCATCTGCCATAGCATCTGCCATGCTCTAGATCTACGTCTTCTCACAACTTGTGTGATTGAGCTTCTTATTTTGCATTTAGATGGCTAGAGGAGCCAAAGAGCCTAGATCCATGTGCCCAACTAGTTAGATTTTGAATTTCCATGGTTCCTTCTAGAGGAAGACATTGAGGGAGAGCTAGTTCATGGGAATAGGGTTTATTTAGACCTTTCAAATTGATTAGACTATAGTGGTTAACCTCATCATTGGTTCTTAGAAAGAAGCTTTAGGAAAGGTTGAGTGAAAGGGAGCATCCCAGTTTGATGATACTCTTCTCAAACTTTCAATTTGGTTGAAATCCCTTACCTACACTAACAACCAATCTATTTCCACATTGAATAAGTTTAAGCTACCATTAACTTTAAGGAAACATCTCCAAAAGTAGTTCTTTATTGGTGTAAGTTTAATTAGCATATGCTTGAAGAATCTTTGTAGCCAATAGTGATCCAAGTATGGAATGCCACACCTTTCAATACAATTGTTTTTTTAATTTGGAAGGCAACTTTCAAGAAGGTATTGACTAGATATAGACTTAGAACTTAGACAGTTGCACCATCTGTTTGTCTTTTATGTGATTTGGAAGAGGAATCATTTTTCCACTTGTTTTGGGACTACAAGAGAAATAGAAAAGTGTAGAAGAAGTTGCAAAAGTGGTTGACTATGGCACAATCACGTGATAATAAGATTACTTGGAAATAAGAAGTGTTAGGATGTAAAGGAAGGATGAACGCATACTCTTTGGTCTAGATGGCATGTGATTAGAATCTTACCTTTGATCTAGATGGCATGTGATTAGAGGATGAAGTCATATCTTTAGTCTAGATGGCATGTGATTAGAGTCTTACATTTGACTGGTATTTGGGAAGCTTGAAATCGTGTGTTAAAGTTTGTTCCTTGGTTTCTAGTCTATTCCAAAAATTTTGTACTTGTATGCTTAGTAGTTTTGAAAACCTATTGTAAGGAAGAAGACAATAGGATCTTATTTTGCAAGATTTCCTCCCATGTCACGTGTTGTAGCTAACCACAAGTGTTATATCTCTTAATTTTGATAGCATAAACTTATTGGCCATGTTTTAAAGAAAGTTTATTGTAGCATGCCTTGTTCTACTAGTGAATGTAATTATCATCAATACTTCAATTCTATGTAACAATACTATAACCTGTAGTAGTTTCCTTTCAAAAAAGGATTCCTAGAAATGCAAGTTTCAAGTCTACCATGTAAACACACTATGCATTTTTGCCAAAACTGGAAAGAGTGAATCATTGTTCAATTTCTATTGCCGTTAAGAAAATCTCTCTCTCTCTCTCTCTCTCTCTCTCTCTCTCTCAACAAGCTCTCCATAGGGATATTAATGGAGGCATTCCCAATTTTCCTACCTTCAAGGAGGGGGGTATCCCTTTTGCATTATTGAGCATTTGTATGTATTCTATAGCTAAAGCCTAGAGGACAACCTACTTGTTTGTTCTTCACTTGAGCTATATAGGTAAATGTGACATGTCATCTTTTGCGAGTCTCTACTACTTCAATAGAGAACCTCTTAAATCATTGCATGCATCTATCTCCTCTTGCCCTCATAATGAAGGAGACCTAGCTAGCCTAACTAAGGGAGAGAAGAGAGAGAAAGACTACAAGAGAAGAAGAAGAGAAGAGAGAAAGACAGGAAGGAGAGAGAGAGAGAGAGAAAGAGAGAGGAAGAAGGAGAAGCCATGAGAGCTAAAGAGAGGTGGAAGAGAGATTTCTTGATAATTTCGTGATGCCGGAGGAAACCCTCTTACACCTTTTATACCTTCAGTGTGATTGGTATTTTCCTGTATGTTGGGTTCATTACAAACCATCCCATCTCATGAAGTTTTTGTCCTTAAAAACAAAGGAGGAACAAGGAGGGGAGGCTATAGAGTATCACTATGCACGTGATACAAGGGCAATAAGCAAGGGCATCCATGTCATGAAAACAAGGCCCTGGATGGAGTGGACAGTGTGCAATCCAAGATGGGTATGCTGTAGGAAGTCAGCCATAACTTTGGGTAGAAGACTCTGAATGGGATGAATGAGGTGTTGTTGCCGAACCCACAAGATATAATTTCAGCCCATGTGGGTAAGGTGGGCTGAAAATAATTCAAGATCAAAACTTTTGCAAAATAGATGGTTGTCCAGAAGTAGATGGGTATGGTGTCCAAGACAGTACTATTGTAGGAAAATAGACTAAACTTCCCGTAGGAAACTCCGATTGGGACAAATGAGGTGTCATTGTGGAGCCCTTAATGTGTACTTTCAGCCCGTGTAGGTAAGGTGGGGTTGAGAATAGCTCAGGACCAAAACTGGTGCAAAATAGATGGCCGTCCATAAGCAGGCTGTAGTCCAAACAAGGGCCAAGTGTGGTCAAGATCCAACCAATGCAGCCTCCTTGAGGTGGGAAAACTCATCCAAAATAGAGACCGGGCACCAAGAAGCTTCCTCTAGAGGTAGGCCTTGCCATTTGATCAAGTACTCATGAATGGACTGAGTATGAAGTTGCTTTTCACGTTGTCATATGACCGTTTCAGGCACAAATCCACTTCGACCAACATTTTACGATGCAGTATAAATCCCCGCACACCCTGCGCAAAAATTGCAACCTAAAATAATCTCCCGCATCATAAAATGTTGGTGGGTAAGTGCTTACTCTACGCGCATTAATAAATTCTAGCTACGTGTCGTGTATGGAAGACCGTGGCTTGAAACCGCAAGCCCACACATGAACACCCTCCACAAGGAAAAAAAAGGGGATAATGGTTAAAATTGTGGCAAATATTTTTTATTAATAACCCCTCCCCCTCAGCCGATGCATGGCGGGGAGAGGGAGTGTGAGAGGGCTTGAGTAGGAAGCATGAGGGAGGGGAGCATGCGCAATAGCCACGTGTGTGGCTATCCCCTCCCCCCTTCTTTCTATATGACCCCTCCCCAAGCTAGAGGGAGGGGGAGGGAGGAATCGTGGAGATGTCGTGCTGCCCCAGGCCGTCACCATCTACCATGCCATGCTGCCACGCTGTCGCCACGCTATGGCCCCACGCCTTGTCATCACCATCGCCATCATCATCATAATCATCATTCTCATCTCCTTCATCATCATCCTCATCCCTCTCCCAATCACCATCTTCTCCACGACTTCTGTTAGAAGCCAGAAGCTTAGAAGCTTCTTTGGAAGCTTCTAATTTTAAGCCTCCTTAAGCCATGTTCTCCCATGCCTTCCCCGAGGTTTTAAACCCAAGTCTCCAAGGCCCATGTCCTGTGTGGGAGAGGGAGATCATGGACTATGAGACTTCGGGACACGCGAGTAATCCAAGGGGAGTTTCTGCGACAAAGTACATTGCATAAATGGCTCCAAAGCTAAAGACGCAAGGCGCACACACGGGAGCTTCCACTCCGAGTTCCCGTGTGGATAACACCCCAAACCTCAATGCCCAAGTTCTTAAAAATTGATTCCGCATGAAAAGAATGCACTAGGCATGTCCAATTCTCGTAGGCAAGTTTAATTACATTTGGAAATTTTAATTGCTTGCTGATTTACAAGATTTAGTTGCATGATGTGCATTTGAAATTTCTTGCACTTCCAAGTTGCAATCCTAAAACACATATTGCATAAGTTAAAAGGTGGATTTGTCTAAATGCATCCTTGATTGCCTCGCGAAAAAGAACAGTGCATAATGCATTTAAGTAATAATTTCCTAGTTGTGATTCGTATGAGATAATCGTTGACGTCCATTAGATGTTGTCCAAGTAGTTGCAATGCATGAAAGGGATTTATGTACCTTGCAAATTGCATGCGATGATAATTACATCCTAGGTTGGACTAAGTGTTGAAGGATGAATTAAATCAATAATGGTCTCATGGCATTCGCTCATGCATGGAGTTCTTCCATCGAAGTTGTATTTAGGAAAGGATGCATTTGCATATTAAAGCTTGAATTCAATGCATTAAACGAAGGGTTTATAAGCATAGTTCTTGATATAAATCAATGTAGAGTCTATACGAGTTAGCACTGATTTGTCAATCATCATTATAGGCAAGGAAAAGTAACGTTCATTGTAGAACTTATAGCCACATAGAAGGAAAAAGTCTATGAATCGCATATTTGCATGGAATGTTATGTCTTGCAATTATTTACATCTTCTAGGAAAAGTACTTTCTTCTTTAAGGAAAGATCACCTCTTGTCGCAAGACAATTAGATCAATTAGGTAAATCTCTTGTAATGGTGTAACTCAAATGATGGCCACCTCAATGTGCTAGGTAGAGCTAAGCCGAGATAAAATTCTGCTAGTATCGCACTCGAGAAATTGACTTAATATCTCCGACCTCAAAGGTCATACCCACATTCACAGAATGTTAGGGTTAGTCAAATGCCCATGTAAGATAGATCTAGGGTTCTCACCCTAATGATCGGATGAACAAATGCTAGACGTCTGCAAGGAAGTTAGGAACCCTAAGGGCCAAAGCGTTATCGGCCTAGTAGGGTTAGGGTTGGGTTGGGTCAAGAGGACTCCCAAATCCTACATCTTGACCCAAAGGTATTCTTGACCAAGTAATACCGTGTGATGGGAAAAATAATCCCCCAAGCTAGGTGCGACACCTATGCAACAAGTTGCAACGTCGCATGGTTTTGTGTTAAATCACAAAATAGCATTGCCACTCCTTAGAACAAGGTTGGTGAGTTCTACGTACAAGTCTAATTTGCAAGAGGATGAGTATTCATCCTACTACATCACCCTTCCTTGAGGCTAATTTGCCAAATTAGGAAAGTTATGTATTGCTTAGCAAGAAATTGACCAATCAAGATAGGACAACGGTGTTGTCTAGGATTTATTGACCTTCATATAAGGAACCTAAGGTGTTTGTTAATTTGGGTTAACAGGGTATAAACCCTAACCCAAGGAAAGAGGGTAAACTAGCAACACAGCTTATGAAACCCTTGGGATCTTGCCAAGTCACAAGTGATCCCGGATGGAATGCTGGACGCATTCGGAGAGAAGGATTCACACCTTAGCTGTTGGCCGTACGAACAACCGATTGATTGTGTTTGTACAGTTAGGAGCACTGTTTGTACTTCTTTGCTCAAGGAACTAAAGTTGGAAAAATAATTAATGCTTCAGGTTAAAAGCCTGGAGGGAGAGGCAGCATCAGTTACCCCCGACTATCTACCTCTGACCCTATCCAAGGGGGTTGTTAGCCGCACCAAGTACATGGATTGAACCCGTCCCAAGAGGTCTCTCTGTGGGTGCTACTTGGAGTAGGAGGACGGTTGGGTGCCAGAGGGGGCTTTGGTCATAAATCCCTTTCCTTCAGACCCTACACAAGAGGCCGACGTGACTCGAGATTGGATCTCGAGGCCCGCATACTAGTCTACGGGTAGAAACTTGGAATAGCGATCCCTGAGGATTGTTGGAATTGCCTTCGAGTGGATTATGGAATTGCCTTCAGGTGGATTATGGATTAGCCTTCGAGCTGGATTATATGATGTATTCCAAAGATTGATAAATAAGATCAATTGTTGAAAAGGAACTTGCTTGACATTGTTTTTCTATGTCAGTGCTTAAGTTACGTGAAGGAACCGGTGATTAATTGGCTAATTAAGGAAGTTGTTTTTGCTTGTCAAACTAAATGTGCTAGGTAATTAAACAACTAAAGCAACCTGAGGAAAGTGAAGTGGATGTGACCATGGGTCCGTCCTATGGAAGGGTGGTCCCGGTTGGCCGAGAACTTTTCTCAAAAGGAATTAACAGCAAGGTAATGATGACCTAGAATCTATAGAAAGATAGAGTCTCGATTTATACTGTTTTAGGGGAATGGAATGGGACTATGCCTTACGGGCAGAGAGGTTGAGCTTCGCATCCCTCTCGTTTCCCATTCTCCTTGAACCAAGTGCAGTATAAATCCACTTCGACCCTGATGTTTCTGCATGAGTAGTTCGTCTGGGACTCAACGCTAGTTACTTTCTAGAAACTTGACCATTAGCAAAACCTTGATTCAGGTCGGTCCTAAGTGGGAACGGCCGGAATGCTTTTGCTTCGTGGCAGGCTCGGGAAGACCTAGATCGCAAACCCCGTGACATTCCATGGGAGTGTCGGGTGGCGCTTTATGGACTCTCTTCTTGATGGGCTGCTAAGACGTGTCCTACAAGTGAAAGATCTGACACGTTACATACAGACTATCTCATCAAGTGGGCTAAAGCTTGAGCAACTCACAAAAATGATGCAAGGACAACAACCAAATTTTTGTGGGAGCAAGTGATCTCACAGTTCAGCTACCCCATAGAGTTGGTTAATGACCAAGGGACACACTTTATCAGCAAAGAGATCACTCACTTGTTATCCACCTTCCTAATAATCCATATAAAGTTTTCTCTATACTATCTATAGGCCAATGGTCAAGCCGAATCGACAAATAAAATATTGGTGGATATTCTAACGAAAGTCATTTCTCCCTCATGTAGTGACTGGGACAACAAACTTATGGCAACTTTATGGGCGTATCGAATGACCTACAAAAGAGCCATAAGACAGACTTCATTTAGGTTGACCTACAAAACTAAAGCTATTTTGCTAGTGGAAATTTTTGTTCCCAGCTTGAGAATAGCAGCCAAAGAGTGATAGGAGGGCCAAGAAGCATGGGAAAATCATCTAGTGGAGCTAGAATGGCTCTCTAAGACCCATCTCATTGCAACTCACATTCTGATATGCAAAAAGGCATGCCGCAAGAGTTGATTTTAAAAATATGTCAAGCAATGAAACTTTGGGCAGGGAGATTTATTCTTGCTATACTCTATCAAAGGATACAAGTAGAATATGAAGTTTAGGGGATTGGGACCCTTCAAGGTTCATAATGCTAGGTAGAACAGGGAATGTGGAACTAGAAACACTAGAAGGACAGGGTATAGGTTTCTTCAACGAAAACCGCATCAAAAATTAATAACCCCCATCATATTCACTTCATCAACCTCCCATAATGGACCCACCATTGAATGTGAGGGTTGCGACCATCATAGAGCTTGAGGATGCGGATGGGGAAGTAGTAGGACCAGCCTACCTATAGATCACCGCAACCTCCCAAATGGTATGCACCCTTGATTCGCTAATTGACAAGGGAGTTGATGCCAATATCTTAACACATGAACACTAAATTGCCTTGGGTCAAACCCCAAGTGCAACCAACCAATGTGAAATTGAGCCCACTTGGGGGGGCAATTCTACCCACTCTTAGGGAATTGCAAATTGATGGTTTCTATTGACTGAGAGTCTACCCATCATTTTCTACGTACGACCCAACAAGAAAAGTGCTGGCAAGGAGACCCTACTAGGATGAGCATTCAAAAAACAAGTTCATTATAATGTAGAGTACGATTTGCAATGCATCCACCTTGTTGTTGGGCATGTTAGAATCATGATGGCTTTTAGAAAGAGCACTGTATTTGTCCCAAAACTTGTAGTGCTACTAGTAGCTAAACCTAGTGTCTACCCTAAGGAGGGGAGCAGTACATCCCAATGGGATTCCAAGGTACCTACCCTATCGCATCAAAGAGCCACAGCCCAAACACTCAAGTGGGTTCCAAAGCATAAACCACAGTTTCACAAATATCAAACACCGGGTATGCATAGTTTACATACCTTGTATTCTAGGCCTAGATGGTGGAGTTGGAACTCCCATAGTGCACATGCCATTGAGAAATGTTGGGTTTCAAAAGCCCTGCTGCGAGCCTAGGAATACTATGAGGGTAATACCTCCATGTGGTTGCCCAAACTCACTTATGCTAAGTCAAATCCTCAATCTCAGGCCCCAAAACCCAAGCTTTCACAATGTCAATTGAAACATAGGAGGAGAAGAACTAAAATGGAGGGTGTTCATTCCTTGAGTGCTCAAACGGTCTATCGACCTAAAGTTCAACCAAGAGTCCACAAGAAATCAAGCAAGGCCCTACCTAAAGACTCTAAGATAATCACCAAAAGACCCGACGACAAAGTGTCAATCGAATTGCAAACCTCACAACCCAAGCTTGCCACACCCACTAAGAACCTTCCAGTGGAATGTATTCGCATATTCACATATAGTTGGCTAAAAACTATGAAACAAAAAGTGAACTTGATTACCTTAGAAATGGGATCCATAGGTATAGTACTTGGGTGTGATTGTAGATGACAAAGAATTACTATGGATTTTTGGTAGTTGTACATGGAGTTTTCCATTGATGGTGGGTAGCCTATCCATCTACAAGGAATCGAGAGCAAGTCATATTTTTAACTTATTACTATTAAATAGCTCAAGAAGGAGTACAAAAAGCACTCTCAGATTTTCATATTACACCTGAATAAAGAGGTACTACATCATTCCAATTCAACATTAAAAGCTCTACTTGAGGAGTATTTGGATTTCTTTTAGGTTCCTATAACATTCTCCCAAGAGAGTAGTGGATCATCCTATTGACTTGGGGCTTGACCCCAACCTAGTCAATAAGCCACCCTAAGGTTATCTAAATATGAGTGCAACAAAGTGGACAAGTAAATCAATGAGCTTTTATAGATGGACGTCATTGAGCCTAGTTCTTCACCATCTGCTTCAACACTCTTGTTATTAAAGAAGAAGGATGTATATCTTAGAATGTGTATAAATTATATAGATCTAAACAAGATCATAGTGAAGAATAGGTACCCCAATCCTAGGTGGATGATTTTCTTGATGATCTCAAGGGGGCTAAGTTCTTTATAAAGATTGACTTAAGCTTCATTTACCATTAGATCTATATGTGAGAGGGTGATGAATTTAAAATAGCCTTTAAGATTGATTGTGGGTTATACCATATCTTAATTATGCCATTTGCGCTAACGGATACCCTAGGCACCTTTAAGAGTTTCATGAATAAAATGTTGTAGCATTTTGTCTTCAAATTATTTCTAGTGTTCTTTGATGACATACTCATTTATAGAAAGTCATTGGAGAATCATCTTTCACATATGCGGTAGGTATTTGATGTGTTAAGATAAGATAGATTCTTTGCTAAGGAGACAAAGTGCTTATTTATGTAGACAAAGATGGAGTACTTAGGCCATATTGTCAATGAGAAAGGGGTCCAAGAGGAACCTAAGAAGGGGAAATGTGTCAAAGATTGGCTAAGATCTACAAACACTACTTCGCTAAAGTATTTCTTAGTCTATAATCATTCTATCATAGGTTCATAAAGCATTATGCAACTATAACATCTCCTTTTACTAATAGGTTGAAGAAGAAAGCTTTCTTTTGGGACACCATTGCATATAGAAGCTTTAATCAACTAAAGGAGCTCTGTCATTTCTGCTCTTATATTAGTATGTCGATACTTTTCTAAGGATTTTACTATACAGTGAAATCCTATTCCTTGGAAGCAGCATGATGGTGACTCTTTCCCCATACTGGATGGTAGGTGCAGTAGCAAATATTTGGAATCAAATCACCACAAGACTATATCAAGAGACACATGTGGAAGTAGTGTCAAAAGACACTATGCTTATTGAGCTTGATGTTGAGCTTTGATGGTTGTATCTTCCCCTCCTTGTTTGCTGATTTGATGGGCAATCTTGCTAGAAAATGAATGGTGCAATAAATTAGAGTGGGATTGGGTTGGTTGAATTGAGAGGAGTGAGAAAATAAAGTGAAAAATGAGCTTGGGTGAAATTGGTTACAGTTGCTCATTAAGGTTTCTTGGGCTTGATTGGTTTTTCTAATGTAGCAACTTCCACAGTGGACTATTTGATCTCGAATTTTGTCAAGAGAGAACCATAGCATTATCTTCAAAATCCCTAAGGTCGCAGGATGAATTGAGCTACATGTAGATGGCAAGAGTTGTACGACCAGTAGTAGAGGCACAGTTTGAACAACAAGCTAGAAAATTTGCAATGCTGGGCTGTTAAGTGGTGAATGTCATGAAGTGATGTAACCAAAAGTTATGGCCCGAGTCAAGGAAAAACACCCCAAATGAAATCTTGTAAGATCTTGCTTGGATGGAGAGATCTAGGAGCTCCAAGATAGGTAGGTATTGTTGGCTATGGCAGTCATGAGAGGTAGAGTGAAGATAGAGTGAGGAGATGAAGACTTCTGCTAAAGCTAAGCTGGATTGAGATTGTGGAGAGTTGGAAGAGTAGTGTATGGAACTAAATTGAGGTCACCATGGCTCTGATACCATATTGAGAAACAGGGATCCTTGAGCAAGGTTTAGCTATGGAGGACGGAAGTCAATGACAAGAAGCACAATGACTCAGACTAGACACACTGACTATTACTCAAGTGAATTAGATTCCAAGATAGATTGGCTTGGACTCATAAACACAATCTTGAGTAGAGGGGGATAGGAATGAAAGTACAAAGTATAATCTCGTTCATTTGCAGAAGTCACAGACAATGTTTTTCTTTCCTTTATACTTGTTATTGACATAGAGAACCTATTTTTCCTTTGAAGTGCTTGCTTCTTCTTTACCTTTGAGCTTTTTCTCTTATTCTAGGAGTGATGCTTTAATGTCTATCGGCTTTGGGTTTGGCCTATTAATTAGTATGGTGGAGACATTGCCAAACTTTGGAGGAAGACTCTTTAGTGCAAGTCAAATGTATACATCTTCATTCATTTTTAAATTAATCCCTACAAGTTGAGTTAGGAAAATTTTCATATAATTAAGATGGGATGCAAGGGATGTATTAGCCTTCATATCTAACTTGAAAAATTTAATCAATAATCCATATTTTGAAGATTTATATTGGACACCAAACAATGTTTCCAATTGTTCCCAAGTGGCATAAGATGGATTACATGTGTCTACATGGTGGATATAATTGTCATCATACTCATGCTTGATGATTGCTTGGGCTTTGTCATCATTCTTTTGCCATAGTGCTACAACAGCAACATCTCTAGGTTTTGTCTCTTGGCCACTGGTTATTGACCAAAGGCCCTTCTTCATTACGCAAGGATCAACTTGATCCTTGCATGCCAAGTATGGAAGCCCATTCCTTTGAAGTGATATGACAGTGAATCTTTCCCCCTAAGGCCCTTCTTCATCAAGATAAACTTGATCCTTGTGTGCCAAGTATGGAAGCCCATTCCTTTGAAGTGATATGACAGTGAATCTTTCCCCCTAAGGCCCTTCTTCATCAAGTTCAACTTGATCCTTGCATGCCAAGTATGGAAGCCCATTCCTTTGAAGTGATATGACAGTGAATCTTCCCCCACTCTGGATGGTAGGAGCAGTAGCAAATCTTTAGAATCATATCATTACAAGCCTGTATCAAGAGACATAGATGGAAGTAGTGTCAAAAGACACTATGCTTGTTGAGCTTGATGTTGAGCTTTGATGGTTGAATCTTCCTCTCCTTGCTAATTTGATGTGGCAATCTTGCTGGAAACTAAGTGATACAGTAGATTAGAGTGGAAGTGGGTTGGTTGAACTAAGAGGAGTGATAAAATAGAATAAAATTGAGCTTTGGTGAAATTGGGTATGACTACCCTTTAGGGTTTCCTATGCCTCGCTAGTTTTTCTAATGTAATAGCTCCCACAGTGGACTATTTGAGCTCAAAAAATGTCAAAAGAGAGCCCATAGTATTGCTTTAAAGAGCCCTAAGGTCCAGGGATGAATTGCACTGCGTGTAGATGGTAGGTTCTATACAACCAATAGCAAGCACAGTTTGAACAGTGAGCTGGAAAATTCACAGTGTTAAGCTATTTTAAGTGGTCAATGTCATAAAGTGATGTGACTAAAAGTTGCATCTTGAGTCAAGGAACAACTTCCCAAAAGAAAGCTAGTTAAGATCTTTCTTGGATGGAGAGATCCAAGAGCTCCAAGACATGTAGGTACTAATAGCTATGGCAATTAAGAGAGGTAGAGTGAAGATAGTGTGAGGAGATGAAGACTTCTGCCAAAGTCGAGTTGGACAAAGGTTGTGGAGAGTTGAAAAAGTAATGTGTGGAGCTAAACCAAGCTCACCATGGATTTGATACCATGTTGAGAAACACAGATACTTGAGCAAGCTTTAGCTATGGAGGACGAAAGTCAATGACACGAAGCATGATGATAACTAAGACTAGACACATTGAGACTGTTACTCAAGTGAATTAAGTTCCAAGTTAGATTAGCTTGGACTCATAAACACAATCTTGAGTAGAGAGAGATAAGACTGAAAGTACAAAGTACAATAGCATTCTCATTCAACTGATTGTCAAGTATAAGTCTCTTTTATAGTTGTAGGATGGTAACACTTTCTCACACCGTGCCTATGGGATACATGCAGCTTCTCCTAGGTTGTTTCATGTCCCTTGCCATACTACTCCATATAAATAGGCTATCTTAGGAGTGTGATTGCATAAATCTCAACATGTTCTATGATATAGGTTTACCAATAGAGTTGCATGGTTACACAGATACATATTGGACTGGTAGTATTTCATATAGGAGATCTACTAGTGGTTTCATGTTTTCCTTTGGGAGTGTTGCTGTTACTTGGAGTAGTAAGAAACATCCAATAGTTTCCTTGTCTAGTACAAAGGTAGAGTACAGGGGTACTGCAATGGCAACATGTGAGATAGCTTGGTTACACAAGCTACTTGGTGATTTGGGGATGCATGTGGATAGTATGATTATCATTTACTGTGATAACCTTAGTATGTATTCAATTGGCTAGGAATCCAGTGTATTATGTGTGGACCAAAGACATAGAGGCCCATTACCATTTCATTCGAGAGCCAGTTGTAGCAAGTGATTTTGACTTGGTTTATGACAGTAACACAGAGGATCTAGCTACTAACATTTTCACCAAGGCCTTTGGAGCTAAGAAGCTTCAATGCTTCAGGACCATGCTTGGAGTTTATGAGCTCATGTTGAGCTCAAGGGGAGTGTTGAGATATTAAGCTCTACATAAGTTGGCATCCACTACTTGCCTCAGTGATGTGCCATGATATTATTCACTAGCGTGTTAGGTGAGTGATATGAGGATATGCTATTGATTCTATAGCTAGAATACACCCATGTAGTCCATCCTTAGTTATGGCATATTTATTGTACCACCTCTTCTTTCCTAGCAGGTTTACACTTAGTGACCACATGTGCATACATTATGGTACTTTCATATTAGTATTTTATCATGATGTAGACTTAGTTCTTTTGTGTGAAGAAGAAGAAAGAAAAAGAAGAATATTCCAGCCCTATCTCTTTGTGTTCTCAAGTCTCCGTTGCGTTTGTGCGTGTGTACTCTTGGGTGCTTCACCTCTCTCCCCTCTTATCTATTTTCATGGGGTTTCCTATAGAAGAAAAAAAAAACACGACATGATGTGAAAGGTTATGGAGGGAATATCTCCAGCTGTATTGGAGGTTCAATGAAACAAGTTGGAAGGTTGAAAGTGGGCAGCAAGCTAGAAGGAAGATGTGGGCTAATAATCTAGAAGAAAATGGGAAAATAAGTTGAAAAGAAGGTGGAAAACAAGAATATGAGGTTGTGTCAAATGGAAAAACTTTAAAAATTAAATTTTGGCATGGATTTAGTGATTTTCATCTCACATATGTGAGCTCGAGTAAGTACTTATGAACATATGTGTGCATCATGTGGGCTCAAAATAAGGTATTTTTAAAATATCATTTTTATACATTTTTTACATATAGAAGGGTATAATATAAGGGGGTTATTTATAGATTGAATAGAAAAGGGTTATGTTTTATTCAGGAAAAAGTCACAAATAAGGATATTTATAAATAGGCCTTGAACGCACGTGATGTAGAGGATATACATATAGTAACTTCCCTAACTATGTGAGCAACATCATCCTACTTGTCACATGCAATCGATAGATTAGGATCTACAGTCAAGATGACACATGGGAATTTATCGATGGTGACACATGTACAAGATTGCGATCTTCTTGGTTGATTGTTTGACACATGATAGTCATGTAATGAGTTATGGGGATCCATTAGCTTTTCTCTTGATATCCCAAGTGTCATACTATTGCACATGAATCTTCCTAGAACTATCACTCTATCTACATGATCAATTTTACAAGATTTCCCTAGGTATATGCTCTTGTGGCTACATTTTGTCCATGAAGGGTGGAGTGCTCTCCTACTATTCTTTTCCATTCACACATAAAAAATCAAACGATATTTATAATCTACTTTTATGTTATACATTACATCACATCTTGTGCAGATTTGTTTGTAAACTCTTTTTTTTTGTTTATTGTTGTAAGAGAGGGGGATTTAATAATGGGAAAATACTAGCTACAATGGCTGGTATATATGGTGTTAGAAACTTGAATTTTGACCATCAGATAATAATGCAAGTCTCATTTCATCTTCACCTCTCTCTCCAAGCTTTCATGGCTTCTTCCTCTCTCTTTCTATATTTCTCTCTCCTTTTTTAGTCTTTCTCTCTCCTCGTCACTCTCTTTCTCTCTCTTCTTACAGTCTTTCTCTCTAGTACTGCACACTCTCTCTCTCCTCTTCTTCTTCTCTCCTTTCCTCTTCTTGACAAGTGGTATCAGAGCCTAGGTGTTTGGTCCCTTCTTCTTTCTCTCCTCCCTCTAGTTTTAGTTTCTTTTAGTTTAGGAACCCTAGTTACTCAGGTGCACAAGTACATCAAGATAGGTACAACATCGAAAGACCACAGAGATGGTAGCCTTTCTTGGAAATTTCACCATGGCAAAGTTAGAGGCTAATAGGACTTACAGGGAACTTTGACTACAGCTACTTTTCAAGGAAAGCTTCTTCTTGATTCGTATTCTCCCTTTCCCTCTCTCTCAGCTCTACATAAGCCTCCATAGGCTTGCATAGGCCTCTTTCTTAGACTTCATCTCTCTGTTGACTTCTTTAGTGCTCATATTCAGCTGCCACTGACTTAAAAAAAGGCAAATCATGTCCTCACCATCAGTTTTGGCAAGGCTATCTGGCAACAAGCACAGGTCCGAATCATCTTCCAGCACATCTATGTCTTCTTTTGGCATGCCATAGCTAATGCACTCCCCCACCGACAACACAGATTCATGATCAAAGGTTATATCATCAATAAATTATAAGGGGATTCCAGATTGAGCCCCCCGGTGCCCTCTACGAGAAGGCATGTTTGGCATGAGATTCACATCTATACTGAAGGCCTGCATTTGCCCTAACATAGGAGAAGTGCCATTTTCTTTTGTAAGCCAAACCTACAAGCATTATAGCTTCTGAAGAGCCTATAGTACTAGCGCCAATTGCTTGCTCTTGACCTTTCAATGGAGCATTGAAGAGCCTGGCTATCATGTTTACACATTGATCCTATAGTTCGGTGGTGACGGGGTATTCATCCATGTCGAAGTAGTTCTGTTGAGAGAGTGTCGACCTCAGGCTCCATCTAGGTGGTGACGAAGGAGGCCAGGTTGAGGCACAAGTTTCCATCTAGCATCAGCCTGTCGCTAATGATTTGATATGGAGCCTCCTTCATTATCTCATGCTCCACCATCCGATACCTTGGCAAAGATGTCCGCACAGAGCGAGATGCAAAGGTTAAATGTAGCCCATTGTCTTCTTCATGGTGGCTATCTAAAGTAGTGCTTAGAACCATGGTGAATGAGACAAAGAGCCACTTCTCACTAAGGAATCCGAAGGTGATGGAGGGAGTTCTTGCTTTACTATGAAGGCATTGGAGGTAGAAGGGAAGCTAATGTATTTCGAAGAGTACAAGGGATACCCATTGTGACTGGCAACTGAGCTACTGTTGTTTGAGCCATTGTTGGCATTTTGTCCTAATCCATTGGCAGCAGCAGACAAGGCGGTGAAATCCGATTGCAGGCACCCAACAAATGCCTCGTAGCTTTTGCCCAAGCCTTCCATTAGACCAAAAAACCAAACTCAAAGGAGAAACCGTGAAGCAAATAGTCACAACACTGGCTTGATATGATATGTTCTTGGAGATGTAGATCAAACTATATCCTCTATCTTAAAGGGTAGATCTGATTCGGGGGCCTTTATTAACTCCCCATTAAGAACATCAAATCAATGTACTGAAATTATGGTAGGATCTGCACAAAGAAATTGATTTCACCATCATGGGCATATTTTCTACTGGCTGTTGCTGCAAGCCACAAGACATTGAAGGCTCCATACGACCACAAGCTGTAAGAAAGAGGACAACCATGAATTCTTGGGAGTGGGCAACCACACTACCTCTTCCCCAAGCTTAAGCAAGGTATGTCTCATGGGTCTTGGTCTCTCTTCTCCAACTACTTGATGAGCCCAACCTCTTGCTTGGAGAGATTAAAAAATTACTTGAATTCTTATTTGGGCTGAATCTATGGATCACCTATTGCTTGCCTTCTTCCATTATGCACTTCTTGAAATGCATGCATGACTGAGTACACTTCAAATTTCTTTCCTATTGGCTGAGAATTTAACTCCTAACCCATAACTGTGCTTGGTTTTGATTCTTGATCATTAAGCCAAAAATGGTAAGAAAGGATAAGTGATGCAATCAGTGAGTCATTGATTTACAGAGATAACCCCTTTCGCCATCCCATTTTCCTTATTGATCATGCATATCATGAAAGGCTCAATCCTCAATTTGTAATGCACATCATAATGGTTGCTTAATAGTAAATATCTTCCATGTATATTCTGGGTGAGGAAAAGAACGATGCCAAGTGAGGTGCACAACCTGGCCAGGGGGGAACTTTTCCCACCTCTTGGTGATCCGGAGCCCGAAGTTGCTTGCAGGTGTGCAAGTACCCTCCTGAAGATCCAAGATATTGACTTGGCACTGATGTGGATGCATTTGTTGGTGTATGGATGTATTATTGACTGCACATGTATGGAAAATACTACTGAGGATGTATTTGCAGACATGCAGTCAATGGCAGTGAATATGATGCTTGGAATCTATGGAGATGCCTATGCATGGGAAAATCATGCTAAGAGATATTGATGACATGCTCAATTCTAGAATAAGGTTGAAAACAGTGAATTTTCATGACTGGGCAATGCATTATACAACCCCTTTCTTGACCCCTTTCTTGACCCCCACAAGGTGCTATAAGCAATTTGCTTGCTTTTACAAAAGTATACCTACTCCCAGGAACTGAGGTGCAAGTCTTACAGAGCGACCATAGGTCCTACCAAGGGCTTTGATCACTTTTGGAGCTCTATTTGGACTCTACAAGATACTTACAAGTCAAAACAGGCCTCCTATAGGTGTAGATTGGGTGCTTGACTGCCCAGTACAGCAATATTTTTTCTATTACAGAATTTTTTGTATAAAAACTGGGGGTGCATGCTTATGCTCACTTCAAAAACGGCATCCTTGGCTCCAAGTTGAACAAAAAATTGGGTCAATGGGAGCTTTTTAGCTCAAGTTACACGCAAAATACTGATATGTGGTCTAACAAGACTCCACCTAACCATGGCAGGAAATAAGGGAAAAACTAAGGTAAATGATGACCTCCAGCAACAAATAAGAGATGCACATGCCTCAAGGGCTAAAACTAACCCTAAGGTGGAAGTTGAAGATTCCTATCATGAAGTTGTTGCAGTGTGTAGGGTTGAAGGTCACCACAAGGATTTGGTAAGAAAATTGGAAAAGATAGATGGAGATGTGTCTTCAAGAGATAAGTAGATTACAGTGAATGTTTAAAGGTTCAAGAGGTACTTCACGGTCAATCACAAGGGTTTGAGAGAAAAGAATGTATGGGGATTCAAGAGCTTAAACTCCAGAGATGATAGAGATAAGACAAGGGTTGAAGGTTTCAAGCCAAGTTCTTGAAGATGTTGATAGAGCTTCCAATTGCATATTCTTAGGAAAGATCACAAGAGTATTATCTCATAAGTTTTAACTCAAATCAAGCTTGTTTTCTTGACTATAAAAGAGCAATCAAAAAAATCAAGTACAATATACTGTCATGTATCATATGCAACTCTACATCCCATCATTCATACATGATGCCATAGCATGAATCAATTTTGCATGATTACATTCAATGTAGACTGTTAGGGACAAAAGCTTATGAGGCAATTACAAGGCTTGTAGGGCAAAGAGACTTGCTTCAAGAGAGCTTCAAATTGAGTTCATGATAAGGATAAGTTACCACAGCCAAGAAATAAGAGAAAAAGCTCCTGTTAATTCAACTCAAAGCATCTATGAATTATCTACAAACATTGCCCTGCCATAGGGGCATATAATACTTGCATATTTTGACAACATGTCTTCTATAGAGTAAGAAATGAGTTAAAAGAACAATGCTATAGTTAACTCTCTGAATATGACTGAAGATATCAGCCCAAATATCTTTCGAAATTCACATTTGATGATAGCATAAACTTCCCCTAACACGGCGTCGGTGCATTTGGTGTTGAGAGTCCACCAGGGGGGTAAGAGACATCAGGGCAAAGGTAGATTTAGGGAGAGGAGTAGACGGAAGAGAAGGGATTCAAAGAAATTAAAGACGTAGAAGAATACTCCCAAAAAGAAATAGAAAATGAAGAAGAATACTAACATAGATGAAGCCTGTTAGTTTCTTTCAGCATTATGAGAAGATATAGCTCCAATAGACAAAAATGTATATAAAATGATACTTTTCTCTATGCTGCTCAGATCACCAATCTGATACTTCCATTGGCTCCAAAGGGGGGGGTAAAATACTAGCACACATGGCCAGAATTCTACCAGATCAATCCTTCTTCATCTCCCCCTTCGGAGTGTTGTTCACTGCTTGAAAACAACGATCGCACATCGTGCGATATTGTTAATCTCTCTTTTTACATAAAATCCTCTCAAATTGGTTGAAAGCTAGATGCTTTCTTTTACATCTCATCCTAATCTAGAAGTTTTCTATAGTTTTATGGATTTTTACAAGAGATAATATCTAAAATATCATAAATTTGCTAAACTTGTCCAAAAATCTAATATTTGAACCATGGACACTAACACTAATGTCTAAAATGGCTTTGGCTCTCTAAATCAATAAGAAAGCCACACTCTAGATTTTTTTACATGGTGTGCGTGTAGCAGCATAACATCCACCCCCTCCTAACCTGCACATCCTCTGGCATATGCCAAAGTCTTACGGATTTGCAATGTCAGAAGAAGTATCTTCTGCCACGTCAATGTCTTCATCTTGTGCCTCTTCTTCTTCCTTTATGTCTTCATGCTCTTGAATTATATCCAAGTCTTCTAACTCATATGTTGAACTTTCTATTCATTTCAAGAGCTTGATTCTTTTTCCATCTACGGGTATCTTCATGCTTGTCCCATCCAATTCAACCAATGAATATGTAGCATTGTCATGAAAGATCTTTATCACATACAAGCCAAACCAACACTTTGTCAAGATTGTGGGAGAGAAGGAAGGAGTCTCACTTGTAGCTTTCTTGCTTGCACAATGGGGGAATACACACAGAGGTGGAGGCTGAAAACAGTTTTCCTCTTCTTAGTTGTGTAAGCCAAAAGAAGTCTTGTACAAAGAAATAGAAGAACCCTATATATGGGTCTCAAACCAAACTCAACTAACTAAGGTGGCATACTAACTGAGCCACGAACTAGAGTAGATAAGGATAGCTATCATGTAGCTATTATTCATGGGCGGTGTACCAACCGCGTCTGCAACTGACAAGTCGGTGACATAAATACACAACGGTCACCCTGGCGTATCACGAGTGGAGCTCGATATCTCAACACTCCCCCTCGAGCTCAATCCCAATTCCTGCACACCAAGTAGGTCTCTGAACTTGCGCAGCTTCTCTGTGCCCAATGCCTTCGTGA
The DNA here is from genome assembly GCF_053477565.2 of Lygodium microphyllum. Taxonomy (NCBI): domain Eukaryota; kingdom Viridiplantae; phylum Streptophyta; class Polypodiopsida; order Schizaeales; family Lygodiaceae; genus Lygodium; species Lygodium microphyllum. The sequence goes on from NC_141161.1 coordinate 107,501,539, forward strand.
ATATGTCAGCTACCTAATCCTCTGTGCTGACATAAACTAGATCAATAAGACCTAGTAAAACCCTCTCCCGCACATAGTGATAATGCACCTCAATGTGCTTTGTTCTAGCATGATAGACTGGGTTATTTGCCAAGTGTATACTACTCATGTTGTCACAATAAATGAAAACTGGCCCATCTGTAGGCTGATGCATATCGTAAAGTAGCTTATGCAACCAAGCTACCTCACATGCAGCCATTGCTGCACCCCTGTACTCAGCCTCTGTGCTCGATAAGGCAACTGTAGGCTGTTTCTTGCTGCTCCAAGTGACTGCAGCACTCCCAAAAGAGAACACATATCCACTGGTAGATCGTCTATCAGAAATACTACCAGCCCAATCAGCATCAGTGTATCCATGCAACTGTATCTGAACCCCAATCTCATAAAATAGTCCATACTGCAATGTGGACTTCACATACCTGAGTATGCGTCTAGCCGCATCCAAATGCGGTTTCCTTGGAGCCTGCATAAACTGACTTACCAATCCAACAGCATAGCTCAAATCTGGCCTAGTAATAGTCATATAAATCAAGCTTCCTACTATGCGTCTGTACATAGTAGGGTCTTCCAGAAGCTCACCTGCATCTGCGCTCAGCTTCACATTCTGCTCCAAAGGAACTGAAATAGGCTTACAGCCTGTCATCCCATATTTGGACAGCATGTCCAATCCATACTGCCTCTACAAGAGCTGTATCCCACTTGGTGATCTAATCACCTCAATGCCCAAGAAATAACGCAGCTCTCCCAAATCCTTCATCTCAAACTTCTACTTCAATAGCATTTTCACATGAAGGATATCTTCATCACTGTCACCTGTCATAATCAAATCATCAACATAAATGACAAGTAGCATGATACCTTTCTCTATTTTTCTCACATAAAGTGAGAAATCTGCCTTGGAAATCTGAAAGCCAATAGTCACAAGATACTGTCCTATCTTGTCAGACCATGCTCTAGGTGCTTGCTTCAAGCCATACAATGCTTTCTTCAACCTGCAAACAAACTCAGGATGAACAGCATGCACATAACCTGGTGGCTGCTCCATATATACCTCTTCTTGCAAATCACCATGCAAGAAGGCATTCTTTACATCCATCTGATGTAAAGACCATCCCTTTGATGCAGCCATAGCAATGACTGCTCTTACGGTTGCCATCCTTGCAACCGGACTGAATGTTTCTTCATAGTCAATGCCATATGTTTGTGCATACCCCTTGACTACTAATCTTGCCTTGTATCTGTTCACAGAACCATCTGCATTGTGCTTCACCTTACAAACCCGCTTACAGCCAATTGCATTCTTACCTTTAGGCAAAGGTACCAATTCCCATGTAGCATTTGCTTCCAAGGCATCCATTTCTTCATCCATGGCTTTCTCCCATTTTTCTTTTCCCATGGATTGCTAGAAAGAAGTGGGTTCTGGTTCCTGTATCACTTTGACCATATATGCATAGTGAATGGCTGTAAAGCCATCATATTTCAGCCTATCCACAGGATACCTAGCTCTCGTAGACCTGCGCAAAGTAGGTTCACTCCCAGGTGCTCTCAAAACATCCCTGGTCTTCCTTACTCTAAGTGTAACAATAGAAGGAATACCCAACTCATCATCAATGCTCTGTTCTGAGCCACTGGATTCACCATCTACATAAGAGTGACCTGCATTCACATCAAACATGGGCTGATCAACCTTCTCTTTTCCTTTTCGTGATACCTGCACACCACTATCTGCATTACTTTGAGAAGATTCTCCTGATCTCAATCTGCCTGTCCATGGCGAAGAATGTGAACCACTGCTAGAGGACGCTCCAGGTCCACTAATATTTTGTGACTGTTGCTGTGAATTTTGAGCAGCATTACCATTTTGTGCATCTACATCATCAATCACATTTACTGGTTTATACCAGCTACTCATCTCATCAAAAACAACATCTCTGCTCACTGTAAACTTACGAGTAGAAGGATTATAGCATCTATACCCTTTTTGCTGCAGAGAGTAACCAATAAAGATGCACTTCTCAGCTTTTGGATCCAACTTGGATCTCAACTCATCTGGCACATGTACATAGGCAATGCAACCAAAAATTTTCAAATGAGAAATATATGGTTTCCTACCAGTATACCTCTCCTCTGGAGTCATTCCATGTATTGCTGCAGTGGGAGTCCTGTTCATTATGTAGACTGCTGTAGCAACTGCTTCAGCCCAATAAAAATCTGGCAAGTCTTTTTCATTGAGCATGGCACGAGATACCTCTCCAATATGCCTGTTTTTCCTTTCTGCAATTCCATTTTGTTGTGGGGTATGACTGCATGAATATTGCTGCTTTATGCCATGCTCCTGCAGGAACCTTGCAAACTCATTTGAGAGGTACTCTCCCCCTCCATCTGACCTTAGGCATTTTATCTGCACGCCTGTTTCTTTTTCAACCATAGCTTTAAGAGTTTTGAAATGCCCAAAAACTTCACTTTTCTTTTTCATAAAATACACCCAAACTTTTATGTTGTAGTCATCAATAAAAGTGACAAAATAATGACAGCCTCCAAGAGATGCAACTTTACTAGTCCACACATATCAGAGTGGATTAATTCCAATGGCTTCTCGCTCTCTTGAACATGTCTAGGAAATGGTTTCCTTGCTTGTTTTCCAAACTGACAGGCTTCACATACCTTACGCATTTCTGCAACCTTGAATTTAGGCAAACCTGCAACAATATTTTGGGCCTGCATTGATTTAAGTCGCTGTACATTAACATGACCAATGCGTTTATGCCAGATATCAATATCTGCAACTACACCGGTCCCATGTGCAAACATTGCTGCACTCAATTCAGACATGTCTGCATCCAATGTAAACATTCTGCCCTTCTTCTTTCCTTTTGCTATCAAGCGACCTTTATTTTTCATATCCTCAACAAAGCATCCATGAGGATTAAATCTGACCTGCAAGCCCTTCTCAACCATTTGACCAATAGAAACCAGATTCTTGGTGATATTCGGGACATGAAATACATCGGACAGGTATTTCTTTTTTCCATCCTGCATAGACAAAGGAATTTTTCCAATCTACACAATAGGATGTGCAGTATCATCACCAATCTCCATAAATCCTCGTTTTTCCATTTTTCTTGCATCCTCCATCCATTCTGCATGACCTGTCATGTGGTTTGATGCACCTGAGTCAACATACCATACATCATTGCTTTCTTCTGTACTTGTCACAGAATTGTTCATGTGCTGCACCATAAACAAGTGCTCATTTCTGTCATCACCCTGTCTACTAGAAGATGCATAATTCCCTTGTTGCAGTTTTTCATTCATGATGTCATTCTGCTTTTTATAGCAGTCTTTAGCCATGTGACCCATTTTACCACAGTAGTAGCATTCAACATTGCTGTTTGCATTTTGGCCTCTTTGCCATCCACCACGACCTCTTTGGCTCCCCCTGCCTCTAGAATCACCATGTCCTCCTCCATAGGACTAGTTTTCTTGAGTTTGCTGCATATTCTGATTTCTACCACGGCCTCCAAATCGGCCTCCTCTACCTCTGCCTCTACCTCTTCCAGTATTTGAGTAGAAGACAGCTTCTTTTGAAGTTCCTCCTGAAGAAGATGCACCACCATTTCTTTGCTCCTTAGAAATTAGAAGAGCAATCAGCTCCTCAAAATCAAGAAATCTTTCACGAACTGAAATGGATATCCGAAACTGTGCATAATCCTTTCCTAGACCATTCAAGGTTACAGAAACTAAATCATCATCTTCCACTGGCGACCCAATGGAAGCAAGTGCATCTGCAATCTTCTTCACCTTCATGTGGTAGTCATTGATGCTCATATTTTCTCTTTGCACATTATGCAACTCTTGCTTGAGCTGCATTTTCCTGGCTTGCGTATTTGTACTATACATTTTTGACAAAGTATCCCATGCCTCCTTTGGCGTACTTGCATCCTGAATATGCACAATCATAGAGTCTGAAATGCTGATAGACAGCCAATACATAACTTTCCTGGCTCTCTCATGCCATGCTTTAAATGCCTGCATTTGCTGTTGATTGGGAACATCAGGAAGAACTGGTTCTTCTTCATTTCCTGCAACAAATTCCCAATATCCTTTTCCCATAAGGAAATTTGTCATTCTAAACTTCCATGCTTGGAAGTTGTTCTTGTCAAGCTTTTCAGTGACAATCTGTGAAAGAGAATCAGACGCCATTACAGAACACTGCAAAAAATTCTGTCACTGCAAAGAACACAACTTCAGCCTCACAAGGGCAAATTTGCAAAACTGACGAAAGTGGTATTTTACCACACAGTCACTTCCTAGTGAGGATTTTGCATCAATAGGCAACAGGGATGATTCTGTAACTCCCAATGTCTCTGCGCACAAGCATACGATGCAATTTCTACAGTAACTTTTCACCGACATGTAGAACAGTGGTCGCACAGCATAAAACTGGGCCGTTTCCTGAGTGCGTGTAAAAAACTTCCGCCTCCAAAACAGGCCCCGAAATGGCCTCAAATAAAAAAAACAAGGTCGCCAAGGGCTAAAGCCCTTATCCCGTAGCATATACTGCCCTCTTGCTTCACCGGGAAGGGGGTCTCAACCTGAGACAATGCACTCCTTCACTTTCCGGCTGTGCTACCTGCAGAGATATGCTCCCAAAACAGAAAGTGAAAGCAACACTGCTCCTCTTACCAGAACATCGCGAGCTTGGCTTGCTTTCTTGAGCTCCTTACCACGAACAAGGCTCTGATACCATGTCAAGATTGTGGGAGAGAAGGAAGGAGTCTCACTTGTAGCTTTCTTGCTTGCACAATGGGGGAATACACACAGAGGTGGAGGCTGAAAACAGTTTTCCTCCTTAGTTGTGTAAGCCAAAATAAGTCTTGTACAAAGAAATAGAAGAACCCTATATGTGGGTCTCAAACCAAACTCAACTAACTAAGGTGGCATACTAACTGAGCCACGAACTAGAGTAGATAAGGATAGCTATCATGTAGCTATTATTCATGGGCGGTGTACCAACCGCGTCTGCAACTGACAAGTCGGTGACATAAATACACAACGGTCATCCTGGCATATCACAAGTGGAGCTCGATATCTCAACACACTTTACCATCTTCCTAGAAGCACTGTATTATTGTCTAGGCTGCTGTCATAGATAAGCACCCAATCATTTTCTTGAATTGCTCTTGGTTGAAGTCGATGTCACTTATGAAATCTTCTCTTTTCTTTAGTCTTATTGTTTTTAACTTCTTAATAGCTGCTTAAACATCTTCAGGCCTTCTTTTTAGCTATCATATGCACAAAGTCAGCAACTCTTCTTTACTGATGCCTTCCTCCCAAGGTAGAAGACTCCATGTGAGAATAGATTCTTCAATTGGCATGATTGGTTGTTGTCCATGTATAAGTTCAGCTGGCATATAGCCAGTCACTATACTATGAGTAGTCCGGTCAAGGTCAGTCAATAATGTAAAAGGTAGCATTTTAGGCCATTCTTTGATCTTTCCTCTATAAGACTTTGCTAGAGCTTTGAGAATAGTTTGATGTCTTCTCTCACTCTTTCCATTGGCTTCGGGGTTGTAGGCTGATGTTAAAGCCAACTTAATACCCAATTGAGAAAAGAAGTTGCATGCCTCATCAGCATCCAACTCTCCTCTATCTGCAGTTACTTTACCCACACAACCATATCTACAAAACACTTCTTCAAGCAAAAAATGACAAATAGCTTGAGTAGTCTTGGTTGTTAAGGCTTTTCCTTCAACTTGATTACTTAGATCCTCTCTTGCAAGCACTAAATATTGCATATTCCATATTCCTGTAGGCATTGTTATAAGATCAATAACCCATCTATAATGTATAGATAGAGGATAAGTTGGTTGTAACCCATCTCGATGCTTGACTATAGAATACATCTGATACACATAACATGTTTCAAAAAAATGTGCTATGTCTCGATACATGTTTTGCCACCAATATTTTTCTTTGACTTTACTAAAGGTTCCCCATATGCCTCTATGGCCAGCCCATAGGCTTTCATGAAATTCCTTCATTACCTATTGTTGCAATCTTTTGTTACCTAAAACTCGGACATGCGCTCCTTTCTTCTTCTTTGCGTGCTTCCATAGATGCCCTTCTTTAAGAAAAAAGCCATAAGATTTCCTCTTAATATGCTTGAACTCTTCATCAGTCCAAGACTCCTTATTCATTATGCTCAAATATTGGCCAATCTTCAGCCAATCTTCTTCATAATCTTCTTTAAGGATTTTTGAGCAATGCAATGAGCATGCTGGCTTCTAGTTGACCACCCTTCTTCCATAGATAAATCTTTGATCTTTGTTGTTGTATGCTGATTTACAGAAGTACCTTTTTCTATTCTTATTGTACTTAATGCTATACCACAAAAATATCAGCTTCACTTGCAAGATTTAGCTTTGGGTTTGTATATGCAGCAACTGAAAATGTACTTTCAGTAGCCATGGAATGAAGAGTAAAATGTGGTATCCATATGAGATAGAATACACATGCATCAAGAAATCTTCTCACCTCTAAAATATTTGTGCATTTTTCTTGCATTCTGTTGATGGCATGTATCTTGATTGGTGAAGGTTTATGTCCATAGGGGCCACACAGATGTCCAACCATTAGGACTTCTTCTACTCCAAAAATTGACTTAGCTCCAGAAAGGGTAAGATGTACCTCTTATAGCATTGTCAAAATCATGTCACAATTATGGATATGGTTAACTACAAATGTCCTGCAGCCATCTTCGTCAAGCTCCTCATTCTTTTCATTGAATTCAAATCCCTTGATAGGTACATCATCAAGAAATGGAAGAGTAAGTTGTGGAATAAAGTCCCTTAAGACTTTCTGCATGGCATTCATCATATGGGCTATGAAGTTTGTTGCACCTTGTGGTAGAGTGCACATGCGTACCAATCCAAGAGGTGTCTTCATTGTGGTAATGTCTCGGCTTTCTAATGAAAGCTGAAATTGTTCATATCCTGAATATAGGTCGCCCATAGAATAAATTGCTTTACTTGCAAAATCTTCAGCAAACTCGTCAACAATTGGACCCAAACCAACATTTCGGATTGTGACATGATTAACATGCTATAGATCTTGAATGATTCATAAAGATCCATTTTTCTTGGGCATGGTAAACCATCGGTTTGAGTAAGGTACTAAAGAAGGTTCTAAAATCTTCATTTTGATCTTCTCATTTAGAAGTTTCAATAATTTGGAAAAATGTGCCCTTGGAAACAAGAATAGGCTTGAGGTTCTAAGGCACATGTGGTGGGACCGTAAAAATGACCATAGGATCCATAATATTTGGATCCACACAGCCTATTTCACTTGGTTGAAATGCAGAAGCTTTTCTATGTTTCATTAGCATTTTCATAAAAGAGTGTTTTTCAGCTGGCAAAAGGAAAGAATTTTCACCTATTTTGAGTTCTTTATACTTTCAGATGTGAACTTGTGACCAATATTGGAAGGATCACGAAGACTTGGCTAATTTGATGCCCTATCAGCTAGCCCTTCACTTTCAGGAGGCAGTGAAACTTGACTTTCTTATCCATCGTCTTGTATTTTGTCTCCACTTGCACTTCAGCCTTGTTGAGTAAACCAATGTCTTCCTGCTCAACAAATTCTTGAATTGTTTGATAAAAATCCAATGTACATACTTCTATGGATTGATTTTCAGTATGAGTAGCTACATATATTTCAGCCAATGTGTTAGTAGTAATCAGTCCAAAATTTTTTCTGAAATATCGTCATTTTCAACCATCATGTCATAAGTTTTCAGATCCCTTTTTACATGACATAAATATTTTATTTCAGCTTTAGTCATGGCTGGAAGAGACTTATAACAGCCCATACTATTGGCTATACATACATACATATTTCCCTGAGACATAGTTTTTGTAAGCATAAGGAGGTTCAATCTTTTTATATGACGCACTGCCTCCTTTTATAGCAGTGCAACCTGAAAACCCTTGAATTCTCGGGCATTAGGAGGCATAAGATAATCACGCAGTCGATCTTTGTTTCGATGATGGTTAATACACACAGTAAGAAATTGGACAGCTCGTTCAGTATCCTTGCCTCGGGTTCGAGCATAGGAAGAACCATCATCAAGAGCTTTTATTTCCAAGCGGGCTTCAGAAATGTAAGGTTGCCCAAGAATGATAGGGTAACTACAAGAGTCTTGAACAAAAAAGTAAAAATTGTATTTTATGTCCTCAATAGTTACTTGCACATTAGGACATGCAGCATATAACTCTCCAGAAGAGTTGTTTGCGACTCTCATTTGCCAACCTGGATCAACATCTATGGGCCATTTTCCACTTTCATAGAGACTCCTTGCCATGATGTTTATCTCCGAGCCATGGTTTAAGAGTGCAATACATGATGTTTTTTTAAATCCAATTTTGATGACTATCTCCGTTGTTGCCCTTGCCCAATGTGTACAGGAGTAGTGACTGCTTGGAATGAACCGAGCCTCTTCCTCCTCATGCATGTGCTATAGATGGCCTTCTTTTAGAGAGATGGGCTGCCCAACTGGTTTGGACCAGCCGACCATTACATTTTCAGCTTTCACTTCTTTAATTTTTGCATTCATGCTTTCTTTATCTTCAACTTCAATTGATGCAATTAATTCTTTAACTGCTTCAAGATGAATTCCTTGTGAAGTCAGCTTCTCTTCATCCTGCACAAAAACTCGAAGAACTTGCAAAAAAAAATCATTGTTTCTTCAGCTTCATCACCAACATATTGTCTTTTCCTTTTGATTACATAAATAATTACATCATGGAATTCATGTTTGGCAATTCCAAGAATTTTGCCTAAGGTGAATTCAATTTTGCTTCCCAGAATTCATTCTTCTAGGACTCGTTTGAGATCAGTTGCAGATTCTATGTCAGACTATAATTTGTAGCATGGCTGCTTGCCTTTCTTCTTTCCTTCGGTCTTCTTTGTTTCTAGTGCATCTTCCATCTCTTGATCTGGGGTTATATTTTCAGCAAGCTTTGGTTGTTCAAGCGTTCTTCTAGTTACCCTTTTCGGAGGGCCAGAAGAGGAAGCCCTTGGTTTATCTTCTCTTCTTCTCTTTTCTTCAATCAAGACTTCTTTATGATTGACGTCAGACAAATGTGCAAAGGAAAAAAAAGAATCTATTGGTTCTTTCCAACCAGTTATTCCTCGAATGCACAGACTGGTGCTAGTCAAATCTTCTTTGGCTGCTTTACCACGTTCCATTTGATCTAGTGCATGCATTCATACTTTCAATTGCACATTAGCTTTACATGCTTTCAAACTTGATTTAGTTGGCTCAATTTGTAGCTCATAGGTAGCTGTGTCAATTGCTATATATGCATTCTTTACAGCTAAATCTTCGAATCTTTTCTTCATTCCACCATTGCCAAAACTTGGCTCCAGTGAAAGACCAATTTCAGCTGCATGAATTTTTCTATCTTTCCAAAAGACAAGCTTCTGTGCTTTAGCCTCATGGAAGGCAGAACACTCCCTCTTGTCAAGTTGTTGGTTATCACACCAAATACATCGCCTCTTAAAGCCTTCTCTCATGGGTCTTTGAGTTGATGATCGTCCTCGTTCTTCAACTTTGACATCCAGCTTCTCCATCTCTTGGAACTAATTTTGTAAGATTCAGATGAAGGTCACACATGCTTTTAATGAGTTCATCCATGAAATCATTTTTAGAATGAATAGAAGAAGAAAGAGTTAGTTGATTAGTTAAAGGAATAGGGGATTTTGAAGGTGGAACAAGCTCCATCAATGGAGTTGTTGAAGTTGAAGTAGAGCCCAATCTTAGTCACATCCGCTCTCTTTGAGCAATCATGTTAACTGCATCAGTAACATCTATCCATCTAGCCTTGACTCCTGATTTGGAGGTAGCATCTTCTAGGCGATCAACAAGCTTCTCTTGCAAAATGGGATCTACAGTCTTAAGGAATGATTCAATCTTTTGACCTTCCATACTTTGTTGATCTTCTGCATCAAGTTGCCCAAATTTACTTTCAAACTGATGGTATAAAGCTGTTGAAGCTAAACTTTTGTTGGGTTTCTCAACCCAATCAGTGAAACTTTTCTTCGTCATTAGGCCAGAGTCTTCTAAGAAGAATTCTTCGTGTAGGGTTTTTTTGAATGCAATCCACCAATCCGCGTCTCGCTGAAAAAGACCATGGATTCTTTCTTGAAGACCATGCTTGGCTAGTCTGGCAAAATAACGAGTCCATGCATGTTGCAATACACCAAAGAAGCACATTTTATCAACATATAAGTGAATAAAAAACAGAGACATTTTGACCATTAAATTATTTTAATTCCTGCCCAACTTCCTCTAGGGCCTTGATAGCCATGGAATCAATCTTCTCTTCGTCTTGCATTTGTTGTTGTTGTTGTAACATTTGGATTTGTTGTTGCTGAGTTTGCTGCAGTATGTGCACCAACTATTGTAGAGTATCTCCTGAAGAATCCCCCATCTTGGAGTTCTCTTACACCGACCTTCACGTTGGGTTCACCAATTTCAGAGTGTGTAGGATTGAAGATCATCATAAGGGTTTGGCAAGAAAATTGGACAAGATAGATGGAGATGTGTCTTCAAGAGATAAGTAGATTACAGTGAATGTTTAAAGGTTCAAGAGGTACTTCACCGTCAATCACAAGGGTTTGAGAGAAAAGAATGTATGGGGATTCAAGAGCTTAGACTCCAGAGATGATAGAGATAAGACAAGGGTTGAAGGTTTCAAGCCAAGTTCTTGAAGATGTTGATAGAGCTTCCAATTGCATGCTCTTAGCAATGATCACAAGAGTATTATCTCATAAGTTCTAACTCAAATCAAGCTTGTTTTCTTGACTATAAAAGAGCAATCAAAAAAATCAAGTACAATATGCTGTCATGTATCATATACAACTCTGCATCCCATCATTCATACATAATGCCATAGCATGAATCAATTTTGCATGATTACATTCAATGTAGACTGTTAGGGACAAAAGCTAATGAGGCAATTACAAGGCTTGTAGGGCAAAGATACTTGCTTCAAGAGAGCTTCAAATTGAGTTCATGATAAGGATAAGTTACCACAGCCAAGAAATAAGAGAAAAAGCTCCTGTTAATTCAACTCAAAGCATCTATGAATGATCTACAAACATTGCCCTGCCATAGGGGCACATAATACTTGCATATTTTGACAACATGTATTCTATAGAGTAAAAATTTAATTAAAGAATAATGTTGTAGCTAATTCTCTGAATATGACTGAAGATATCAGCCCCAAATCAGCCCAAATATATTCCAAAATTCACATTTGATGATAGCATAAGCTTCCCCTAACACGGTGCCAGTGCGTTTGGTGTTGAGAGTCCACCACGGGGGTAAGAGACAGCAGGGTGAAGGTAGATTCAGGGAGAGGAGTAGATGGAAGAGAAGGGGTCCAAAGAAATTGAAGACGTAGAAGAATACTCCCAAAAATAAATAGAAAATGAAGAAGAATGCTAACAGAGATGAAGCCTGTCAGTTTCTTTTAGCACTATGAGAATATATAACACTGATAGACAAAAACGTGTATAAAATAATACCTTCCTCTATGTTGCTCAAATCACCAATCTGATGATTCCATTGGCTCTGAAAGGGGGGTAAAATACCAGTGCACGTAGCCAGAATTCTGCCAGATCACTCATTCTTCATCTCCCCCTTCGGAGTGCTATTCACTGCCTGAAAACAGCGATCATGCGTTGCATGATTTCGTCAATCTCTCTTTTTACATAAAATCCTCTCAAATTGGTTGAAGCTACATGATTTCTTTTGCATGTCATCCTAATCTAGAAGTTGTCTATAGTTTTATGGATTTTTACAAGAGATAATATCTAAAATATCATAAATTGGCTAAACTTGTCTAAAAATCTAATATTTTGAACCATGGACACTAACACTAATGTCTAAAATGGCATTGGCTCTCTAAATCAATAAGAAAGCTACACTCTAGATTTTTTTACACGGTGTGTGTGTAGCGGCACGACAATGCGGGGAGCCTTAGCGCGCTCACTAACACCCTCAATTCTCATGAGACAAGGCATGCTGAGAGGCATAGAGAATCAATGGAAGGCATTGGTCAAATGAAGACCACTATGGACACCCTTGCTGCCTAGCTTGCTAAGTGGATGGAATTCCAAATGAAAGGGAAGGAACATCAAGATAGGTTGGGTATGCATGCTAAAAGGGTGACTGGCCCATCAGTGAATGCAGCAAATATGAACTCCCAAGGTATTTTGGGGAGAGTGGGAATCCCTAACGTCACTTTTGAACATGGAGAGCCTTCACATAGGCAAGAGGAGCCATGAACAATGCAATGAGGGGTAATTTCAAGCCATCTCAAGGGCCCATACCATCTATGCGAGTTCAGCCATCTTTTGGCACAAATTACTCTAACAATGGATCATTTTTGGGCAACCACATGGATCAGCCTCAATTTGGATATATGGGACAACCACCTAATCATGAAAGAGAGCTGAGAGACAGGATTATTTTCTCAAAATTCAATGGTCAATCGTCATCTCCAGTTGAAGTCAAAGAGTGACTTTCCAAGCTTGAGGATTATTTTTGACATCTTGCCCCATAGTGATGACCAAAAGATCCATTTTGCAACCATCCACTTGGAAGGATTTGCCCATACATGGTGGAGATACATTAAAAGAGAAAATCGGCAAGTAGACTCGTGGGAAGCGTTCAAGGCATCATGGTGCAAGTATTTGTCTTGTAGGTAAAGAAAGAAAAGCTTGCCCGAACAGTGTGGTCTTGCTATTAGAGAATACACCAATCAATTCCTCAACCTTACCATGTATGTTGAGTCGATTAGTGATGATGCCAAGTTACACAAGTATGTGTATGGACTAGATCCCTAACTCTCAGCTGATGTTTGAGCTCAAAATCCATTGGAATTGTTCAAAGTTATTGAGTTGGCTAAGAGGTACTCTCATAATTATCGCTGGGATGCTTCACTTCAACATGGACAGCAAAGAGGGGCATCTCAGCCAGTGTTTGGGCAGCAACGAGGACCTATGTTGTCACATTTTGGCAGCAAAGAGGTGTTGTAAGGCCGGGGCATTTTGGGGCAAGTTATGGTGGTGGTAACGTGCCATTCAACACTCCTAAGATCCCCACATACCCCACTTTTAATGCCTCAAGCCACAAAGTAATTCCAGGATAGCAAATAGCCCAAGAATGGATAATAGGAAAGGGGACATCAAGAATAAAAATTCTTCAACCTTTGGCAGTTTGAAGTCCATTCCCATGGATTTGTATAAAGAAAGAAAGGAAAAAGGGCTTTTTTCAAGTGTGGCAAGAAGTATACATCTGATCATGCCTCAAAATGTGCTTCTAGAAATGCTAAGGCACAAGTTCATAGCATGTTGGTATTTGAGGACTCAAAGGAGGACCCTGAGGATGCACATGCTTTTATGATGACTGCTAAAACGAATGATGCTGATGAAGAGTTTGATCAAGAAGAGTTCTTTGACCCTGCTAACTCTTTTCCTTTTGACCCCAGTGGTCGTGTATCATGGGATATGGGTGGAAAGAATGAACCACGTTGAAATACATGCTGCCACTATTTATACCATATCTATGGATGCTTGGACAGGATCCAAAAGCCCTAATACATTGCGTATTAAGGGCACAATTCATGGGAAGGATGTGTTTATACTTGTAGACAGTGGTAGCACTCATAGTTTCATTTAATAGAGCAGTCATGGACAGGCTGAAGTGTTTTCCCATTGATTTATAGGAACCATTGAAGGTGCAAGTTACCAATGGGGATGAAGAAATTAGCACTCAAGTATGCCCTTCTGTTCATATTCAGCTTGCTGAAAATTTTGGACAGCAAATGGATTTAATTGCATTGGAAATGGGGCCTATAGATGTTGTCTTGGATTGTGATTGGCTAAAAACTTTGGGCACTATAACCATGAATTTTTCCTTGCTGTATATGGAGTTTGTCAGTGCGGGACAACTCATTCGCTTGCAAGGAATTCAAAATAACAATGAATTTCAGCTCATTATTAGCAAATAACTCAAGAAAGAGTTCAAGAGACGGTCCCAAATCTTTATATTGCAGTTAAATAAAGAAAATTCAAACCAATCCACTAAAACAGTAAAGAATTCAACGTTGAGAGCTCTTTTAGAAGAGTACAAGGACCTCTTCCAAGTACCTACAACACTACCCCCTAATAGGGCAGTTGATCATCCCATAGACCTGGAACCTCAATCAAAGCCTGTGGACAAGCCACCTTACAGATTGTCTAGCTGTGAAAGAGAAGAAGTTGCCAAACAAGTCAAAGAATTACTGGACATGGGATTTATTGAGCCTAGTTCTTCACCATATGTTTCCCCTGTGTTATTAGTAAAAAAGAAGGATGGATCTTTTAGGATGTGCATAGACTACATGGATCTTAATAAGGTCACCGTGAAGAACATGTACCCCATTCCACGCATAGATGACTTGTTAGATGAGCTCAAAGGGGCTAAGTACTTTACAAAGATAGATTTGAGGTCAAGGTATCACCAGATCCACATGAGGATAGGGGATGAGGTCAAAACAATATTTCAGACTGATCGAGGGCATTATCATTTCTTGGTTATGCCTTTTGGGTTACCTAATGCACCGGCCACCTTTCAGAGCTTAATGAAGAAAATACTTCAACCCTTTCTGTTCAGATTCGTGTTGGTTTTCTTTGATAATATCCTCATCTATAATAGATCACTGAAGGATCACCTTTGGTATATGAGGCAAGTGTTTGATGTATTGAGGCAGCATAGGTTCTTTGCCAAGGAGACAAAATGTTCTTTCATGCAGACAGAAGTGGAATACTTGGACCACATTGTTAGTGAAGATGGAATTAGGGCTGATCCTAAGAAAGTGCAGTGTATAAAAGACTAGCCCACACCTGCAAATACCACGTCACTTAGAGGATTTCTTGGTCTCTCATAATTCTATTGTAGATTCATTAGGCATTATCCCACTATTGCAGCTCCCTTGACTGATAGGCTTAAGAAAGAGGCCTTTTTTTGGGATGCCATAGTAGCCGATAAGAGCTTTAATTAGCTCAAGGAATTGCTTACCTTAGCTTCCATCTTGGTATGCCCAAATTTTTTGAAAGAATTCTGTTGGGGGTAAAGGCACCTCTGCCTAGCCACACGTGTATTACTATACTGATAGTGCCCGCCACTACACACTGTAGGTGGTGGGTGCCCATCACCGTCACTTTATTCTTTATTCTTTTAGTGACAATTTGAATAAAGAAAGGCCCGGTCACACATTGTGACTATTGGAGTTTCCATTTGTGTCTCTCTCTCTTCTTGCTCTTGCTCTCTGCCATAGCTCACTTCCAAGCAAGCTTCAATCCTTCTCACCTTTCAATTGGTATCAGAGCTTGATCATGGAGCTTGGCCTGGTATTACTTCAGCCCAGATTGAAGACCTAGAGCTTGGAGCTTCAATGCCAGCCATGGCTTCTTCCCCCTAAGGTAAGATTTCATCTCCTGCCTCTCCTCGGCCCTCATAGGCTCTTTGCAGGTGCTCCTTAGCTTCATTGGGCACCTTGTATGCCCCCATTTCCCCCCTTATCCTCAGCATAACTAGCATGCCCCACAATAGCAGCTCATGTTTTTTTTGCGCCTGTTTCAAAATATGGCTCAAAAATCCCATTTTTTCTCATATCTCGAGCATCCGGAACTCGATTTAGGCAACATAAGAGTCTAGCTTGGGGTTTTGGCACAATTTGGATGCGATGGTAATGTCAGATATACCAAATTCTGATCACAACATTTTTTTCAATAGATCTAAGTTGATTTAGAACAAGAAAATGTCATGCTCTTAGCTTATGTGATGCTCGCGAGGCTTGGTATTTGATGCCCAGATGCTTTGGGGATGTTTGCCCAATGCTTTGAGATGTTTTGGGACTTGGCTTGAGCTTCCATAGCTCTATTTATATAGGGATTTACTACTGTACATTGTCTGGGCAGCAAGGTTTTATTAGGGACGGCTTATGCATAATGCACTTTGTTGACATTCGGGTATCTTGTTGGATGTATTGATGCTTGGTCATCATGGTTTATGCCTAGATATGCTATTTGAGAGCTATTGAGGCTTGATTTGGATGCGGACACTTTATTGTTGGTTGGGATTTATGCTACCTTGGTTGACATGCTATTTTACCTCCAGTTTGGTTATGCCTATTGGTTTCGGGCTATGTCTTTGGGATATGCAATAAAGTATTGACCTTCAAGGTACAACATCGAGCTTGTCTTTGGTTTTGAATCTTCGTTTGAGCTTGAGATTGGCTTTGGAATGCATTTTATGCTTTTTCTTGGATGTACATATTGGCATGTATGTTACCTATTTCTGACCGGTCTTGACATGCTTGGCCTATGCCACTATTACATGCTAGTTACATTGTTTGGAGCTAATTGCTACTAGTGCCTTGTCTTGGCTTACATTTGGCTTCATGAAACTTACTTGGGATATTTGTTGGCTTGCCAGAGTTGTATTTGGGATACAGTTGAGATCTATGGATGCTCTAATTAGAGGCTACAGAGCCTATATGGTCATGATGTCTTATTGATGTGTGGTATTGGATCTTTCGCACTGGTGCTCTTGCAAGCAATTATGTATGGACTGATGTGGAATTTTCATGCTGAATCATTCATATTTTATGTACTTTTGATGGTACTTGGTGGACAACATCATTAGCTATTAATTTTTGTGGTCATTTTGCCTTGGTTTTGGTGGTATTTTGGTTGTTTACAGTAGAAAACAAGTGGTTTTGAATTGTCTGCACTATTTTGAACTAATTATGGGTTCTTCTTCCACTGAGAGTACTATCTTCAACATCATTAAGATTGATGGTACAAATTATGCCTATTGGAAGAGCCAAGTTTGGCAGGTATTGGTGTAGAAATCATAGATAAAGCCACTAAGGATGCATGGCGAGTAGCCTGAAACTATGACTAATGACGAATGGGATGAGCTTGATGAGTTATGCAAGTCCACCCTCATCTTGTCTTTCACTGAATAGGTGCATTATGATGTGGTTGAGGAAGCATAGAGTGCTTGGTAGCTTTGGGATAAAATTAAGAACGACTATGACAAGAAAAGTCCAGCAAGCTAGATGTATTGGCTGAAGCAGCTTATGGACCTGCGCATGAAGGAGAATATGGCAATGTTTGCTCATTTGAGCCAGTTCCATGCTATTCTCAAGAACTTGACTTAGCAAGGTATTACTTTTAATGATGAGGTTACTCCATTGTTTTTGCTTGGGACTCTAAGTAAGTCATGGGATGTATTCTGCACTACCTTATGTGCTCCTGCTACTATTTTGAACTTGCATGATGTAGAGAGTGCTCTTTTGCAGGAAGAGATCAACTGTAAGAACTTGGATGCCTCTCGTGTGTCACATGCTTTGACTATTAGAGGCAGAGATGGTAATGGCAAGAATGACTGCGGGAATGGCCATGGCAAAGACTCGCAGAAGTCTAGGTCTAAGTCGTGCAAGAAGTCGTGTGGGAAAAATGCAAATGTAACATGTCATCATTGTGGCAAGAAGGGTCATATACACCCACAGTGTCATGAGTTACGAAATGAGAAGCATAGAGAAGGGAAAAGACAAAGTACAGGAAAAGTCCTCTAATCGTAGTATCATGCCTATGAAATCCAGTGTGAAAATTGAGAAGATAAATGTCATGCAGGACTGATGGCTCCGATGAGGAGTACATACTTGCAACTAGTTCTTGTGATGCTACGTTGTTGATCGATGTTCACTGTATGTATGCGCAGTAGTGCTAGCTTTTGGATTCTAGTGCTTCATTTCATGTTACACCGTGTCTGAGTGGTTCCACTCCTATCGCACTGTCTCTGGTTCAATTTGCTTGGGTGATGACATGTCACATGCTATTGTTGGCATTGGGGATGTACGGCTGCAGTTCTCTACTGGTAGTACTTTTCTGTTACAAAATGTACGTCAGTACCTGCACTTACACACAGTCTTATGTCTATAGAGGGCAGCTTGATAATGTTGGATTTCACGTTTCATTTGGGGATTCTGCTTGGAAGATCACCCATGGTAGACTTGTGCTTGCTAGAGGTACCAAAGCTAGTAGCCTATATCCTCTTGTAGTTGATGGGTCCTCTGTTGACCATGTTTTGTTAGTGGCTTCCATCCCACATGTATCTCTTTGGCATGCCCATTTGGGACATATTTCCTTGAAGGGAATGAAAATGCTTTCTGGTTTGCAATACTTATCACCCCTTGACTACGCATGTTTTGATTCATGAGAGCATTGTTTTTATGGCAGATAGACTAGGAATATGCAGAAGAAGTTTGGTAGGACACGCATGAGTGAGCCCCTAGCATTGGTACATTCGGATGTCTGTGGGCCCATATCCTGTCAGTCTATGGGTGGTGCAAAGTATTTTGTGACGTTCATTGATGATTTTTCATGTAAAGTCTGGGCTTACTCTATTAAGCTTAAGCCAGAAGTCTTGGCTGTGTTTCAAAGATGGCTTGCATTGGTCGAGAACCAGATTGGGCATAGGCTGAAATGCCTTAGGACTGACAATGGGGGAGAATATGTGTCACGTGCTTTTGAGCAACTATGTGATGAGAGGGGTATTAAGCATTAGTTGACTGCCCCCTATACCGCACCCCAAAATGGTTTGGTTGAGCGGATGAATAGAACCATCCAAGAGTATGTATGTAGTATGCTTAGCCATGCACTCTTACCACAGATATTTTGGGCTGAGGTAGTAAGTATAGCTATGCATGTCATAAATAGATCACCTTCTAGTGGTTTGGATTTCCAGGTTGTAGAGGAGGTATGGATTGGAAAACCTCCGTCTTATGCGCATCTACATGTCTTTGGATGTGAGGTATTCTGCCATGTGCTTAAAGACAAGCATACTAAGTTGGATTCTAAGAGTGTCAAATGGATTTTCCTTGGCTATGGGAATGCAGGCGAGATGTGTTATCACCTCTGGGATCCAAAAGTGCGGAAAGTCATCCAAAGCCATGACGTAGTCTTCCATGAAGACAAGATGCATAGGCAGCCTGAGAAGGTGGTAGAGATATGTAGGGTTATATTCCAGGAGGAGCCATGTGCTCCTGCACAACTAGTTGGATAGCCTGCAACAGTAGTTGGTACACATGGCTAGGGTGTTGGACCGGCCACAAAGCCTGTTATGAGATGGTCTACTAGAGATAGACATCCACCTAATAGATTTGAGCCCTCGATGCATTATGTCTTGGTTACAGATGTAGGAGAGCCTCTCACCTATGATGAGGCTATGCACAGGGGTGACAGTAGCTCCTGGGAGAGGGCTATGTAGTCTGAGATAGATTCCCTACACAAGAATATGACTTTGGATTTGGTTGCACTGCCTCAAGGCAAGAAGGCTTTGCCATGCAAATGGGTGTACAAGTTGAAAAGTACCCCTGGAAACCTCAAGCCGGGTTATAAGACAAGACTTGTTGCTAAGGGTTTTAAACAGGAGCATGGAGTTGACTTTGATGAAATATTTTCTCCTGTGGTCAAGATGACCATCCTATGCTTGGTTTTGGCCTTAGTCACACAGCTTGACTTGGACTTGTACTAGATGGATGTTAAGACTGCATTCTTGCATGGGAATTTGCATGATGAGATATACATGGAGCAGCCTAAGGGCTTTGTAGAATCTGGCATGGAGCACCTAATGTGTAAGTTGAAGAAAAGACTTTATGGCTTGAAGCAGGCACCTAGGGAGTGGTATCATAAGTTTGATACCTTTATGCAACCATAGGGCTACAGGAGGAGTGTTATGGATCTGTGTCTTTACAGAGGAAAGCCAGTAATGGCTCATTGCTTATTTTGATACTTTATGTGGATGATATGTTGATAGCATGGAGAGCTCATGATGAGTTGGATGCTCTTAAATCTCAGCTGAAGAAGAGCTTTGAGATGAAGGATTTGGGACAGGCCTCTCACATTCTTGGTATACGCATTAAGCATGACAGGCAGCATCAGGGACTACTCTACCTCTCACAAAGGGAGTACATTCATAAAGTCCTTGAGCATTTTCGCATGTAGGACGTAAAGTTTATTGGATGTCCATTACCTTCTTATGTAAAGGTTTCATAGACCGATTGTCCACAGACGGATGAGCAGAGGGCCAAGATGTCCAAGATCCCTTATGCATCAGTCATGGGCAGTTTGATGTATGCCATGATAGCCACTCGTCTAGATATTGCCTTTGCAGTTGGTGTTGTAGCATGTTATATGGCTACACCTGTCAAAAAGCATTGGGATGCCGTAAAGGGTATCATGAGATACCTGAAGGGCACAATAGATATATGTATTTTCTATGGCAGCTAGGATATAGGAGTTGTGGGCTACACAGACTCCGATTATGCAGGACATGTAGATAGTAGGAAGTCCACTTTTGACTATGTCTTTACCTATGTTGGAGGTGCTGTTTCTTGGATGTCCAGGGTTTAGAAGTGTACGAATCTCTCTACCACTAAGGTCGAGTATGTTGTGGCCACTGAGGCTTGTAAGGAGGCCATATGGTTGGGCCATTTGGTTCATGACCTTGGGATTGATACTATACCTACACTGCATTTAGATTCTATGAGTGCTATTCAGCTAGCCAAGAATCTAATCTTCCATGCGAAAATGAAACACATTGAGGTGAGGTATCACTTCATATGTGGGGTCGTGGAGGACAAGTCTGTTGACCTTGTCAAGATCTCCACTAATGAAAATCCTATAGATCTGCTCACGAAAAGCCTCACTACTGAGCGTGTTGCCTTCCTCAGGAGATTGATGGGCGTTGGATGAGATGATGTTTTTCCTCATCCTGTTGTACATGTGTACATTGTACTGTCCTTTCTTTTTCTTTTCACTCCTCACTGGGGCAGATTCGCCTTTAAGTGGAAGGTTGTTGGGGGTAAAGGCACCTCTGCTTAGCCGCTTATGTATTACTACACTGATAGTACCCACCACTGCACACTATAGGTGGCGGGCGCTCGTTCACCATCACTTTATTCTTTATTCTTTTAGTGATAGTTTGAATAAAGGAAGGCGCGGTCACACATTGTGACTGTTGGAGTTCCCATTTGTGTCTCTCTCTCTGCTTGCTCTTGCTCTCCACCATAGCTCACTTCCAAGCAAGCTTTGATCCTTCTCACCTTTCGAATGCACCATCCAGTGTGATGCCAGTGGCAGAGGCATAGGGGTTGTATTGTTATAGGAGCATAAGGTTATAGCATTTGAGAGCTGCAAACTTGATGTAAATGAGATGACCATGAATGTATATGACCAAGAGATGTTGGCCATCCTTCATGCCATTAAGAAATGGCACCACTACTTGTAGGGCACCGTATTTAGTGTCAAGAGCGACCATAGGGTCCTTAAGTATTTTCTCTCTCAGTCTAATCTTACCCCCAAACAATGCATATGGGTAGCTACATTGCAGAACTATGAATTTGACATTACACATACGCAAGGAAAAGACAATGTAGTTGCTGATTCGTTATCTAGAATGTGGGCCTGTAAAGTTTCAGTCATCATGGAACTTCATAATGATTGGATAGAAGAGCTTCAGGAGGCCTATTTTTTAGATGTTGATTTCAGCCACATTTTCCAGAAATTACAACAAGGACATGTGGAAGAAAACTCTCCATATCAGCTTAAGAACGGTCTCTTATGGTTTTAGGGCAGGATTGCCATCCCATACACTTCTCCATTCAAGCAACAGATCGTGCAAGAGATGCATTCCTTGCCTACAACTAGTCATTTGGGCATATTTAAAACCTATGACAAGATTGCTAAGTGCTTTCAATGGAAGGGCCTATGGAAGATGTAAAAGATTTTGTCTTGAGCTACGTGCCATGTCATCAAAACAAGGACATCACCTTAAAACCAATTGGTTTACTTCAGCCATTGCCTATACCCGAAGGTAAATGGACACACATTACTATGAACTTCATTACTAGCCTATTAGTGACCAAAAAAGGATGGAACAACATCCATGTAGTTGATCTATGTAGTTGTGGACAGACTCACCAAGGTAGCTCATTTCATTCCTACAAAGACTCAATATAATGCTTCCCAAGTAGCCAACAAATTCATGGAATATGTTTTCAGATTACATGGTTTATCACAGGTCATTGTGCATGACCGGGATGCTAAGTTCATGAGTAACTTTTGGTAGGCAGTTTTCAGCTCTATGGACACTCACTTAGCCCCTGCCACTACTTACCATCCACAAACTGATGGCCAAACAGAGAGGGTTAACAAGTGGCTGGAAACTTACTTGAGACATTTCATGATGTGTAGCATGCTTGGGACTCATGGTTGCATTTGACTATGTTTGCCTATAATAAATCTACACACTCTAGCATTGGAGTTTTACCTTTTGAGGAATTGTATGGCTATAAGGTGCCCCTTCCCATAGTTATCTTCAAAGATAAAATAAACCCACAAAGCAAGGAGGAGTTGGATAGAATGCAAGCCTTACTTCAGTAGTGTAAAGTCAACTTGAAGAAATCTTAGAATAAAATGAAGCTTTATGTTGATGACAAAGAAGGGATGTTGAGTTCCAAGAAGGGGATTTGGTGCTTTTGAAGGTGCCCAAGTCCAGATATGACACCCTTAAGGATGGATCCAGCAATAAGTTAGCTCACAGGTCCTATGGGCCATACCGAATCGTCAAAAGAGTGGGAGACTTGGCATATCGGTTGGCGTTGCCCCCATCCACGAAGATTCATAATGTCTTCCACGTGAGTCAATTGAAGCCCTTCATTGGATCATCAATGGATTATGTTGAGGAGCTACCACCGATAGATGAAGAAGGCAAATGAAGAAGGCATCATTCAATATATATTGGAGCAAGTTATAGGACAAAGGGAAAAGAAGCTTTGCTCTCACTCCATCATGGAATACTTGATTAAGTGGCAAGTTTTACCACTTGAGGAAGCTTCTTGGAGGCCAGCTTCAGTTTTGGAAGAGTTTCCATACCTACTAGAAGCAGATTTGGCTAAAATCTAGCTAACTATACAACTGTTTTCTCTCAGATTGACTATAGACAACTCTATGTTTCAAAGCAGATTTTATTCTGTACTATGGACAGCAATGGACATCATACATGGGCTAAAAGTACTTCCAATCGGAGTATCCTACAGAAAGTTATGATAGATTTACTATTGTCCACTATCTGCAACTTGCATTTACTCAAGATATTTGGGTCAAAAATTCATTTTTCTAATTCCCCAATAAGGCCCATGTATCGTGTATACCCCAATGACCCATCATACGCAATAATACCTCTTCATTCATTAGTATACCCTTGTAATAATGTAGTAGAGTAGTACTCTGATCTGCTCCTACTTGGTTATCATAAGTGCCCAAATTGTTTTTTAGGGCAAAAACCTTTGGGTGGGGATGGAATGTAAGAGAGGGGGATTTAATAATAGGTAAATACTAGCTACATTGGCTGGTATATAAGGTGTTAGGGACTTGAATTTTGACCATCAGATGATAATACAAGTCTCCTTTCATCTTCACCTCTCTCTCCAAGCTTTCATGGCTTCTTCCTCTCTCTTTCTGTCTTTCTCTCTCATTTTCTAGTATTTCTCTCTCCTCGTTACTCTTTTTCTCTCTTCTTGCAGTCTTTCTCTCTCTTTTGCACACACTCTCTCTCTCCTCTTCTTCTCTCTCTCCTGTCCTCTTCTTGACAATTGCAATGGTATAGATTTCATGAATTTCATTGTCCCAAAATTCCAATCAAGAAGAGATGATGGTAGAGTTACAAGCTTAGTTTGGATGCCTCCCATCCTTGAGGAGGTGTTTAATTATATGTTTTCCCTTTGATCATCTGGTTCATAGAGTACCCCATAGCCTCAGTGGTCTACACCTTAATCCTACACACCATAGCATTCAAGTCAACAAAAGCTTGTTTTGAGGTTGATTCTAGACTAGTTTATGCATTACTCTACCTAGCAAGCTAACATTTGAGCAAATAAATCCTGTGAAGCATTAGAAAGCTCATTGACTTGGTTTTTGGACTTGTGAACTTTTTTGGACTTATGGACTTGCGAACTTGTGTCGACTTATGGACTTGTGAATTTGTGACATTAGCCTCATTGGGATGCCTTTCCTCCCTTTGACTCAACAAAGATGTCTTTCCTCCTTTTGACACAAGGATCCTTGTAATTGTGGTAGGCCTTATAGCTTGCATGTCCTACTTGGCATTGGAAGCTAAAGTACAATCAAGGTATTATAGGTCCATGGTAGTTCCTCTCAATAAAGAACTTTTGAGGTCCTTGTATTAGGAAGGTAACCACATTCATGGTATTATACCTGTAGGGTGTTCCCTCTCATGAAAGCATTTTTGAGGCCCTTGGCATTAGGAAGGAAAAAACACATTGAATGCATTATACCTCCAAGATGTTTCCCTCTCATGAAAGCACTTTTGAGACCCTTGGCATTAGGAAAGGAAGAGTCTAAGCATTATACCTCTAGGGTGTTCCCTTTTGTGAATCACTTTTGAGGCCTCTCTTAAGCAGGATGAACCTCTTGAAACATTATCAAAGGAAAACACTTGGTGTGTGGACTTATGAACTTTTAAATAAACTTATGTGGACTTGCGAGCTTGTGAAATTCAACCTCATTGGAATACATTTCCTCACTTTGACATAAAGGACATTATAGAATTGTAAACGTGCTTGACATTAATAAACAACATGAATTTCAAAAGAAAGTAAGTTAATGTGTAAAAAGTGTTAATTAAGGTTTCTCATTGAAAAAACATGAATTATTAGCATATTTTCACATTTACATGTTATTAAACACAAGAGTAATTAATGAAATTTAACTTGTACAATTAAAATACAAGAATACCCAAACATTTTAGATGAATTATTAATATTGAAACTAGGAAAAAAAAATTGTATGGATGAGTTTGTCTTGAGAAATTAATCATCTTACAATTTTACAACCATTAATTTGATACCAACGGGAGCCTAGGCTAAATCTACAAAAAGGAACATCAAAGAATAAACTTTTCATGCAACAAAATAATGGGAGAAGGGAAAAGAAATTGGAAGGGAGAAAATACAATTTAATTGTAAATTTTTTAAAATGAGCTTTCTTAAGTGAGATTTTTTGGATTAACAAAATTAGTTAGCTTTTTTACCAAGGTTTATGACATCATGTTTTATTACACATCATCACTCACAACGTTGCAATTTACAAATAATTGACTACACATGAGTAGGTATATAAGAGAATATACATCACAAGTTGGGTTATAAATTTTCCAAATTGATGGCATAAAATTGGAACGAGACATTCAAAAATTCCAACACAAAAATCCAACTATGTAGCGAGCTAATAGGACAAAGAAAGAGGATTTTGAAATATTGCCCTAGGATATATGCAATCTAGGTCGACAAAGAGTTGTTGATGCATCTATACTAGAAAGATTGGGTTGGTGCATGAGCATGTCTTCCTTTTCATGTAGGCCCAAAACTTAATGAATACAACATATAGATGTTTGCAAGCTAGATAGGTCATGGTAGCAGTCTCCCTTTTCTAAAAATCATGATGCATATATGAAGGTGACACTCGTATGGCAACAATGGAATATAAAAACAAGCAAACAACACACAAAATCTATGTGTATGGCTTTGCCATTGATCTCAAAATATGAAAGAACCAAAAATCTCGCTCTTAAAACGGTGAACAGATTCATCATCTTCATCCATAGCTTAAACCATTATGCATAAAACAAAGAGGGAAATGCAACTTTTTGCATTGGAGAGAGAGAGAGAGAGAGAGAGAGAGAGAGAGAGAGAGAGAGAGAGAGAGAGAGAGAGAGAGAGAGAGAGAGAGAGAGATTTGCAACATATAAAAGAGAATGTGCGTGTCCTGCAAGAAAGGGGAGAAAGAGGCACATAATTAGTCTTGCACTCCACCCCACCTTTTTCGAAAAGACATTAGTGCCCCTTAATAATTTTATTATTTCTTTAAATTTTTTATACATTTGTATTTGTAAACCTTTGCATTTGCATTTTAATTCTTTTTCATGCTCATTGCAAACACAAGCATAAACACTTTTATGTATACTATATATTTATGATGGATGTGTCCCCCTTATTCAAGTTGCATTTTAGTACTTTTACAACAATGTGATTATTATTTTTTCCATAAAAAATGGAAAACTTGTGTATGTATGGCTGTTTTTATGCCTTGTTTTTGTGCTTCTTTTGGTGTCATCATTTCCTCCCAAACTAAAATGTGAAGTGTCCTCGTGAACCTTATTAAAGAAGAACCATTATCTAACACAAAACAAGATCTAAGCTTGTGAGAGAAAACAATGTAACTAATGGCAACAACGAAGCCTAAGCATTGTAGGGTATAGGGACTCCAAAGCCACGACCACTAGAGTAAGGTAACTCCTGCCTTGATCACTCCCACATTGAAAAGTTTGAGTACTCTTGAAAGGATAGGGTTGAATCTTCCACAAGGAATCACAAGGGAAACTTCTCCACCCAATGGAGAAAGAAGAACAACTTCCTCCATCATGTAGCTCAAAAAGACCCTTAAAAGGATAGGGTTTCTTTTTACAACATGGAATCTCAAGAAAAACTCCTCCATCCCAATAGAGGAAGAGAGACGACTCCATGGAAAGCTCCAAAGATGCTTGAGGTAAAGGGGTTTGGTTGTAGATATGAAAATTGCATTGTTGTAGATGTATTCTCAAACTAGATTTTTTTCTAGGGTTTAACATTGTTTGCAACTTTAAAGAATGAGATACATTGAGGTGATAGACTGGGTGGGACCATGGATAAGATTGGAAGAGCGAAGGGGGAGGCCATTTAAATAGATAGAAGATAGAGGAGGCAAGATTATTTATAATTCATTGCACAGAGTTTGCATTAAAGCGATTAGGTGGAGAGAGTATATAAATGCACACTTGTAATATTTTTTCAACTGGTTATTGACTAGGTAGTGTTTTAAGGAATTATGTCTATTTATTATTATGTGCAATGAATTTAAGAAATGGTGGAAACTACTTGTGTCACATTCCAAGACTTTGATGATGAATAGGACCCTAAATGATGTATTCAAGACCCTAAATTGTTGATGAGTGTTCTAGAGGTGTAGGAACATCCTTTATCCTGAGAAGAAGGGAGGTTAAGTAAAAAAAAATTATTACAATCTATATCTATACTATTAGTTAAGGAGAGGTGAGGGGCGGGTGCCATGTGGCAGCCCCCCACCTCCCCCACAAAAAAGAGAACGCGGGGGCGGGTGCCATGCGTCCAACACCTATCCCCCCCCCCCCCCCCCCCCCCCGCCTCCCCCCCCCCCAAAAAAAAATTGCGCTCGCCTTGGCGCGAAGCGTTGGGGCGAGTCTAGGCCTAGTATTCTATTTAAACCTAAGGGTTAGGTGCACATGATGTAGCATTAGGGCTGAGAAAAGAAAAACTACAAATAGATATGGCCGCATGTGTAGGATGGGATGGTGAGCACATGCAATCGATGGGTTTATTGGTGGGGAAGAGGATGCCGGCACGAAGAGGGAGGAGGTGCCATGAGGATGCTGCTGATGCTTCTTCTCCTTCTCTTGCTTTACAATCAAGGTACTTGACAACCATTCACTCTTATTGAGCCAGGCGGCTTCTTCATTGTTCGCTTGGTAAACGCAGCAGTCGTTCGCCCCAAAGCCCATGGCCTCTCTCGGATGCCTTTTGGATGCCACTTGATGCACGACTTGCCTTCCATGGCTGGCAAATCCCTACCGTCAAGGTCTTGGTGATGCCTGCTCCAACCTCGACTCTCACCTCCTTCTCCACTTCACGAAGCCATTAGTGTTGCTAGGTAGGTGGATGTGGCTCCTACTCTGAAGGATACATGACATTGTTGCAAAACTGCCTGCCCCTTGGCATCTGTTCGTCATCTCCTCTTGTGTATGATTCATTTTCTTATCATTTCTTTATGTGCTCATGCATGAAGCAGTTCGAAGAAGTGCAATGATCACGGGGTGCTTCGCCTCCATTATCATGTGTCATACACTATGGATTGGAGACCGGAGACTCGGTAGGAAAGGAGGAGAGTGCAGAATTCCCCTCTTATCTCCTTCTGTTTTGTCAACTTCTTTCTTCTCCTGTCTTTGAACAGCAACCTGTAGTTCTTACAGGGATAAGATGAATATAATGGCTTGCATTGGTGCAGGTGTATTCTGTCAAGTGCAGGATAGGGACCGAGAGGTTGATTGGACCAGATCCAATGCAGAATCCCTTGAATCCAACAATGAAGATTGGAACAGACTGGATAACATTGATACTATTGCGACTGAGATCTGTCTCCTTCTCCTCCTTTATCGTCATATAATCCAAATACTCAGTCTGACGCAAAGATAAATCTTCTCATTGCCGTCTTCTTCTTTTTCTATGTCAATATAGCCAAATCTGTGATCGCCATCCATGTTGGTGCTGTTACTATCTCTCTCTATCCCTCCTCCTCCTCCGTTTTCTTTCCCCCTATTTCTTCTTCTCAACACTATTGACGCTTTGCCAGCGGATTCTCTTTTTAGTGTTGTACGACCATACAATCACCCCCAATTTATAGTTAGGGCTGGGGTATTGAATGCTCCCCGCGCTGTTTCGGCCTTCTACTAGGCAAGGAAGCTACCCCATCCGAGTTCGTCTGTAGGCCTCCAAGTCGGGTCCTTCCATCTCTCTCACCAATCACCCGCAACATGTCGGATCCCTCCCTCTTTTTTGCATTGTGAAGAAGCCATTGTCGATGCTGTTGCTATATAAACGTGGTGGGAAGCCATGCCTGTGTTTATCTCTCTTAGATCAGGTCAGGAAGCCATGCCTGTGATTTTTTTTGCATGTTGCCTGTGCAATCCATCTCTGTTGAGCTAATACATGGCTTTTTTTTTTTGTTTGCAGGTGCTTGTAGGCTGCGATCTCATCTATCACAGGTATGTTCTCTCTTTCTCTTTTGCACATGCATTATGCATCAATGTTTTGAATCCCTATGTCATTGAGGAAAACATCTAAGGCATCCATTTCAGGTAAAGTGCTTGCAAGATTTCCATCAATTCCTCTCCATCATGTAGATTTATGAGCTGCCTTTTTTAATAGGGCATCTCTTGTCATCTGCCTCTGCAAGAAATCTATTTGATTCATATTGAAAGAGCCACCCTACTTTGACACTAGGTAGATTGCTCTTTGATTTTCCTTGAGCTAATGAATATGTTTTTAATTTTCATAGCTCAAAGTTTAGCTCGAAATTCATGGTGATTGAAATTTAATTGCTACCACCATCATGGAGTGAATTGGACAAAGTTACAAATGTTTTAAAATAGTATGTGTAGGTTGTGCCCTCTCCATAGTTCCCCTTGTGTAGTAGGCCATCTCTCTTCCATTGAGGTTGTTGGATTACATGATCGATCCTTGCATATCTACTTTTCAAGTATTAACCAATTTAAACGTATTATCCCCTATTTTTTCACTTGTATTGGGGTCAATGGATTGCATAACCGATCCATTAATGAATTGATTAAGGCCTAATCTATAAAATGAATGTTGTAAAATTTTTCATGCATATATTGATATTGTACAAATGGGTTATGCTTCATTTGATTGTGTCTAGACTAATCTTGCATGATTTGAATGTGTATACACCAATTATGTATACATTGATTATGTATAGATTATCATACATGATTTTGTATAAATTGATAATGTATAGATTATGATGCCTAATTTGAATATATATACACTAATTATACAATGATTATGTATACAGATTGTCTCGTAAAGTTGTGTATACTTATTATGCATATATTGATATTGTCGCATAAAGTTATGTATACATTGATTATGTATAGATTGTTTTATATGATTTGAATATATATACATAGATTATGTATAAATTGGTTATGTATTGATTATCATATGTGATTTTGTATAAGCTGATAATGTGTGGCCCATGTTGGTAGACTTGGGCGGTTGCGTTTGGGTGTGTAATGACCCTAATTATATAATGATTATGTATACATATTGTGTCGTAAAGTTATGCGTATACTTATTATGCATATATAATTGATAGTCTCATAAAGTTATGCATACATTGGTTATGTATAGATTGTCATACATGATTTGAATATGTATACACATTTTATGTATAAACTGATTATGTATAAATTGGTTATGTATTGATTATGTATAGATTATTATACATGATTTTGTATACATTGATAATGTGTAGATTATGATACCTGATTTGAATATGTATACACCAAGGCTTTTTTTCGTATTGGCCCCTTCTTATTGGCTCGTGTTGGTGGACTTGGGCGGCCGCATTTGGATGTGTAATGACCCTAATTACACATTGATTATGTATATAGATTGTCTTGTAAAGTTATGCGTATACTTATTATGCATATATTGATATTGTCTCATAAAGCTATGCATACTCAGATTGCCTCATAAAGCTATGCATATGATGATCTTGTGTACGAATTGTTCCATAAAGTTATGCATAAAATTGTTTTAGTTTAAGCATGTTTATTTATGTAGACATTACAATCAATATTAACAGTGCTGGATCTATAGATTGAATTGTTCTAAATTGATTATGCATACATAGATTATGCACGATTTGAATCCGTGTCTTGTAAAGTTATGTATACAATGATCTTGTATACGGATTGTCTTATAAAGTTATGTGAAGAACAATAATGGATCAATTATATAAAAAACAAAAAACCTCACTCCATTCACATATTATAAATAACTATATTGATCAAAGACTAAGTGAATGCACGGAGCACAATAAAGTGCTACAACTTGTTTCTTTGTAATGAGTTTCAATTATACTTTCTACATGACAAGAAACTTTTAAAATTGTTTCGTTATTTTGATACGTAAGGTGGAGCTCAATGGATTCACAAGAAAGCAGTTCCATGGAGGAGTTTTAACAGTTTGTCTTAAATGTGCTAGGATGCAATATGAAAAATAAGAAGGGTAGAAAGAGGAGTCTCTTATTCACATGGCTAGCACTGCTAGATTAATGTTAGCCAACCTAAAAGCAAACTTAGATACAATTGCCTCCTTTGTATCTAGTTTGTCAAATGTAATTAAAATTCTTAAAAAGAAATGATGGTTTTTCGACAATTGATGAATTTAGAACTTTTATTAAAAAAAAGTATTAAGTCTAATTTTGTATCTATTTTCAATACTCATAATTTTTAGTAATATATTTTGACATGCGAATGGACAATGGTCTTTTGATAACGTGTCATCGATGTTGTAGTTGCTGTTATGGCAATGTTTCAACTATTTTTAAGTGATTTGGATGATGAGGATGATGACAGTTGCATACTTTAAATGGATTGTATGGCTCGAGATAACATTGCACGCCGAGCTAGGATATGTCATCGAAGGCACAATTGACGATTGACAATCATGTTGGGCTTATCCTCGGCTACAAACTTTTATGGAGCAAGGGCTTTTGAAGAGTTATTTAAATCAAATATTTAAAAGTAGGTTACATGTTAGGAGTATATTTGAATATCTCGTCGTGAAAGTAGCACCACAAATGCGATGCAAGAACACGAACTATCGAAAAGTTATACTTGTCGAGAAATGGCTCTGTGTGGCTTTGCATTGCCTAGTGAGTGGCTCAAATTTGGGACTTAATAGTTGATTTGTATGGGGTCTTAACATTATTTACATAGTTAGCCGTTTTAGACTTTAGCGATGCATTGGCTGCCATTGGATTGTATGGTATGTACATAAAGTGACCAATATCACAAAAACATGCAAAAAGATGCAAATGTATTTTAGGAATTCAAGGTATATCGTACGTTGGTGGTGTAGTAGATGGTAGTCATATATCCATTATTATCCCAAGAGAAAACCATGAAGATTAATTTAATATGAAGGGCTTTCATTCAATTATTCTGCATATTAGTGTGGTAGCCAATTGTGTTGTTTGGGACTATGACGTTTGTTGGGCAGGTTCTATGTATGATTGTAATGTTTTTCAACGCTCAGATCTAAGAAAACGATGCACAAATAAGGCTTTGGGATAATACTTTCTATTAGGCGATTGTGCTTATCCTGTATGCTTTTGGATGTCGTCTCCTTTCAAGGGTAGTAAGGATGGACCATCTCCAAAATGTTATTATTGGAATTACATACATACAAGTACTTGTTTGCTAGTTGAAAGAGCATGTGTCATCCTTAAAGCATGATTTCGTATATTTTTGAAGCGACGTGACATGCTTTTACAAAATGTCCTAAAGATTGTGGCGGCATGCATTGTTCTACATAATATATGCAATGTGCATGGAGATAGTTTTGATGATGCATACATATGTAATGGGACAATGGAACTTGAGAAAGTAATGTACCTTGTCAAGACATGACCAGCAAAATAGTTTGAGGAATGGATTTGCAAAGGTTGCTATGCTAACAAACAAGTGCCATGCAAGCAATTCAAAGAGCTCAATCAGTGGAGCCAACACTAGGGGCAAGACAACCTAGGGGAGCAACTCGAAGAGATCATTGCTCGAGCTATGTTTTGAGAGGGAGAACACAAATGTGAGAACAATGTAGTGCGATTTTGATTTTGAGAGGGAGAACAAATGTGAGAACAATGTGGTGCGATTTTGATTTTCGGGCGGAGATCAATGATGAAGACAATGGTGAGTAAACTTTTGTAGCATCTACATTGTAGGTAGAAAGGTGGAAAGAGGGGTGGTGTACCAACATGGTGAAGGGGTTCAATTCCCTGCTCTCTTTTTCATTACTAATTTGTGTTAGTTTTATTAAGTGTTTTTTTTTTTAAATTTGTAAGATCAATTTGTGATACTTATAGCCAATGATTGTGTAAATCATGAACTGCAATAATAATCGTAAATGCCAATATCGATTAACATGGATTAGTATGTCAATAATATGTATTAGTTTTATGAATTGCATCCCCTTTTTCTCGTCAATAACATGAACTTGTGTTATCTAGCATCAATGTGTGTTTAATCAGATATTTAAATATTAATTATTATGTCAATAATGATCAAGGGATAATTCGAGGAGTGTCTAGTGTATAGGGGGTGGCCAATGTGTAAATGATTGTGGATGGAAGATGGACAGACACTTATTGGCCAAGAAAAGTGTTTGCAGCCTAGTGTGCAAGCAAGTGGCCAACAAGTGATTGCCCAAGTTGACTTTTCTTGTGCCCACCCATTGGGCGCAGATTGGGCGGGCAATGGCAATGTGTAGCCAGCCTTATTTAGATTAGTCAATTGCTCATTAAATTGAAGGCGGCTCTCCCACCAGCAACATAACAAAAAGTCGAGAAAATGACACAATCTATGTGTATGGATTTGCCATTGATCTCATAACATGAAAAAACAAATTCATCATCTTCATCCATAGCTTCAACTATTATGCACAAAAGAAGAGGGAAAGAGGAAAGAGGGAAATACAACTCTTTGCATAGAAGAGTGATTCAAGAGAAATTTTTGCACCATACAAAAGAGAATGTGTGTCTTGTAAGAAAGGGGAGAAAGAGGCCCACCACTATCTATGGCTACATGGAAAATAACATGTTTGAGATCCTCAATGGCAACTTCATTCACAAGGCTTGTAACCAACACGGAGTTTAACCACTTGCAAATAAAGCAAAAATAGCTCCCATAGAAAATACATAATAAAAATGTGCAACCACATAATAAGTATCGTATAAAGCAATGTCTATCCTAGAATTAGCCAAAACTATACTAGTAAGTCCTCCTATAGTGAACAAAAAAAATAAAACCTACTGCAAATAACATGAATGTTTTATATTATATTGAACCTCCGATAAGTGAGGAAATATTTAAAAATCGTAAAAGTTCCTTTGCTATTTTCGGAGCAAAACGAAGATATATCTGAACTCTTTTCTTTCTCTCATACTCTGTAAATTAGCGAGTTGTCTACATAAAGTAAACATATCGTTGTATTCTACTTCTCTATAATGATAAAAATCATTAAAAGTAGGAATATCTAAAAACCCAAGATTATGAAGAGTTTCCATGAACGAACAGGTTATATCTTGCATATTTGTTGAAAAGACTTTATATGGTTCATAGTTTAATCCCATTAAATCACACATGCCTAAATTCCAAGCAAGTGTTTCGGGATACCCACTTGCAAAATAAGACTTGATTGGTAGTGTCCTCTTTCATCTCACACATGGCTATTGTTGTTTGCTTTTGCGCATGCAATATAATTCAACCAAGAGTGAGCCTAAGAGCCTCGCAACATATGACATTGCAGAAGAAATGCCCTTACCTTGGTACATAGACATGACAAGCCATTGTAACCTATCTAATCACTCTGTATATCAATATCTTCTTCAAAAGCAATAGAGCATTGTAGAAATCCCCTATAAGCATTGGACTCTTCTTCTCTTGTTGCACAATATGTCAGAATCTATGAAACACCCAAAAAGTTAGGAACAAATAACCAATGTAGGTGACTAGAGAACAAGTTGTATACTTGTGATTCTCGATAAGAGGTACCAATTCATCCATGATATAGATAAAATCACAATCCCCCCAACATTGCCATTCAAAACTTTCCCTTGCACCATTAATGGCTTCATGAGAATGTCTCTTGCTATAACATATGCACCTTTCATGGCCCTACACTCCTAGCCATTCTTAACCTTCGAAACTATCTTCTTTGTTCTTGTAATCATTGACTTAGATGAATCCCACTACACTGCATGAGAGTATTGACCAAAACAAAGCATTAGTTTTGTTATATTGGCATTGTGTGGCATAACATAGTATACCACACATTTACAAGAATCTATGTAAATGGTCTACTTTTGATAGTACTGGCATAACATAACATTGTTACCATCCTCGATGTAATACCAAGTTCTACTTATTAGTAAACCTTTTAAGAATTACATTGTTAAATACTATTTTGTGATAGTCCATAGCACCTACAGTAACTAACTTGCATAGTGTAAGGAATTGACATGTTAGAGATTACATGTTTAGTTCAAAGATAATCATCATACTTTTGCTTCATGCCATCCATTCCTAAGGCCTTTCCATATGTGGGAAGTAACTCAAATATTTTATGGTCATTGTACATTCTAGGAATCTATCACTATGACCCTCTCCTTCAATGTGCTTGTACCTTTGATTTGAGTACAATATTGGTCTTGATCTCAAGTATCATATTGATAGCACTTTATGCAATGACAGTCCTCCTTGATGGCAATTCAAGTTCTTGAAAATCTATTCTTTTTAGCACATTCTCCAATGCAATAGCATTGACAATATCCACACCTAATGAGCTAGAATTAGGGGGAAATTGAGGTTAAAAATGGCGATGTAAGGAAGTTTGACCAAAATATTCTCTCAAAAAATGAGAGCACAGTAAAATTTTCATAAATAAACTTGAAACTTGTTGGATATTGTATTTTAAGAACCTACTCTTCAAGAGTATTCCATTGATATCTAATTTTTTAGGGCTTGAAAGTGCGACAATGAAGTTATACTAATTATTCTTCTGTCATGATGTGTAAATAAAAAGGAGGAATTCAAAATTTCAACTGTTGAATATAAAAATATAGAAGGAGATGGATTTGTAAATGAGCCATTAATTATCAAAAACTGCCACCCTTTCTCTATACCACCCCATCATGCACGTATGTTCTCTTGGGTCCCCTCTTTATTACTTAATTACTTTCCTCTCTAAATCCCCCATCTATCCTCTTTCTCTCTTCATATATATTTCCACCCTCTACTCACTCACTCCTCACCCTCATCACACGTACTCTCATGTCTTTCTTACCCTCTCTCTCTTTCTCTCTCACATTATTATAGATAGCTTATGTACATCTTTGTGTCTTTGGATGTGAGGCATTTTACCATGTGCCCAGGGACAAGAGAAGTAAGTTGGATCTTAAGAGTGTCAAATGTATTTTCCTTGGTTATGGTGATGCAGACGAGATGGGTTACCGTCTTTGGGATCCGTAGTTATGATGTAGTCTTCCATGAAGACAAGATGCATCGGCAGCCTGAGAGAGTTGTTGAGATCCGCAGGGTCATATTTCAGAAGGAGCCGAGAGCTCACGCACAGCCAGTTGGACAGCCTACAGTTGCAGTAGATAATCATGGTCAGGGTGTTGGATAGGCAGCTGGGCAGGTAGTAGTGCCTGCCGTGAGATGGTCTACTAGAGACAGACGTCCACCTGATAAATTTCAGCCCTCGATGCATTATATCTTGATTAGATGCAAGAGAGCCTTTCACTTATGATAAGGCTATGTGCAGAGGTGACAGTCACTCTTGGGAGAGGGCTATGCAGTCTGAGATAGACTCCTTGCATAAGAATGACACTTGGGATTTGATTTCCTTGCCTATGGGCAAGAAGGCTTTGCCATGCAAGTGGGTGTACAAGCTGAAAAGTACCCCTGGACACCCCAAGCCGGCATACAAGGCTAGATTGGTAGCAAAGGGTTTTAAGTAGGAGCATGGTGTGGACATTGATGAGGTCTTTTCTCTTGTGGTTAAGATGACCACCCTGCGCTTAGTCTTGGCTTTGGTTGCTCAGCTTGACTTGGATTTATACCAGATGGATGTGAAGACGGCTTTCTTACATGGGGACTTGCATGATGAGATTTATATGGAGCAGCCTAAGGGCTTTGCAGAACCTGGCAGGGAGCACCTAGTGTGCAAATTGAAGAAAAGTCTTTATGGCTTGAAACAGGCACCTAGGGAGTGGTGTCATAATTTTGATGCGTTTATGCAGTCATAGGGCTATAACAGGAGTGCTATGGATTCGTGTCTTTACACGAAGAAAGCCCGTGATGGTTCTTTATTGATTTTGGTCCTCTATGTGGATGATATGTTAATAGCAGGGAAAGCTCATGATGAGCTAGATACTCTTAAGGATTAGCTCAAAAAGAGCTTTGAGATGAAAGATTTGGGACATGCCACTCACATACTTGGTATGCGCATTAGACGCGATAGGCATCAAGGACTCCTCTACTTGTCATAGAGGGAGTACATTCATAAAGTCCTTGAGCGCTTTCGCATGTAGGACGTAAAGCTTATTGGATGTCCATTGCCTTCTTATATGAAGGTATCATAGGCTGATTGTCCGCAGACAGATGAGCAGAGGGCCGAGATGGCCAAGATTCCCTATGCATCCGCAGTGGGCAGTCTTATGTATGCCATGATAGCCACTCGTCTAGATATTGCCTTTGCAGTTGGTGTTGTGGCACGCTATATGGCTACACCTGGCAAGAAGCATTGGGATGCCATGAAGGGTATCATGAAGTACCTGAAGGGCACTGTAGATATGTGCATATGCTATGGCAGCCAGGATATAGGAGTCGTGGGGTACACTGACTCTGATTATACAGGACATGCAGATAGTAGGAAGTCCACTTTGGGCTATGTACTCACATATGATGGAGGTGCTATTTCTTGGATGTCCTGGGTGCAGAAATGCAAGGTCCTTTCTACTACAGAGGCCAAGTATGTTGCAGCCACTGAGGCTTGCAAGGAGACCATTTGGTTGGGTCTTTTGGTTGTTAATCTTGGTATTGATGCTATCCCTACACTGCATTCGGATTCTATGAGTGCTATTCAGTTAGCCAAGAATCTGGTTTTCCATGCGAAGACGAAACACAATGAGGTGAGGTATCACTTCATACGTGGGGTCGTTAAGGACAAGTTTGTTGATCTTTTCAAGATCTCAACTGACCACAATCCTGCAGATCTGCTCACGAAAAGCCTCTCTACAGAGCGCTTTGCCTTCCTTAGGAGGTTGATGGGCGTGGAATGAGATGACGTCTTTCCTCATCATGTGTTGTACATGTGTACATGTTGTATTGTCTTTTTCTTTTTCTTTTCACTTCTCACTAGGGCAAATTCGCCTTTAAGTGGGAGGTTGTTGGGGGTAAAGGTGTCTCCGCCTAGCCGCTCGTGTATTACTATACTGACAGTCACCGCCACTGCACACTACAGGTGGCAGGCGCCCGTCGTCGTCACTTTATTCTTTATTCTTTTAGTGACAATTTGAATAAAGGAAGGCTCGGTCACACATTGTGACTGTTGGAGTTCCCATTTCTTGTCTCTCTCTTTCTTGCTCTGGCTCTCCCGCCATAGCTCTCGAGTGCAAGCTTCGATCCTTCTCACCTTTCACCAAAATAAATTTTTGAAAAATTTAATAATAGAAAAGTCCCTAATTAATACATAAAAACTAATAATATATCCTTATTAATTGGTAAAATCGTAAAATAATTCTTTGAATATTTATAATAGTTCATTAAATTGAAATAAAATATTATAGACTAATTTGAGTTGTTACATGACCATATGAACTCATAAATGAGTGGCCCATGTAAAAAAGGAGTGAAATTGCATTTTGTTGATTTAGGAAAATTAGTTATATTACATTCTCTTCCCCTTTAAAAAATCAAGATGTTCTCATCTCAAGAGAAATTGAGGATATTATTTTTGGAGAATGGATTCCTCAATCTAGGTTATATCTTCTTCTAAAAAGTCTTTCCATTGGATTATATATTCTTGTAAGGTATGATTCCTCAAAGGTTGTCTTAGGCTGTTGGACTTCAAGGATCCCTTTGGTTGATATTACAATTTGCTCATTATCAAGCATGTGCTCTGGATTGGGAACATAAGATTTCAGTAAGCTTATATGCAATACATTATGGATCTTCAGATTGACGAGGCAAGGCTAGCTTGTTTGCATGTATTCGAAGGCATTTACTAATTTTGTATGGCCCATAATATGTGAGACTAAGCTTTTCAAACTTCCCAAGAGATAGAGAACTTTTCTTAGTTTGAAACCTTAGGAAGACCATGCCGCCTCCTTTAAAGATTGGATCTGTGTAGGTCTTTTTTCAACCATGTGCTACTTTGATATCTTGTTGGATTGCGTTGACCTACTCTTGCATGTTTTCTAACATTGTTTTAGAAGGTTCTACCTTTATGGTGGGGTTGGAAAAATTTCGAGGAGATAAGCACTCTTCCTTGGATAATGTTTTGAATGGAATCATTATGATGCTTTGTTAGAATGTGGTATTATAGGCATACTCTACAAATAGAAGGTATTCAATCCATGTCTTTTGCTCCTAGTTGCAATAAATCATCAAAATATTCTCCAGGACTTGATTTACTTTTTTAGTTTATCCATTAGTTTGTGGGTGATATGCTATATTGAAACGTAGTTGAGTCCTAATGGCTTGGAAAGACTAGTCTAGAATTCAGAGGTAAACAAAGTGTCACGATCATTTTGATGATCCTTTTTGGAAGCATGTGTAGTCAAAATATCTCCTTAATGAAGTTTTTGGAAATATTGAAAGCTTTATGGTGGGTAGATTTTACTAGAATAGCATGAGCTACTTTAGTAAGCATATCCACTTTTACTAGGATGGAATCATATCCTCCTTGAACAATGGGTAAGGCTACTATAAAATTCATGCTAATATATTTACATTTAATCATAGGAATACCAAAGGTGTGTAATTCATCACTAAGAAACGTGACTCTTTCAGCCTTGGTCCTTTGATAGATTAGACATTGCATTACATATCTATGAATATTTGCTTTCATTCCTAGCCAATAGTAACGTTTCTTGACTACATTTGGAGTTCATATCCTGGATGTTTAGCTACATGGCCCTCTCATGAGCTTTCCACAAATTTTCTTTCTTTAGCTCTCAGCTTTTGGTTACATAAAACCTCTACTGACAATATAATACCTTATTTTGTAGGGAACACCATATTAGAGAATTTGGGGATCTCCCAAGTCCCACCTTCAAATAAAGGGTAAAGATTTGGCCACGTGGCTAAATTCTAATCCATGCTTCAAAGTGGGACTAGGAAAAACAACCTATATAGTAATTAGGGTAGACTCTTGAGAGTGGAATTTAAAAATCGAGAAAATGTTGGAAAGTGCCAAATGATGCAAATTTAAGGTGAAATTTAAAGATCGATAGAAGCGAAAGATGTAGATCTGACAATTTTAAGTGGTCGTGGAAGACATGAATTCAAATTACTTCAAAAGACGGAGATTCGTAGTGGTTGCAAAATTTTCATACTTTTTTTGAGTGCAAGATTGAAGCAGGACAAGTTTCCAGCAATTCGGACTTAAAGACAAACATACTATTGGAGGGGTTTTTGTCGAAAGGTCGAATCCATCAAGGATCAGAGGTAGAAGGAAGTAGAGATAAGAGATGGAAGAGAAGAAAAAGAATAAACAAGAGGTAAACACGACAAAGACAAAGCACAATGAATTGAATCAATATGTATTGACAAAACCTAGAATCTTTTGTCTAGCGCATTGCTCAAAAGCAATCTAAACTGCTATCATAAACCAATACCCAATCCCTATCTCGTATGGTTCTTGGTCTTAGTCTATGTCTTTTGTCAAACCGTTTCTTGTTCTGTATCCTTGCTGCCCTTAATTTTGCAACTGCCACTTCTATGTCTTTGAACTTTCTTTCCAACTATCTTATGCGCAAGGCCAACAACTCCTCTCGATTCAATTCCTCCTCCCAAGGTAGCATACTCCATGTGGTTGTCATCTCTTCTATCGGCATGATAGGTTTTGACCATACATCAATTCTGCAGGCATATATCCTGTAATAGCACTATGAGTGGTTCTATCAGCCCACAAAGCATAAGGGAGCAATCGTGGCCACTCTTTTATCTTCTCTCTATATGCTTTTGCCAATGCCTTCACAATAGGTGGATGACCCCTTTCACTTTTTCCATTAGGTTGAAGTTAAAGCAAGTTTATCCCCAACCGTACAAAGAAATCATGAGCTTCATTTGCATCCAGTTCACCCCTATCTGCAGTAATTTTTTTTACACAGCCATACCGACAAAAGATCTCTTCTAAGAGAAAAGTACACACGGCATTTGTTTTCTTAGTACATAGAGCTCTCCCTTCCACTTGATTAGTCAAGTCTTCACGCGCAAGTACAAGATACCTCATTTGCCAAAGACCTGTAGGTATCGTGACTAAACCCACCACCCACTTAAAATGAAGAGACAATGGATAT
The DNA here is from genome assembly GCF_053477565.2 of Lygodium microphyllum. NCBI lineage: Eukaryota > Viridiplantae > Streptophyta > Polypodiopsida > Schizaeales > Lygodiaceae > Lygodium > Lygodium microphyllum. Next base: position 107,542,741 of record NC_141161.1, read on the forward strand.
GTGGGCTGCAATCCATCCCGATGTCTCACAAATGAATACATTTGACATGTCGTACATGTTTCCACAAAGTGAGGAGCATCCTTATACATACCCTGTCACCAACATCTTTCTTTGATATTTGCAACAGTATCGGAAACACCTCTTTGGCCAGCCCACAAGATTTCATGAAATTCTTGCATAACATTTACTTGTGAAGCTTTATCACGCAAAACTCGCAATGGCATACCCTATTTCTTTTTAGCATGTTTCCATAAGTATCCATATTTTAAGAAAAACCCATCTTGATCTTCTTAAACTCCTCATACCAACTTGGCCATTCAGAGCTTATGTGTTTTGTGGCCTATTTTTAGTATACTTACCATCTCCATGTGGACTAAGTGATGTCTCAAAATTACTATGTTTTCTTTTCGCATTAAAGGAGGTGTAGTTGGGGATTTTGGGGCTATTAATAAGAAATGGAGTGGTTGGCAAGATAGTGGTACCAAATTAACTAGTGCAATCTCACATTAAGGACTAAGGAAATACATGATTTAGTTTATGAACTTGATCATGTATCTTGAGAGTGTCAATGATGATGCCATATTTGAAAACATCAATAAGTTAGAACCAAGTTTATCTGATGATGTGATGGCCTATCCTATTTGATGCAATTGATATACTTATCTCCATACGTAAAACATAACCCCTTTTCTTTTTTTTCCTTCACAACACCTTTTTTTTATGACCATTCATCTCGATTTGTTAATGTACTGAGGCATTGACCAATTCTTAGTCACTCTCTTGCATATTTGTCTTCTAGAAACACTTCTACACAAGATGCAAAACATCTAAAGTGTCTTCTCTTTGTTGTCCAAGCTTTTGTTAATGCTATAACAACACCTTGCATTGCTAAATTCACTCTTACAACATCATTTTCAACTGCAAGAAAGTCATCGTCTTCCTCCTCATCCATCATCCCATCTTCATTTTCATAGCGTACTCGAGATAACATGTCTGCCACTAGGTTATCTCTTCCTGCAATATGTTGAAATTCAGGGTTCAAAGATTTGATGTATGCAATCCGGGGTAGCACAACTAGTAATCATATCCAATACCGGCAAACAATCGGTCTCAATGACTACACGAGTACCCATAAAATACTCCTTATCACATTTAAAGGCTTGCACAATTCCCCATAATTCTCTTTTTACCTATGGATACCTTCCCTATCATTTAGTCAATACTTTAGCCCTAAAGCCAATTGCATATCTTTGTCCTTCCTCATCATCTTGCCCAATCGCCCATCCAAAGCTTGTATCAATAGTAATAATGATAGGCTCCTCATGTGAATAGTCAGCCTTTCTCAATGTAGGAGCAAATTTTAAGAGCTGCTTCAATTTCTTCATTGCTTTCTAATGCTTTCTTTCCCAATGAAATCTCTAACCTTTCCTCAGAAGCTGATATAGAGCATCGGCTATATGTGCAAAGTGAGGAATCCATATCAAATAAAACACACATGCACCCAAGAATCTGCGCACCTTTGATACATTCGCTCTTGCATTCTATCAATCCCATCTATTTTTGCTGGTGATGGTCTTCGCCCATAGGGCCCACACATATGCCCAACAATCAAAACCTCTTTAACTCCAAAGACATAATTTTGTCCAAAAAGAGTTAAGTGCACCTCTTCTAGACGCATCAAAATCCTCTCACAATCCACAATATGGTCTGCAACAAACTATCTGCATCCATGAGCATCCATCTCTTCATTCTTTTCATCCATAGCGCACCCTTTGATTGAAACATTATTCAAGAAGGGCAATGCTAATTTTGGTATAAAATCCATGAGTATCCTATTCATAGCATTTGTCATGTGTGCCACTGAGTTTGTTGCACCCTGTGCGAGAGTACACATCTGTACTAACCCCAAAGGAGTCTTCATTGTTGTGATATCCGTGCTTTCAACTGCAAGCCGAAACTAGTCATACCCTGAGTAAAGGCCACCCAAAGAATAGATCACTCTGCCTGCAAAAGCCTCTGCAAATTCATCAATCACAGGACCTGCACCCACATATCTTATGGTCACTTTATCGACCGGTTGCATATCTTGAATAAATCTCAAAGCCCCATTCTTTTTGGGCATAGTAAACCAATGATTTGAGTACGGGGCTGAAGAGGGCTCCAAGATCTTCATGTGTATCTTTTCATTTAACAAATCCATCAACTTTGGCAAGTAAGCTTTAGGCACTGGAATAGGCCTCAAGTTTCATGGTACATGTGGCAAAATAAATATTACCATAGGAGAGATAACATTTGGATCCACACAACCTATTTTAGTTGGCTAAAACGCAAATGCCTTCCCATGCCTAGTCAACATCCGCATAAAACAGTCTCTTTCAGCAGGCAAAAGAAACCCTTCTGCACCAACTTTCAATTCCTGTAATGTTTCAGATGTAAAATGATGACCTATGTCTTTAGGATCCTGTAAGCTTGGCTGCCTTGACACTTTTTCAAACAGACCCTCACTTTTTGGTGGAAGTGGCAAAGAAATTGGTTTCACCTTTTTGTCAACTGTCTTATACTTTGTCTCCACATGTGCTTCAGTCCATTGTAAGCCTTCCTGCTGAGTAAACAATGCTATAACATCATACATGTCCAAAGAACATACTGACAACACTCTGTTTTCAGCCTCATTTTTTGCATGTATAGTTGCTTAACTTTTAGCCATAGTGTCATTAATATTCAGCCCATAAAAGATGCCAGAAATGCCTTCATTTTCAGCTAATAGTCCCAATGCTCTCAGTTTCTTAGTAGCCCGTTTCATAAATATGCATTCAGCCTTGCACATAGCTTCTATAGGCTTAAACCAACATGAACTGTTTGTTGTAAACTGAGAATAACCACTAGTAAATACATGCTTCATTCCATCAAGAGGGGAGTACATCCTGTGAATAGCACTACTATAGCCCCGCATTACAATAGTGCTTTATGAAAATCCAGGTCTTTGAATTCCCTTGTATTTGGAGCTAAAGGAGACTCTCGAAGCATATCCCAATTTCTAGGATGATTAACACAAACAGTAAAAAAGTGGATTGCTTTCCTCCCATCCTTGCTTCTAACTCTTGCAAAAGCAGAATCATCATCAAGCACCTTTGTTTCCATACACACTCCTATAATATAGGGCTATCCCAAAACCAATGCATATGAGGAATTATCTTGCACAAAGAAGTGTTGCTCTTCTTGTACATCACCAATTGTCACTTTTACATTACGACATGCAGCATAAATCAGTATTTGTAGCTTTAGGTTGATCCACACTTCTTCTTGTTACTCTTTTAGATGTCCCTACATTATCTTCATCTCTCTTTTGTTTCTCTTCCACAAGTACATCCGTGTTTTGTGCCTTTGCTAAATATGCATACACTGAATATGTCTTGCCCTACATGAGACATTTCATTATCAGTAACCTTTCTCTTTTTAGCTGCATGTAAATCATGTGTCTATATTTCAACCTTTGGACCACTTGGCCATGCATTCTATCCAATTGTAGACCAAAAGTAGAAGCATGTATCGCCGCATAAGCATTTTGGATAGTCAAGTCTTCCAACAACTTCTGCATACCTCCCTTTCCAAAATTCAAACAAAGAGGCAATTCCTTTTCTTGTGCATAGATCTTGCTATCTTTCCAAAAGGTGAGGTGTTGTGCCAAGGCCTCTTGATAGGCAGCACAATTCTTTCTCTCATGCTGCAAACTATCACACCACATAAATCTTTTTCCTGGCTTAGGGGCTGTTGCCCGACCCCTTTCCTCTTCTCCTTTTTCATCCAATTTTGCAACCTTCAATTGAAGATCTCACATGCCTTTGACCAATTCATCTAAGACATCTTCCCTAACAGAGGGAACAATATTAGGTACAGCCATACGGTTAGCCATAGAAGTGGGTGGCTTATTGGATACTTCAACTATTTTGCCCGTAACAGTGGGCAAGCTAGAGACATGAAATCTTTCTCTTCTTCTATGCTTTTTCACAAGTGCATTAAGTTCCTTGACATGTCTCCACTCTGTTTTCAGACCTGCATCTGTAGTCTGATCCTCCAGCAAATCATCAAGCTTTTCTTGAAGCTCAAGATCAGCTACCTGTAGAAACAATTCGATTTTTTGACTTACAAGAGTTTGCTATTCTGCAAGATTCAATCAACTTTCAAATTCTCTTAACAATTCTGTAGCCACAAGACCCTTATTGGGTTGTAAAACCCACTCCTGAAAGGTCTTGTGCGTAATCAAACTGGTATCCTCAATGTAAAATTCTTCCCTGAGTGTTTTCTTGAAAGCTACCCAGTCAGCATCCTACATGTATAATTCAGTAATTCGCACTTTCAGTTCATGTATAGTAACACGTATAAAATACTGGCTCCATGCAAGTTGAGCCACCCCAAAGAATTTCATCTTTTGAGCATAGGTATGTACATATGCAAGATACATTCATGCCATTGAATAACTTCATCTCACACTCAAACGCTTGGAGAGCATTCATCACAACACTTTCTATTTGAGCAGAAGCATACATCACCTGTTGTTGTTATTGTACCTACATAAGCATATTCATATTCTGCACCAACTGTTGCAAAGCATTACTGGAGATTGTGCTCAAAGGTTCTCCCATCTTGTCTTTCCTTCTTCTGATGACCTTTCACATCGGGTTCACCAATGTCGGAGGGGATTTTGTCGAAAGGTCGTATCTACTGGGGATGAGAGGTAGAAGGAAGTAGAGATAGAAGATGGAAGAGAAGAAAATGAATAGACAATAAGTAAACATGACAAAGACAAAGCACAATGAATTAAATCAATATGTATTGACAGAACCTAGAATCCTTTGTTTGGCACTACTCACAAGAAATTTCCAAGCATTAGATCTCCTTTATTTTATCGTGTGGACACATAGGATTATTCAACATCATATTCATCGAACATTCCTTGCCATTTTGCCATTTATGCAGGGGGTTGGCCAAGAATTTGATGCACTTAGGGTAGAGCTTGAGCAACCCCCCATATCCTTGGTCTAGTTTCGTACTTCAATAGAGTTATGTGGGGACCAAGGGTTTGTTTTCAACACAGTAAGATGTTGAATGGTGTGGTTAATGTTGTATTTCATTAGGCCAAGTGGGCCATTTCCGTCGAGTTTAATGTTTGATTCTCATTAGGCTAAGAGGGCCATGTATTTGTTTAGTGCGAGTGCGGTTAATGTTTCTTGTTTTAGTACTGTACCAAACAGATTTGATGGAGTACCTGGAGCGAGCCTCTTGCTACATCGATGCTTCTTGTGTCCAAGTACATGTGATATCCTTTCTTTATGAGTTCTTTTCCTTTATGCTAAATGATTATGTATATGTGGGGATTTTTGTTTTGTTGGGGAGACTCGCAATCAAGGCATGAAGTCCCTGGGTCAACTTAGGTATGTCTAGGGAGGTCTAAGTAGTTTTCTACCTCCTGCAAAGACATTGTTGAGCACTTTAAGAATTGTTTTAGAAGGTAGTCCTAGTGACCGTGTTCTGCTAGCCTGCTAGGTAGCTCTTTCTAGAAGTTTCTGTTAGTTATGAGGTAGCTAGAGAAGCCTGCCAAATAAAAGAAAGAGAAAAAACAATGCATATATTTGAAGACTATAGTATAGAGAGGTGTGTAAAAAGGAGTTTTGACCCTTGAACAAAAGGAAAATAAATGAAAGAAAAATCAAAGAGTAGATAATCATTGCTTTGCGAAGGCCTGGTAGGTTTCTAGGGACGAGTCATCAGACCCCCGTTGCCTTGTCTTCTTAGGGGCCGGATAAAATAAATAAGGATGGTTGGAGTGAAAATAAAAGTGAGTGAAAGGAAAATGATTAAGTATCGCCTTACAAGAGCTTGGAAGTTTCTTGGATACCGAGTCATGATATGAGACCAGTGCTTCATTCTCCTTGGGTCACTACGCTCAACTTTCTCCTTTTTACATGCTTGAGTATCAAGTCCTGAAGTATTAAAAAGTGATGACTCAAAAGTATTTGGAAATGAAAGATCAGGCTATAGAAGTCCTTGTCTAGTAGGAGTTCCTAATCGTCCAAGTTGTCATAAGTCAGGTAGATAGTTCACACCACCACTTAGGATGACTTTTATGATAATTCTCTTTAGCATATTTGTGTTGAAGCAATTGGTTAGTGACTAGCTTTGGATCTCTATCAGGTTATGTTTAGCCTATTTCTTGTGGATTTTTATGCCTTGATTTTATCAAGGGTTCGGGTGAGAGTGGTGTTTGTATTTTTGTGTGTATTCTTCTTTGTAGCAGCTTGATGATCTTGATAGTTTATTTATGTACAGATCAATTCATGGATTCAACGGGCTGTGTCACCCTATTCTGTGGTTGCCAATGAGAGTGAGGGTTGAGAAAGTGTCAAATAGATGCAAATTTAAGGTGAAATTTAAAGATAAACGGAAGCGGAAGATGCAGATCCGACAATATTAAGTGGTCATGGAAGACGGGAATTCAAATTACTTCAAAAGATGGACCTTTGCAATGGTTGTAGGCATGGCCTTTGGGCCTTTGGGGGGGAGGGGGGGCTAATAAATGAGAAGAGATTGGAATGAAGACCAATTGTCTGGTTTGCACCAGATCGTGTGACAAGATCATGTGGATGCCAAGGAATGATTATCAACATGGTTTGAGGATCAATGGTGGGCTTAATAGGCTTGAAAATGCCTGAGAAAATATGGTAAGTAATTTTTAAAAGAAAATTCAAATATTTTTTGATAATTTATGATGTAATTATCATTCAAGTGCCACATATTTTTTTTTGATAGTGCTTTTATAATTTCGAACATTCAAATTGTGTTCATGTGGGATAAAATTAAATGTTAAGATGGATTGGATTGTGACTTAATTTATTGAATCTGAAATATCAAATATGTATATATATATATATAAAGAAAAAATAAAAAATGTTTTTAAATAAAAAATAGTTTTTATTTACAAAAAATTTACAGAAAATCATAAATGTATTTGTGGATATATGATAGGCCTAAGGCATGAGGTTTAGCCTCATCTTAGCCCCATTTTCATATTATAGTGCGGGCTCTATTATTTTTTGGACAAGAAAATGACATGAAAACATTCTCTATACCTATCACCGTAAGCATAACATTAAACGGTAGGAGGGAAGGGGTCATGAGTACTGAATATACGTTGAAATATAATTTTTATAATGCAATTTACATATAGGACACATCTATCCTAAAAGTTAAAAGGGTTCAATAGCATGAGTATGCTCGATACTATCCCCTATGCAACAAAATAAATATGCTAGTAGTATTAAAATCATGAAAATAATGCACATCCACATTGCTAATTTAATTAAATAAATTATTAGTGCACTTGTGGGCATTCACCTTTGCATCACATTTTGTATAACATTATATCAAACAAGTATAAACTTTCCTAGATTGCATAGCACTTGGTTTCCTAAATGTTGACCCATATTTAGCGCATGAGAAGTCCCAAGCTGTAGGTTTAGTATGTTTGTTTCTTTGGAAATAGGATTTTGCTTCATCTCATTAAATGATTTTTTATAAAGATAGGACTATGTGTCACATTTATTATATATTTGAATGGTATCTCTTGGGGCCAATCCCTGAGGTGTAGGAGAGTCGTAACTAGTGCGGCCGTGACTATCAGCCTAGGGATGCTCCCTGTGTATGTGCTAGGAGGTGCAAGGCACCATTATGTTTGGGTACTAGGTGCTAGGTATATTTTCTCCACTTTGCATAAAGAATATTTTCTCTCAACCTTTCAAGGATGGTTTTGAGGTGGTTTGAATGGTCTTCTTCTTCTTTGGAACTAGGCTAGAATGCCATCAAAGAATATAAGGAAAATTTTTTCAAGGTATAATTTGAAAATATATTGAACTAATTTGTTGAAGGTAGTTGGTGCATTAGTCAATCCAAAGGATATTATAGTAAATTCAAAATAGCCATACCTCATGTTAAAAGACATCTTTGGGATGTCATTTTTCTTAGTCGAAATTTGATAGTAGCTTGACCTTAGATCAATTTTTGAAAACAACTGTGCTCCTTGAAGTCTATCAAGAAACTTATCAATTCATGGAATGGGGTATTTATCTTTGTGGTCACTAGATTTAACCCATGATAATCAATGTAAAGCTTTAAGGTTCCATCCTTTTTCTTTTGGAAAAGCATGAGTTTACCCCAAGATGAATTACTAGGTTGGTAGACAGATAAATCCTTGTTCCAGCAATTGATTTAGTTGTTCTTTTAACTCAATGGCCTTAGGGATTGTAGGGTATTTTAGCCAGTGGCTGAACTCTTGGGGTTAACTTGATTTCATGGTCTACTTAACGGCCAAGAGATAATTTTATTAGATCTTGAGGAAACACATCAATATATTCACTAAGCCATGAAGGTTCTTTAGGGTTTGTGGGTGGTCTTATTTTATTTATTTTAATCAAATAGATGGGCAATCCTATCCTTAGACACTTGATTAATTAACTTTCTTTTGCTAGTTATAATCTAGGTCTTCTTGTCTTTCCTTGAGCTTGAACTAAAAGTTCCCTCAATATTCTTGAAAGTAATAATTCCTTTCCGACAATGAATATTTGCATGATTAGGACATAGCCCGGGTCCCCAACATAAAGTTCTATGTTTTTGGGGATAAAACTCTAAAATTTTCCTTAGTATGTTGGTTTCCTAAGTAAAGTTTAATATTTTGTTAGATTGGTTTGGACATACTTCTTTTCTGTTTTCTAGTTCAACTACAAGTTTTATGGGGGGTTCAAGATCCACCAACTGTAATTTCTTAATGCACTTACGGGACATGAAAGAATTAGTGGCACCACAATCAATAAGAACTCGAAAGGGTTTACCTTGGTGCTCTACAAGCACTTGAAAGATGGTAAATTGGTGTTGGGCCTCTTGATTGTTGATGGTCATGTGGATGGTGCCTCTCCTACTTCCTCATAAATGGTAGGTGCCTCTTCTTCTTCTTCTTCTTCTTCTTCTTATCTAGCAAGGAAACAAGCTCGACCAAACCAATCCCTTGTCTTGCTTCTCATCCTCACTCTCGATTGTTGAAGTTTCCCCTCTTTGGAGGATTGTGAGGAGAGTTAGCATTATTTGTTCAAATGGCCCTTGAGCTCTAAAGTAGCATGGATGGTTATATATTAAGCAATGGGGTTGGGCCCCTTGATTAGTATTTACAAGATGAGGGCTATTGTTGTTGGGTTAGTAGTTAGGTCCATTATAACAAGGTTCAAAAAAACCCAATTTTGATTTCCCATTTGAATATTGACCCTTGCTCTCTTTGGGTAGGAAAATCCACAATTTGGAAAGTGTGGGTTAATTGGAAAACTTCCTCTAGGGAGAGAATCCATCAAGGGCTAAGCTCACAATAGCACATCCTCGAGGTGAGAGGTTTTCATAGCCTTTAGTTACCCATTCAATGGTGGATTTAGGCCTTAACAGAAGTTGGCTCCTTGTTGTGCCATTGTTATTTTTGGGACATACTTTAGGAGGAAAACAAACTAGAAGTAGTATCGAAGCAGTAAGCCTCTACGGTTAGGCCTTGTTATTTGAGTCTAAAAAATTCTTCCATTTTATAGATTTGGTATGCTAGGGATAAGTACCTTCCTTGAATAGCTACCTTAATCTATGTTAAAATCCTAGACACATGATGTAATTTGGAGGTTGCACAAGAGGCACACATTGCCTAGTCTAGTTTAGTTTATCCTGTGGTTTGTACCCATCAATAAATGGAGAGTCTCCCACTCCCACTTGACACTAGGTCAATGCACTTTAGCCACCAAACCTTATCTCTTTAGGAAACCCTAATCTATCTTGTTGCATGCTTATAAAAGGACACCCATCTTTCATGAATAAATATGTCATTTGCTTTGTAGTTTCATTCTTTCATTGTACTTATACATTGTCCCTCTCATTATCTTTTCAAATCTTAACATGATGTCTTGAGTAATGATATGGGCCCTTGAGCTCCTCTTTCCTACTATGCAAACCTCTCTTCTCTTGCACACTTTTATTGGCATTGAAGATTGAAGGTGATAGCTGAACTCTCTTCTCTATCATTGTTGTGGTCATGATGTGGAGCTATTTGAGCTACTGTTTGCTTCTATGAATGGGGCCATCTACTTCAATAAAGGGGCTACTATTCAGGGATTTCCTAGAAGAGAAGTAAGTTGTCGTAAAGGTGCCTAATCATGCTATAAATAGGTGCAATCTAAAATTGGTTAGGTCTCCCCAAATATGCAGTAAAATTCATTACTATTGTTGTTGTTATTAAGTACTTTGTTTCATGATTATTGTGCATCAGTAAGAGCAAGATCTAGTATTTCTCTAAGCTTCTCCTATAGTTGCCTAGAATCCACATGATGCTAGTAGATTTGTTTATGTCTTTGAGGCTGTTCACATTTCTTTTTCCATTGATTCTCCTACTGGTGATTAATGAACTCCATCATCTTCTCCTCCTTGGTGGCCATCAAACTTATTAAGTTTTATGTCACATCAGGCCAAATTTGAGGTATAAATTTGTTGGTTATAAGTACTCTAAAACAACCATAGAATGTGCTAAAAATGTGCATGTTTATGGGGCTGAAGTTCTTGGCTTCTTGCTGATACTCTCAAGTAGCATTGATGGCTCAAATATGAGATGACTAGTTACAAGTCACTATGAAAATTTAGGCTCTTAAACTTCATCATAATAAGTGGAACATCATTTATGTCATTTACTACTACTCATTTCTAATCTGCTAATGTATAATCCTAATTGAGAATCTATGTTTTTTAAGATAGATCCATGGCTTCCAATAATGAGATTGGTTCTACCAAAGTCAAAGGCTTTGCCTTCCATACTTGGCAGCACAAACTAGAATAATTTCCTAATTAAGAAAGAACTTTGGAATACAACCAATGACAAGGAGAAGAAACCTCATGAGGAAACCCAACAAATTGCTTGGGAAGCATAGGATGAAAAAGCACAAGCAATCATCAAGCTTGAATTAGATGACACTTACATGAACCATGTTGATGGTTGTGCTACTACCAAGACACATGGAATCAACTCAACAAATTGTTTGGCGCTCACTCAAAGAGCTCAGTTTGGCCTTTTAATTGAGTTTTTTCATCTTCAAATGAAGTCTCAAACCTCTCTCACATCTCATCTTAATCATATGAAAGGACTTCTAACTCAACTAATAGGTATTGAACTAAAGATTGATGAGAACATCATCATTGGTGTCTTACTAAAATCATTGCCTAAAGAGTATAACCATGTGGTCACCACTCTCATTATATATGCCTTCTCCAATACTAGGGGAAATAGAGGCATCTCTGCTTGAAGAGAAAAAGAGATTGAATTTTAAACAAAGATCAATAGCACCCCTCCAAAACATGAGGCACTCTACGCTAAATCAAAGTAGAAAGGAAATAATAAAATCATTCATAATGAATCCCGTATATGTGCCTTTGTCGCAAGCACAACCATAAAGAAAAAGATTGTTTTCAAAGGAAGTGAGCTAAAAAAGAATTTCTCATGAAGATTTCCAAGAAAGTGAAGAGGAAGTTGAAGAAGACAAGGAAGAAGTTGAAAGTGAAGAAGAAAAGTATGAAGCATTATACATGACTTTTAAGAAAAAGAAGAAGAAGGAGGAGGAGGAGGAAGCTAAGAAGGCCCCTCTACATGTATCTACTTATGAAGGATGGCTCTAAATGTGTGATACTATTTTGTAACTCTCTTGAGTGATATCATGTAATCCTTGTAAAATTTATTTGTAACAACCTTTTCTTAAGCCCAAGTCTCCTAAACCATCAAACCTTTGAACCATAAGTAATCAAGCTAGAAGAGCCTTTGATTATCTTGAGATCACAAGTCCATTGTGCCTATGTGAAACTCAAGAGTAGATACATCACTATAAGCCATGGTGGCCAAGGTGTTATAAGATGGTCTTGCACAAGGTTGCCTACAATCATGAGTTTGAAAGGGGGTGTTAAAACCACAAACACATTATGTACTTGAGAGGTTGCACAAGAGGCACACATTGCCTAGTATAATTTATTTTATCATATAGTTTATACCCATCAATAAAGGGAGAGTCTCCCTACACACACCTTGCACTGTGTGAATGCACTTTAGCCACCAAACATTACCTCTTTAGGAAACCCTAATCCATCTTGTTATATGTCTATAAAAGGGCACCCATCTTTTAAGAATAAACACGTCCTTTCCTTTGTGCTTCCACTCTATCATTGTACTTATGTATTTTCCCTCTTATTTTCTTTTCAAATCATAATAATCTATTTCCAAGTTTGGGATATCTTAGTAACAACTTTATCATGATAGCATTCTTTCCACCATAGATGAGCTTCTCAGGCGAGAGATAGTTGGAAATTATAGCATGATTGGTTATGCTTGTCCTAGCCATGAGAAAATAGTCTTCCATCTACTCAATCCATGTTTCTGTGTTAGTTTCTATTCTCAATTCTTCATCATTAAACTCTACTGGTTTAACTTGCTTTAGTAGAAACTTCCTTTCATGTTAATCAGCCATGGAAATATATGGTGGGTCTTTTCTAAGCCTTGGGAAAAGCCATCTAGCTAACCGGGCCATCTAGTTTAGTAATTCAAATAGGCATGCTACCATGCTGTGATGACTTATAAAAATAGCTTCAATAAATAATTTTTGCACACTGTTCATTGGCACACCTTTATGATACAAACACTAAGCAATCCATTGATATATATATATATATATATATATATATATATATAGATATATATATATGACTCCAAAGAGTGAACGTACTCACAAGTGAGTTACCACCTTTTCTCTATTCATCTGGAGTCTTCCAACGCTCAACCATGCTAGGCTCGTATAGGTCTTTTTTTGCCTATTTTAGGATCAAGATTGAGATTACAAACTCAAATCAAAGCCATATTGATTCTCATCCATCGTAAGGATGCACTTTCCTATATGGAAGACCAAACATACCTAAGTAATGGTCAATTACCTTGGGTAGTATATATATACTCCAATTGAAGAGTATCCAAGGTGGCCTTTGGGATGGCATCACATCTCATTCCCATTCAATAGCTCTTTGAGCCACATACATAATTAGTACAATTCTTTTCATATTTCACAACAACCACAATCAATTTCCAATTTTTTAAATAATCATCCTTTTCAATGTTAGAAATAGCTAAATTCTCCAGTAAGTTGAAATCATCCAATAGATATTTCCCTATGATTTCACAATTCATTATTACTATGAATCTAATTCAAAACAAAGTTTAACTTTGCACACTTGAATGCGCTTTAACACTTTGTATGTGTGAGTACACTTGATTTTCCTTTTCCATACGTGAAAGTGTACTTTAGTATTCCATGCACATGAATGCATTTTAATAGAACAACAAATAATTTAAGCTAATTCCTTGCAGAAAGGACTATGAATAAATGAGATTTTTGCATTTATCCTTTTTGCTTGTGTGTGTGTGTGTGTGTGTGTGTGTATGACCTCATCTACAAAAATACATTTTTATGAAATATAACTTTGAATTATGAAGAAAAGATTATTAGTTTTTCTCTTCACTATTTAATCTTTTAAATAATGAAACTATCTTTGATATTTAAAAATATTTTTTGTATTATAAATATTTATAAAAAAGTAGCTAATTTTTTAATCATAAGATTTTTCATAATCATAAATCTAATAATATTTTTAGTGTTATTTAATTAAAATTATATTTTAAGTTACTTTAATAATATTTTTAATCTTATTATATTAATTTATTTAAAATTTTGAGATTGTTTTATTTATGTTTTTAAATTGAAACCTTCTAAAATTTAAGAAAAATAATATGTGGATTATTTTATTATTTACAAATATTTTTTACAAATAAAATTAAAAAAAATAATGATTTAAGTATAAAAATAACATAATATAATATTTATTGACCATATTTTTTGGTATTATGGCTTGTCCATAGTCCCACCACAATGATATGCTTGCATGGGCTTGTTGTGGATAAGAAGAGTGAAAAAGAAGGATTTGGATATGGTGTCAATATGTGAATTACCAAGAATTCCTTTTGTGCAAAATTTCCTCACAGCTCATGTTCCTTAGCTCTCACACACTCTCTTTCCTTCTCTCAAAAATAAAGTGCTTGTCATTGTGTATTGAAATTTTTAAGAGGGTCCTCCTTTAAATAGTTTCTAAGGGGCTTTGTCTTTTTATATGGGAGATTATTTTTATTTTATTATCTAAGAGAAGAGGCTTTCTTTTTTTAGTTCTCTTTTAGAAGAAATGAAACTTTTAATTAATTAAGTGAATTAAAACTTTATTTGTACTTTCTTTTGAGAGAAATCTAGGAGATTTTGTTTTCCATATAAAAACGTGGAAGCGGAAAGGGGGGCGGGGGGGGGGGGGGGGGGGGGAGTAGTGACCCCATGTGGGTGAGAGGAGGGTGTTTAAAAAAATTAAATTAATACTATTGTTATTGGTATTAAATTTGAAAAAGCAAGTTTTTAGTTTTAAAAAATGAAAAATTTTAGTTAATAATATTTCATATTTTAAGGAGAATTCAAGACTTATTACGACTTTCAGAGTTTTAAAAATATGCAAATTTGTCTCAAAATTTGAAATGGTTTACTATAATTTGAAAAATCAATAATGATTTAGAAAGTGAGTCAAAATCATTTTTAGAAAGTTATAAATGACTAGAAAAGTCCATATTTAGTAAAGAAAATTTGATAATAAATCCTTCTTAATTGAAAAAATCTCAAAATAAATCTTAAAACTTTCATTATAATTCATTAATTTGAAATAAAATATTTCATGCTAGTGTAATTCGATATACTACATGGGCATATGAACTCCTGAATGAGTGGCCATGGTAAAAAGAGAGCAGAATTGTATTTACTCGATTTACAAAAATTGGGTATGTTACAATAAGTCTTTTGTAAGAAGCTGGAAAGAGACATTATTTTAGTGTGGTTTATCAAAGAATACTATGTCCCACTGGCATAGGTATATAAGGTGTTGAGACTTGTAGATTTTCACCAATTCATTAATATAGATTGTAGTCTCTTTATCTTACCTTCTCTCTTATAGTTTCTGTGGCTTCTCTTGCCTCTCCCCTATCTTTTACTCTTTCTCTCTCCTCGTCACTTATTCTCTCTTTTCTACACTCTCTTCTCTCACCTCAAAGTCCTGTTCTTGACAAGTGGTATTAGAGTATTGCTCTTTGATCCATTTGATCACAATCTTCTTAAAATAGATTGGTATAGAGACCAAGGAGTTTTCAAGTGTAGAAGATAGCCAAGTGAGAGATATGGAAGCCAAGTTAGAGGCAGAGTGGACAGGATAGTAGGTCGTCACCAAGAAACAAGCTATTTCAAAGGTACTATGTTTTAATAGGAGGTCACAAAAGTTAGTCGAGGCTAGAACGTCAATTACTTTTTTGAAAGAGGCTTTCTCTTTATTTTCCCTTCAAGCTCTTTCCAAGTTTTCCTGATGGCCAACAAAAAATACTTCTTGTTGATCAATGATTGACCTCCCTTCTTTCATCAAACCCTGGGGCAAATGATCTTTGTATCATGCTTGATTTGTAGAGCACACTTATGCTAGACATTAACTAATCTTTGGAGCAATATTTCCAGCACATTTTTTGGTGCAATCTACAGTGATTATAGTAGGCTTAATCTTCATCTTCAGCAAGGATGATTCTAGTGCTTGTCAATAGCCATGCCAATCATCTCTAGAAGGCATTGAAGCTTCTCTTTCAACCTTTGAGCATTCTCTTTCATCTTCACAAACCCTAGCTATGGCAAAAATAGGGCAAAAACCTCACATGTGAAAAATCTTAAAGGTTATGAAGGGATTTCACATCTTTTTACTCTCGAGTCCTACCTACTAGCCATGGGCTTCCCTTTGTGCCAAGAATATTGAGCCATTTCCCCTCTTCCACAATATTTTTTCTTTTCCAAATGTTCATGGATAGTAAAGTATTGTTGAATTTCTCATAAATCTTTGAGGATTCATTGAGAAGACTTGCAAACAAAGACAAAGGACACTACATAAGAAGGCATTGAGAAGGAATACCTTCAAGATTGCAAACATTGAAGGGATTTTAGCACTTCAAGCATTATGGAGATTTATTTTGGGGATTTTGTATATAAATCTTGAATTTCTTGTGATCAAGTATTCAAAGGGGTTCAAGGCAATTCTACTTTAATCTTTAATGATCCACAAGCATTGCATGGGTTGATTCATGGAGATTATTGACTATGTAGCATTATGGACCAAATGGGAGATTCTCTTCTAGTCTTTGCCTAAAGCTTGATTCTCTTTGGATCATTCATCTTCTTTGCTCTTTAAAGAGGTAATTTAGTCCCTTTTAATCTTTGAAATCTCTCTTTATCCAATTTCTCAAGCTTATCCAATTATTGATGAGAGATTATGACTTATTTAGGCTTTTAATGAACCATAAATCATACTTGCAAGAGAAAAAAGGCACTTGCAAATTTATTGGGGATGATTTTCATCCATTTTTAGGTGCTCCAAACTATTCCAGGTCCTATAAAGGTTTCTTATAGGCTATTATAATGAGACAAGGCAAAAAAGAGTCACTTGGGGATAATATCCACTCATTTGCAAGTGTTGTGGGTTATTAGAGAGCTTAAACAAGGCTTTCACAGGTCATTACAAGTGGTATTCTATACCTATGGGTCTTGTCCAGGTGCTACAAGATTAAGAGACCTTATTTTGGACTTACAAGTGCTTGGAAGACCAAAAGAATCAATTTATAGGATACTAGTCAATTTTGTGTAATAGAAAAAGAATATTCCTAGAATATTTTGATGTAATTCTAAAGTTGTTCTTAATAGATCATCTCGAAGTCCTATTCATTAGGTTTGATTTCAATTAGAAAGTACTTCATTTGGACATCATTGTCAAAAGTTAGAGCCTTTTCTATGATAGAGGGTTTGTTTGGACTACACTTTGAGAGTGAATAGAAATGGCAAGAAATAAGGGAAAAGATAAAGAAAATGCAGATGTGCAGTAATAAATCAAGGAAGGATGTGATACAATGCCTAAGCCACATCATGAGGAAGAGGAATCACAAGAATATGGCGCATACAATACCTTGAATGCCACACTTTTTAACCATGAGACTTCTATCAAACACATGGAGCTTGTTTCCAAGCTAGATCATGTGGTTAAGGAAATGGTTCAATCTAATTCTCAAACCAAAGAAGTGATGGAGTAGATAGCTATATATTGATGTATTCATGGTTGATATGATATGACATACCAATATGTGATATAATGTATATCTTAAAATGGATGAATAGAAATGTGTTTATGATCTTTGCCACAAACTCTTTAGAAAGTTAAAAATCTTACGATATTAAAAAAATAAATTTAAAATCTAAATTCATTTTTAACGTCACATTATGACAAGGAAAACCTACAAAATCTAAGGGAAAAAAAGCTAAGTGTGGAAACTTATGATCAATAAGGCCACTTATTTTCCATTACTCCAGAGACATGTGGCTAATGTTCCCATGCAATAACAACATGAGGACTAGCATGTGAGCTCCTATGTAGGGAAAATTAGGAAGATAATGAAGATATTGACATGTTGAAAGAGAAGCACTTAAACAAAGAAAAAAGACTCAACATGTTGAGAAATAACAAATGATGTATGCTCCAGGAAGAGATGTCCTGAATCCCATATGCATAGTGAGGATAGTGGAGAAGCTGGAAAGCTATAAAATCATGTAATTGGTTCACTTTTTAATGCACTGCTATTGTACTTTGTACTTAGAGTCTGTAACTCTATCCACTAAATATTGTTTTTATGAGTTCAAGCTAATCTATCTTGGAACCTAATTCACTTGAGTGAAAGTTTGTGTCTAGTCATCAGTCTTCATGTCTCTTGCTTACGAGTTTAAGCCTCCATAGCTAAACTGTGTTCAAGTTCCATGTTTGTCAACATGGTATCAGAGCTATGGTTAGCTTAGTTTAGCTCTTCTACCTGATTCTCCAACTTCTCATAGCTTAGCTCTAGCTCAGGACAAGTGTTTGAGTTCATCTCCTACCTCATTCTCACACACCTCTTCTTGGCCACCATAGCCAGACTACACCTACCTTCAGTTGAGCACTTAGATCTCATCATACAGGTGATTTTAGCTCGAGATGTCTTTAGGGAAACTCTTTATCTACTCCCAACGTAGTTCCTTATCACATCAAAGTGTGACATTGTCCACTGTGGAGCCCAAGATTATGAAAATTTGACATCGTTGCCCAGAACTGCACCGATTTCAGGTCGTATAGAGATCCGTCTTCTACGCTGCACAATCTACCCTATGAGCATAGGGCTTTTTAAGCTCACTATGCAAGCCTACTCCCCATGCAATATCTTATGCAATGGTCAACTCGTTGCATTGCTAGAAGGGAAAAACCAGTCGGGTTGAGAACCCTAATCACAGTCCACCATAGCCAAAAGTGACTAAGCTTCATTTCTCACTTCATTTGCTTATCTTTGCTAGTTGGAAGGCTCAAGGGACCCCTTGCAAATCTCACCTACTCAATGCCACTGATTAAACAACAAGGAAGAGAATTCTTTGAGGATTTTTTGAAGATTTGAAAGAATGAAGTCAACAACATCTAGCTCAACAAGGAGACTTAACATCAATAGTATCTCTTGATACTCAATCAGTGTCTCTTGGCACTTGTGTATTTAACTCACTCATGAATTCATTGATTTTACCTCAACTACTCAAAAGTTCATTCTCAGTACTTGTAATGATTTGAAGCCCCATTTATCAAATCCATTTGTAAGTTTCAATTTCTTTGTAAAAGGATAGACACTGCTCGAGTGTCCTCGAGGTAAAACCTCCTTCTAAGATGACTGAAGTTGAATAGATAGCAATTTAATGGTGAAGGCTTTCATGCCTGGAAGGAGAAAACCATGTATCATCTCATGAGAAAAGACATCTGGGATCTCTTTGAGGAAGGTGATGCAGATGAAAATGCTAAAGAGGGAGATGCTGTAGAAGGCGAGCCTAAAACAAAGGCATGGAAGAAGATGAACAACAAAGCTCTAGGTATTATTGTTTGGGGTCTATCCGATGATGTATTACATCATATTTTTGGCATCAGGGATGCAAAGAAAGCATGCGAAGAACTTAACAAGATCTTTAGTACAAAAGCAAATAACTCGAAGGTAAAATTACTTATGTAGTTTTATAAGTTGGATGTAAAAGACAATTCATCTATGACTGTACACATCAATAAGTTCAAAGCCTTAAAACTCAGCTAGTGACTCTTAAAAAGAACATTGATGAGGATGAGGCAATAGCAGTGCTACTTGCTAGTGTTAATCACGAACCATATGAGAACCTTGTTTCAACACTAAGTAATGTTTCTAGTCTCTCACTTAAAGATATTGAGCACTCTTTTCTTGATGAAGAGAACAAACAGAAGAACAAGAATGCAAAAGATGGTATCCCATCATCTATGGAAAATCTCTTATACACCAAAGGAGCTGCTCGACCCAAAGGAAGAGGTCAAGGATTCAACACCGACGACAAAAGTCGGATAACATGTCATTATTATGGTAAGACTCTGGCCATGACTCTAGCCATATTGTCAGTGAATGTTTTCACAAAAAAAGAGCACATCAGATGCAAAATTACCACCACCAAAGTCAATTCATAAATGAAGAAGAAGAAGAAGATACTTTCGCTACCATCAACAACTCTGACATATTGTTCTAAGGAATTTGTTCCCATAGTGGATTTGCTTTATAAAAATCCTTACCAAAGATATAAAGTCTCAAGCTTTAACTTGACTAGGCTGCCTATGAGCTAGTCTCCCGGGCCATGTTATCATGTAGGGGGGCAAAAGCCAACAAGTGTAGCGACTCATCATTTGAGGGGGGGTGTTGAGAAATAACAAATGATGTATGCTCTAGGAAGAGATGTCCTGAATTCCATATGCACAGTGAGGATAGTGGAGAAGTTGGAAAGCTATAAAAGCATGTACTCGATTCACTTTTTAATGCAATGCTATTGTACTTTGTACTTAAAGTCTATAACTCTATCCACTCAAGATTGTGTTTATGAGTCCAAGCTAATCTATCTTGGAACCTAATTCACTTGAGTGAAAGTCTGTGTCTAGTCATCAGTCTTCATGTCTCTTGCTTACGAGTTCAAGCCTCCATAGCTAAATTGTGTTCAAGATCCATGTTTGTAAACACAACAAAAGTGGATGAAGAAGGTAGTGCATTGATGGAACCTCTCTACAATAGAGGCATGTTGAGAGCTCATAACTTAAGAGCAAGGTTGACAATATGTTATGGAATTATGGTATTTTACTAGAATTAAATATGAAAGTAAAATGATTTTTCCTTTATTTATTTTAATGTAGATTTTTTCTATTTGCCACATGATATGCGACTTGTTACAGCTATGTGTATGACACTAGTTGTATTATGCCTAGTAAATAGATAGAAGGATACTAATGTGATTTGTGTTGTGGTGAGCATATTATTAGATAAAGTTATGCAAAATAAATATTTTGTGGAAGAGCATTTTGATGTATAATATTTAATTATGGTTGAGTGTTTTTATGCACCTCTTAGTGTAAGGAAATTGTGGGTACTCAAACACACTTTATTTATTTGAACATTCTTATTTTTGTAAAACCTAGAAGGCTTGATTATTATTACTTACAAACCTTAATTTAAGTGTATTTGATAGGAGTTAGAAATATTGGAGAAAAATCATAGACTTCATGCAAGAAAAGCAAAGACCCAAAAAGGATATGCTTTTCAATGTTATATTTGAGCACAAAAGGTTAATACAATTCATAAATATTTGCATGGGGGAGGTGTTCACTTATGGATGTGGAGAGATTGTATCAAATGATCTTATGATTTTCAAGTCTTGTCTTTTTCTCTTCTCTCTTGCAATTTGTTACCTCTCAATATTCTATCTATTATTTGAGGCTAGCAATATTATTATTAGAGCATAGTGATTGGTCAATCTATCAACATCACTTTGGATACATACATCCATATTTGAGGATCACAGCGTCCACATCATCAAGCTTTATCCTATGAACTATTAGACAAAAGCTTTGCCTAGTGATTCTTGGTTCCAAGACTTCGTATCCTTAATGGTGTGGTTCTCTTCTTCAACCTTTGATGAAAAGGACCCTTTACAAAACACTCTTTTCATTTATATTCTTCTTAAACCATAAATCTTATGAATAAACTGCCACTATAGGTGCAAAGTGCCACTATAGGTGACTTTGCAAGAGAAAGTTGTTTTGTAGAAGAGGTGGAATCAGAAAAATCAAAGGCCCTCAATCTAATTGCACTAGCACTACCACCCAAAAACTGTGTTTTGTTGAAATCAAATCCACCAAACACCATATTGGGGAATATGGGAATTTCCCATAAGTTTGGGACACGCGGTCAAATTTTTGGATTTGTCATAACTTGAACACTATAACTCCAAATCGAGTGTTCTATAGCTCAATAGATTCCATTTTTCAAGCACTTTCCAATGATAGGTCACATCATATGGTTTTGAGAAAATTATGGACATGTTATCCGGGTGCCACCTTTTTAGTATTCAAAAAATGGGAATTGGGAGATTCCCAAACTCACTAATATTGTGTTACCATATGTGCCCCTCCATCAACGGATGGCTGTTTGCCCCACCAGATTCCATTAGCCCTTAACGAATAGATTCATTGTGCCTAAAGCTTAAACACTTGAAATGCTCTAAACTTTGAAAAGCTTAGCTCTACACAACGATGGGTTATCATTTTTATTTTTAGAGGAAGGTGAGAGGGTATCTTTTAAGGCCCTCTATACGTACTTCTTTCTTTTCTATATATTATGAAGACTATTCTTATGCGAGGATAAGAGTTTTTTTTTCTAGCCTCATATTTATCAATGCACTCATCCAATAAGGATACTTTGGCTTAATTGAATATGCATAGCCAAGATGCAATCTGAGAAGCTTATCAATTATTCTAAGCTTTGCATGCAAAGTACAAATATGAGCATTTATAAGAGAGATTGAAAGAATAGGATCCCATATACCCTCCTTATTTTTGAAATTTCTTAAATATAAGGGTTCTCTCATTGGAACTCTTCTTATCAATAGTAAATTAATCCAATCTCTAGTCCCATGCTTTCCATGCAATAAATGCAAGGGTATTTTGCATTGGTCCCATTACATATCCCTATGATAATATTAGAAATACATGTATGAAAGAACAACCATTTTAAGATTTGATGACTTTTAACTAGTACTTCAACTACACATCGTATGCCCATTTTGGACTCAATTTTAGGATGTTACTATTGTATTCTAGTGCCATATTCATGATACAAATGTTGACTTTTTTAAATCTTTTGTCTTATTTAAATTTATGCTTTGCCCAGTTTTAGCACAAACTTTAAACACGACCATATTGCATAGCAAATTTATATACATGGACTATTGCGATTTGCACTCATTTAAGATTAGCCCAAATATTATTAAATCTGTTGTATCTAAGGGCAACTTTTGTCTTCTATTTTTCATAGGGCATACATAGGCCCTTCAATATGAATATACTTCCCAAATACATTTGAAATCCTACTATCCATGGTTGGCCTAGCAAGTGAAACTACAAGAAATCAAGGCAAACCAAATGCAATTATCCTATGACATCTAAGGTTTTTGAACCATAATTTACAGAGAGTACAATAACTTCTACAGCTAGTACCTATAGTGTCATATGTCTTGACTACTTCATTTGGTTTCATTGTCCCTTTCAAGTCTTTCACTAACTCTTTCAAAGTTTGACCTCTCAAATCTACATTTTTTGGTGATTGAAGAATCCTTAAGATATCTTTTTCATTCATAATTTCTTTTAACATCTTGATTAACCCCTCATTCTCTCTGATATCATTGCTCAAAATATAGAGATAAATCTTCTTGAAAGATTTAGTCTCCTTTTTCTAACTTGTTTACGCAAGCTTGTTATATTTTTTAGCGACATTTTTCTTTCTCTAAATCCTACTAGTGTTTTCTTTAAGTGTAATAATTTTCCTTGCAAGGACTTGTTAGAGTTCTTTAGAATCTCAACCTTTTGACCTAAAAATAGTTGTTTGTGCAATTGTTAATACATCTCTCATTTCAAGCATCTGTCTTGTACTATATACAAAATATGTAGAATGTAATCACATGCAATACCAAAGCATTCCATCACAACCATCTCTAACATATCTTACAAATTTGTGAATATTGAGAGAAGGAGGAGGCTTACTTGTTGAAGGGTCTTCAGGGCAGATATTTCCATCTACCCACAAATCTATATGTTTTTTTCATTCGAGTTGTAACTTGTTAGCTTCATCCATGTCTAACAATACTCAATGATATATACTTCTCCAAGATGAATAATTGGATCTATTTGAATAGTATACACTTGAGCTTGTATTACTTAAAGAGATGTTGTTAGACATTTTAGTAGAATAAAATCAACAAATCCATACTATATTCAGAAAAAAGGTAATTACAAAATAGAGAATGACACAATAAATGAGTCTAGAAGAATGAATGAATGTGTTTTGTTGTGAAAATCTCAGCTATGCCAATTTTCACACGTTCAAAGAAAAAAACAATCGAAAAGGTAGTCATTGACATGGATTAAAGAATTGAGGCATTTTAATAACGGACCTATTCAATGATCTCTTTAATTCCATTTAAACGACAAAATTTTGAGGGTTTATTACTCTCAAATATTCTCTAATTAGCAAATTAATCATTTTCCTACAATTTTTATTTTTGAAATATTTTTGGCCCTAATGACTCATAGAATCTGAATGTAATGTAAAGGTCTATCTCACTAGACATGCTAACCATAGGGCCTCCTTGCAAGCCTCAGTGAGGCTACAACATACTCTACCTTAGTAATAGATAAGGATGTGTATTTTTATACCTTGGACATCCAAGAAACAACGCCCAGAGGTGGAATTTCTACTATCTATACGTCTTGCATAGTTAATGTCAACGTAACCCACAATTATAGTATCATGACCACCATAACAAATGCTCATATCTGGAGTGCCTTTTAAGTACCTCACAATAGATACCCTTCACAATGTCCCAATGCCAGGATCCAAGTGTAGCTATATAGCATGTCGCAACTTCCAGTACAAATGCTATGTCTCCCTATCATTGCATACATTTAACTGTCCACTATGGATGTACAAGGAATCTTGGCCATCTTGGTCTTTTGCTTATCTGATTGGGGAGAATCTACCTAACTGACCTTCACATGGAAAGCTAAGGGATATCTAATAGTCTTAGCATCTTGCATATGAAAGTGCTCACGAATCTTCTATATATAGTCCTTCTATAATAAGTAAAGAAGTCTCTTAGAGCAATTTTGTGTGATGCATATGTTGAGAATATGTCCTAGAGAGTCCACTTATAAGAAATCATCTATATAACGTGCATTCAAAGGATATTAAGAAATACCATTTTTTACATATTATAAGGCCTTAAAATGATCCCTTTTACTTTATCAAACTTACGATTTTTTTTTGAATTGTAATTGAGAAATCTCTTTTATAAATATAATCATGTAAATTTTACTAAATATAATACCCTTTCTTTTGAACTTACGTGGTATCTTACATATTTTGTAAGGTGGACCCCCCCTGGGGAATATGTGAGGCATGTCCCATGTCCTTCATCTCAAAGCTCTTCTTGAGCTGACTTTTCTAGGCATCTACCTCATCGTGAGATCCCCCAACAATCAACATATCATCCACATAAAGTACCAAGATAATAAGGCTGCCATCATGAGCCTTCTTTGTGTAGAGACATGGATCCATATCACTATGTGTATATTTCTATGAATCCATGAAAGCATCAAAATTGTGGTACCATTTTCTAGGTGTCTACTTAAGGCCATAAAGACTCTTTCTCAACTTGCACACTAGGTGTTCCCTATATTTTTCCTCAAAGCCCTTAGACTATTGTATATAAAACTCATCATGAAGGTCCCTAAATAAGAAAGCCATCTTTACATCTATCTAATAAAGGTCTAGATCTAGCTACACAACCAAAGCTAAGACCAAGCATAGGTAAGTCATATTGACTACAAGAGAGAAGACCTCATCAAAGTCAACACCCTGCTCCTACATAAGACCCTTTGCAACCAATCTAGCCTTATATACCTGCTTGGGTTATCTAGGGATACTCTTTAACTTGTATACCCACGTGTATGGCAAAGCATGCTTTTTACTAGACAAAGGAACCATAGTTGTATATCCATTTACATAGCAAAGCACACTTTTTACTAGGTAAAGGAACTAAATCCCACATGTAATTTTTTTTGCAATGAGTCATACTGTGACTATATGGCCATCTCCCAAGAGTGACTATCACTTCTATGCATAGCCTCATTATAGGTAAGAGACTCACTAGTATCTATCACCATAAAATAGTCCATGGAGGGTGCAAATCAATTAGGCTAACCTCTATCTCTAGTAGACCATTACAAAATTATAGGTTGTGGAGTCTATACATCCTATCCAACATTATGATCATGGGCCACTAGAACATTAGCTTGTAGGTTGTCTAGCTGGTTGTATGGTAATAGGAGTTTCCTCTTGAAATATCACTCTACAAACCCCAACTACTTGCTCAACTTGCTTATGCATCTTCTCCTCATAGAAAACAACATCATGGCTACAAATGACATTTCTAGCTTGTGGATCCCATAGGTGATAGCCCATCTTACCTTCATCCCTATAACAAAGAAAGATTCATTTCACTAATTTAGGATCTAGCTTATTATCCTTGGGAACATGGCAAAAAGCCTCATATCCAAAGACACAAAAATGAGCATATGATGGAGGTTTTTTAGACCATACATCCTCTACTACGATGACATGACAACCAATAGTAGTACATGGGGCTCTCTTTATAAAATGTATGGCAATATCAATTGTCTTACCCCAAAAGTATTGCGATAAGCCTACCTAGCTAAGCATACTATAGACTCTCTCTTGAATTATCCTATTAAAGTGCTCCACAACACCATTCAGGGGTGGGGTATAAGGGATGGTCAGCTAATGCTTAATACCTTGCTCATTGCAAAATTGATCAAATGCTTTAGATATATATTCACTCCCATTATGTGAACTTAGAGATTTCAGCCTATACTTAAACTAGTTTTCAACAAGAGCAAGCTAACATTAAAAGGTAAGCCAATACATCCAAGTTTTACTTTCTGGAATATTCATTGACCTAATATGAATAATCATCAATGAAAGTCACAAAGAACTTCATGCCACCTAGTGATTGACATGGCATGGGACCATGTATATTAGAATGAACAAGAGCAAGAGACTCACCCATATGTGTAATGCCTGACTTTTTACGAGAATTATATGTCTACCTACCATAAAGAAAAGGATCACATAAATCAAAACTTTTATAGTCAAGGGTGAAAGATACTGAAAATGAGAAATCATTTTCATTTCTTTTAAGGACATGTGCCCAAGGTGATGATGCCATAAAGATACACATGGTATGTCTGTCACAACTGAAACATGGTCAATAGATCCAGGTACAAGCAATGGATAGAGATTGCCAGTCTTGGCAGCTTGAGCAAAGGCAAGATTTCTACATGTAATCTTCAATGCAAAAGATACGTGATATCCTGTATCATCCAACTGTCTAGCAGAGAGTAGAATCTGCAACCTAACATTACCAATGCTAATAATATCCAATACCAAGCCATTTCCTAATCTCCTAGAACCTGCTATGCTATGATAGGAATGAAACCAATCCCCATGTGAAGTAGCATGGAAAGAAGCCCTTGAATCATGTAGCCAACATTGAGAGAAAGTGGATGAGGCATCAGTCAACTAACTAGCATCAAAAGAAGAAGCTACCAAGCATAAAGAGAAAACACTATATTAGAGAATCTGGAAAATTTTCAAGTCTTGATTTTAAATAAGTGATAAATATTTGATTACAAGGCTAAATCTCGATCCATATTTGAAAGTGAGATTTGGGAAGATATCTTATATAGCATTTAGGGTAGACTCCACCTTTAAGTAAGACAACAAGATTTGACCATGTGATTAAATAATAAAGGTATTGGGGGTTCCCAAAGTACATGAAAATTCCCAAATTCCCTAATATAGTGTTAGAAGAAGCTACCAAGATATAATCATCATCTGACTCAAGCTACACTATATTTATCTATTCAATCTTTACACTAGACTTAGTAGGGATAATGTTGCAATAATCAGACTTATCTTGCACTTTACCCTTGTCTTTCTCCTTGCACTTATCATTACATATCTTATGGAACTATGGCCTAATATGGCCTTTCTTTCCACAAAATAACATGTAAGAGAGGCCTTACAACTATGAAACTTATTGTGAGAGTACTTGCAAGATTGAGACCTCTGTGAGTATCTACCATGATGGCCATTATCGCTCTTACTATCACATATGTCGCTAACACTCAATGCATAAGAAGTATGGGCTACATCCACATTCTTTTTATTTATCTCCTCTGTGAGTAAGGCACCCTCAACATCATTGAGTTTAAACTATCCTTAGGTATATTAGCATACATGACAATACAAAAAGTGGCCCATGACTCATAAAATGCTATAAGTCAGAACAAGAAGCAAAGATTATCCTTGAATTGAATGCCCTATAAAGTCAGCTGGCTAAAAATTGAATGAAACTCATTCAAATGCATGGACACACTAGTCCCTTCCTTCATATATATTTCAGCCAATATATCTATGAAGTAGGACTTTCTTATCATAAAGACTACATATATTTTTCCATAACTGCCAAGCATTATCCTCATGTGCCATAACATTGAAATCATTAAGAGAGAATTGAGGTCTATTTTTGGCCCTATAAGAAAATTGAGGAGAGAGAAAGTGCTATGCAATTTAAAAAATACATTGTTGGAAAAAAACATAATCTACGAAAAAATTAGCCCTTGGTGGATAAAAGTACGGTTTGGTGGTACAATAAAAGAACCAATTTTATTTTTTCCTACTTGGTGTTTCCATTAATTCTTAATTTGGATTTTCGTAACAAGCAAGATACATACAAACTAGGGGTTAGACACCCAATCATACTGACCGGGGTATGTAAGGTGTAGGAGTCAGATTAGGTCAACCAGTTATTATCAAGAACATACTCTTCACCTTCATCTTCAGCTTCCATGGCTTCCTCCTCCCTTCTCCCCTCTTTTCTGTCTTTCTCTCTTCTCTTCTAGTCTTCTTTCCTCTTCTTCTTGCTCTCTTTCTCTCTCTTTAGCTCCCCTCCTCTCTCCTCTCAGCTTCATTCATTACAAGTGGTATCAGAGCTTCAAGTTTTGGTCATTTTTTTCTTTTCCCTTTCTTCCTTTTTAAATCCCAAAAACCCTAGTTACTTAGCTTACAAGTATAGGTACAGCAAGGACTACAGTTAACCTTAGCTTTTTGGAGCAAGTAGGAGATATGACTGGAGATTCAAACATATCTAGAGGTAAAATGGTTAAAATAGCAGGTCGTTACTTCTTTTCATGCAAAATTTAGGGATTCCAAGTCAAGTTTAGAGTGCCAGGAGTTGGAAGAGGGCAAAAACCCAGTTATTTTTTGCCTTAGCCCTGTAAAATATTACACAGCGTAGCGAACAGAATCTGAGAAAGAGATAGAGAGTACACAACAGATAAGAGGAGAATCAGTAAATTCTTTAGCTCCAAACAACTGATACAAAGATGGCTCTGTCCACCCATGCGCTTCCACTGTGTGAAGCTTAGATGGCGGTCTAGACAGAAGATAGGTGAAGAGCTTAAGGCTAGGTGGAACAATAACTCTGACTGGGTGAAAGATGAATGATAGATGGCTGTGAAGGGGTTTAGCTTTTATAGCCTGCGAAGGCCATTAGGTCGGCCTGACCGACCTACCATATAAGCTTTCACTAGTCATCCAAGGAATATTCCCTTTACCATCGGGCCGGGGGCATTGCCCCCGGACCCCTGCCAGGGGGGCCGCTGGCCCCCTTGGGACCCCCTAGCCAGGGGCCACTTCCACGGCCCCCGAACCCCAAAATAGGGGCTCCTTTTAAGTTCCTTATCCCGCAACTCGATGCAATGCACCTCGAGTTGCTACCAGCTTAACCACTCCGTCTAACCCAAAGATTAGACCCACAATGGTCACATTTTTTCCATCTGGTCACATAGAACTCATCTGATATACAAGTCAGGACTCAACCAATGTCCGGGCTCACATTTGGCTTCTCTTCATAATGGGGGCCTTACAACTTTGAGCACCATGGATCATTGGTGGCACCTAATGAGGGTGGGACATTGATCATATCTAACACCCCCCCTCAATGTCCACCCATAGGTGAACTATCTCCTCGGCCCAATGCGGAGTCTCTGAAGATGAACTTGAAGCAGATCCTTCGTAAGTGCTTTGGTGAAGATATCTGCTCCATTCTCCTCTGTTGGACAGTAAACTAGTTTTACTATCCCATCCTCAATCAAATCACGCACATAGTGATACTGGATCTCTATATGTTTGGTGCGTGCATGAAACACTGGATTTTTGGCAATGGCAATACAACTCTGATTGTCACATCTCAGCACAATTGGTTCTTCATCCTGCACTCCCATATGCCATAGAATCCTTCTCAACCATATGGCTTCACATGCAGCAAAACAAGCTACCTTGTACTCTGCTTCGGTAGAAGACAATGCCACTGTTGGGCTGCTTCTTACTAATCCAAGAGAAAATTCCTGAATCCAAAGAGAAACAATAACCAGAAACTAACTTCTTGGAATTAATGTCTCCTGCCCAATCTGAGTCACAGTTCCGCACAAGAGAAGTTCTGAAACTGTATGTGATACCATAGTCAAGAGTTTCCTTCAAGTATCTGAGCACCCGCATCCCAGCCTTCCAATGACTCTCATGAGGCTTTTTTGAGAACCTGCTCAAAACACCAACAGCAAAACTAATATCTGGTCTGGTGTTACACAAGTAGATCAGACTGCCAACCAACCTCCTATACCTCCCAATGTCTGCTAGTGCTGATGTTTCCTCGATGGATAACTTTGCATTCACCTCCATAGGTGTAGTTATCTCCTTGCACTCGGTCATGCCAAATGCCTTCAAGATCTCCCATGCATACTTCTTCTGAGAGATGAAGATCTTTCCTGGCTCTTGCCAGACTTCAATCCCCAAACAATAGTGCAGCAAGCCCAAGTCTGTCATTTCAAACTCAGAACTCAAAGCCTTTCGAGTTTGGTTGATCATATCTTCATAGTCACCTGTAATAAGAAGGTCGTCCACATACAGGACAATCACTACAGACTTTTTACCATCCCTGTAAACATACAAGTTAGCATCTAAGGCACATATTTTGAAGTTTAGGTTTAAAAAGAACTTATCTATCCGCTGGTACCATGCTCTGGGGGCTTGTTTCAGCCCATACAATGCCTTCTTCAGCTTACACACTTTGTTCTCAGAATGGGGGGCCTCAAACCCTGGTGGTTGAGCCATGTACACCTCCTCCTTGAGGTCACCATTTAAGAACGCTGACTTAACATCCATTTGGTACACTGGCCACTTCTTGTGGGTAGCCACTGCAAGTACCGTGCAAATAGTGGTCATTCTGGCAGTTGGGGCAAATGACTCTTGAAAATCAAACCCTTCAACTTGTGAATACTCGGACGACCTTGGATCTTGCAAGCGGATTGCCAAGTAGATATACCTACCGGTCGACTGATATTCGGCAGAGGTGCCCAGCGTGTGGTGGTTGATGCTTATCCTGAGTCCCGGCAGAGTGAGAGAGCTTCTCTATCTTCTACAGAATTGGAGACATTAGAAGATTTATCTGCCAGTGAGACATCATCGAGTGATGAGTCCAAAGAGGGATCCACCACAGAGGACATCTATCAGATCACTTTGAATGAGCCGATAGAGGGCCAAGATCGTATAAGAGATGCAGATGTTATCGAGCTAGACCTTGGTACGCCTGATGATTCGCGGCAGGAAAAGTCCTTTGAGTTATTGAAGAATATGGTTTTTGTTGCACCTATTTTGCAATCACCAGAATGGTCTTTACCTTGTCATATTTTTGTTGATGCCTCGGATATGGCAATTGGGGCAGTTCTGATGCAGGAGAAGGTGAAGGGCTGGTATAGGCCAGTTTACTATGCTAGTAGGGTTTTGTCATCTATAGAAAGGAATTATGCTGTGACTGAACGGGAAGCTTTAGGCATGATCTATTCTCTGAATAAATTCAGACATTATTTACTACGGAACGGGTCATTTTTCATGTGGACCATCAGGCTCTGTTATATTTGATTAAAAAACCTCTGCTGACACGAAGGTTGGCCAAGTGGATGCTGTTATTACAAGAGTTTGATTTTATGATAGTTCATATCCTAGGGAAACAACATGCTATTGCAGATTACTTTGGTAGTTGGGCAATCAATCTAGCTTTGTACTTTTCTAAGGTACCATCAGCCTTGTACTTTACCTTCTAGATCCACTTGGTGCCAATAACCTTCCGCTTTGCTGGTCGATCCACTAGCTCCCAAGTGTCATTCTTCATTATGCTGTCATACTCCGCTTGCATAGCAGCCTTCCATGATGGATCTGAGTGCTTCTTCTAAGTCAGTTGGCTCCTTTACTTCTCTTATAATCTCAACCATCAAGGCCATATTGACTATGTGAGCAGAAGCCCTCTTTTGCTCCTCTATTCTCTGAGACCTCCTTGGTCCGTCTGCCTTCTCCTCAACAGATGCAGGCATAGGATTATTGTGGTCATAGAGCTGCTTCACCCAACGCAGATGGCTTTTCCGATGGGGTGATGTCAGGTTGGTGAACTTTTTCCTCATCTTCTGAAGATGATGCTTCCTCCTCCTTAAGGATAGGGACAGCTCTCGAGACAGGTTCATAGTGGACTACTTCTTCGCTTGATGATAAAGTGAAAGAACTTGCCTTCTCCTCCTCCACTGTATGCGGCTTCTCCTTGAACACTACATCACGGCTCGCGATGATCTTCTTTGCCTCTTGGTCATATAATTTGTAAGCCTTCTGCTCATCACTATAACCCAAGAAGATACATTTTCTGCTTTTTGGTTTTAACTTGTTTCTCTTCTCATCTGGAACATGTGCATAACATTCACATCCAAAAATTCTGAAATGTGAGACATATGATTTCTTATCAGTGTAAGCCTCATGAGGTGTTTTTCCCTTGAGAGCCTTTGTGTAGCTCCGATTTAGAATGTAGACTGCAGTATTAACAACTTCAGTCCAAAAATGGTTAGGCAATCCCTTCCCCTTTAGCATGCATCTTGCCGTCTCCACAATGGTGCGATTCCTACATTCCACAACACTGTTCTGCTGAGGTGTGTGAGGCATCGTCAATTGATGCTTGATCCCTTTGCTCTTGCAAAAGCCTTCAAACTCCTTTGAGTTGAACTCACCACCACCATTTGTTCTAAATTTCTTCACACTTTTCCTTGTTTCATTCTCAACAAGTTTTAGCCATTCTTTAAACTTATCAAAAGCTTGAGCCTTATCACGAAGGAAGTACACCCACATCTTCCTACTGTAGTCGTCAACAATCAACATAAAATAAGAAGATCCCCCCAAGGCATGTGTAGGCATCTTACCACACAAGTCAGCATGCACCAACTCTAGAGGAGCCTATGCTCTATTCTTGCTTTCTTGTGGAAATGCCTTTCTCTGTTGCTTTCCCATCATACAAGCTTCACATAGTTCCTTCAATTCAATTATTGTAGGTAGGTGAGCAACCATACCTTGCTTTTGTATCTCCTTCAACACTGCAAATTCAATGTGTCCAAACCTTTCATGCCAAAGCTTACTTGTGCCCACTCCAGCGGTGGCTGTAAGAGCACTTAGCTTATACAAGTTGTTCCTTCTTTCTCCTTTGCCAACAATTGTGCCAGCACTATCAAGAATTTTAGCACCTGTCTTCTTAAACCTCACTTCATGACCAAGATCAGTTATGGCAGCCTGATAGTAGATTTCTCTTGATTTTGGGAACATACAACACATTTGAAAGTTTTTTGACTTCACCATTTGCAGCAACAAAAGAAATAGTATCTGTGCCCGCAGCAAGGCATTTAGCATCATTTCCAACCGTCACAGTAATGGATTCTTGTAGAGGCTGCATAGAATTATATAGACCTTTCTTGTTGGTCATGTGACGGGAGGCCCCACTATCCAACACCCATGAGTCAGTGGTAGGTTCTTCTTGCGCCGAGGAGCACACTTCCTCAATGGTCGCCATGAATAATTCCAACTTTGCTTTAGCTGTATTGGTTGTCTCTTTCCCTTTACTTTTAAGGGTACCATTCTTTTCATCTGCCTTTTTGACACGACAATCTGCAATTGCATGTCCTTTCTTCTTGTAGTAGAAGCACTCTCCTTGAAACTTCTTCTTGCCACCCTTATTCTTTTTGTCACCATCATTTTTGGTGGAGGAACCACCTTTGCCTTTTGCATTGGCAGAGAATGCAGCATCTCCATTGTTGCTTCCTTCTCGGGCTTTTAGCCTCAACTCCTCGTCCATTAATAATGCACAAAACTCCTCAAAAGTCAAAGCTTGAGGTCTCACCTGAGTATTAAGGGCAGTTACTAGTCCATCAAACTTTTGTGGACAAATTTGAAGACATCTCCGAGCTAGCTCTTTGCTAGTCTTTTGTATCCCAGTGCCAGCCATCTGGTCGAGCAGATTCTTAATTCGAGTGATGAATGCTTCAACCGTCTCTCCTTCAGCAAACTTCTCCGCTGCTACTTGATTCTCCAAGTTTTGAATCCTTGTTTGGTTTCGTGTTTCATACTGACTCCTTAGTACATTCTAAGCCTCTAACGCTTTGGTTGTATGTTGAATCAAAGTCAGAACACTGTCAGAACAGCTTGTAACTAAGGCACACAATGCATCTGCATTCCTTCGTTTCCAAGCTTGTAGAAGATCTGCATTCGGAGGAATCATCACACTAGGATTTGATGGGTCGGGGGTAGGCTATGGTTCTATGTCAGTCCCCAGCACAGTCTCCAGAAGCTCATAAGAATCAAGGATAGTTGTAATTTTGAACTTCCACAAGGTGTAGTTTGTACCATCTAACGTGCCTTCGCTGAAGGTTGGTGAACGAATCCTCAGTGTTTGAATAGCCGGTACAGCAGCACCACCTCTTGCACCGCTTCCTGATGCGCCAGAACCGCTTCCGAAAGTCAACATAGTTTCTCTTTGCTGTTGAAGCCTTTGCCTCTTGCATACTCTCCAATCTCTAGAGCCCCCTGGGCTCTGATACCATGTAAAATATTACACGGCGCAGCGAACAGAATCTGAGAAAGAGATAGAGAGTACACAACAGATAAGAGGAGAATCAATAAATTCTTTAGCTCCAAACAAATGATACAAAGATGGCTCTGTCCACCTGTGCACTTCCACTGTGTGAAGCTTAGATGGCGATCTAGACAGAAGATAGGTGAAGAGCTTAAGGCTAGGTGGAATAACAACTCTGATTGGGTGAAAGATGAATGATAGATGGCTGTGAAGGAGTTTAGCTTTTATAGCCTGCGAAGGCCATTAGGTCGGCCTGACCGACCTACCATATAAGCTTCCACTAGTCGGCCAGGGAATATTCCAGGGAATATTTCCTTTACCATCGGGCCGGGGGCATTGCCCTCGGACCCCCGCTAGGGGGGCTGCTGGCCCCCCTAGGACCCCTCAACCAGGGGCTGCTTCCACAGCCCTCGGACCCCAAAATAGGGGCCCCTTTTAACTCCCTTACCCCGCAACTTGATGCAATGCACCTCTAGTTGCTACCAGCTTAACCACTCCATCTAACCCAAAGATTAGACCCACAATGGTCACCTTTTTGCCATCTGGTCACATAGACCTCATCTGATATACAAGTCAGGACTCAACCAATGTCCGGGCTCACATTTGGCTTCTCCTCATAATGGGGGCCTTACAACTTTGACCACCATGGATCATTGGTGGTACCTAATGAGGGTGAGACATTGATCATATCTAGAAAGCCCTCCTTCTCTCTCCCTCCTACAAGCTACCATGGTTGCCATCCCCACACAACCTCTCCAAGCTTGCTTCAAACACCTCCAAGACATCAGCCAACACCAAAGCCTGATCCTCCTCATCTCTAGTCCCATTTAGAGTACCTGGATGGTTAAGGAAACCCTATGACAAGCAGCACCAATAGTAGCCCGCAATTTGTGGTGCAAATTGCGCTACTGCCCCTGGCCTCTTCCTGCCTCTCCCACTCCTACTCCTGGCCTCTCCCGTAGCATTCTTGGCCTCCTGGGGCAAGGGCTAGACACTCTTTCAGTAAGATTTGACCTTTCCTCCCCCACCATTGAACCCGGTTGAATTCCCTACTATACACTGCCTATGGGCAACAATTATTGCTCAGTTCAAGCTTTTGATCTAGCCCACAACCCCTGGAGCTTAGCCCTCACGGCCCCCCTTACCCTTTTTTCCTCTTTCTTACCCGAATTGAAGTTATGGAGATCACCATATAGAGATTTCTTGAGAGAAGCCATGAAAGCTTCACTTGAAGCTTTCCTTCCTTAAAGTTCAAGCTCGGGAACAAGCATGGGAGCCATCATCTCATCATTGGAAGCATTTGAATACTGAAGCCTTCATCCATGGGAGTGCTCCAACCAACTGGCCTTGCTTGATGGAGAAAATGGGCATCATGACGGGGTATGCTTCAACCATCTTCTCCAAGCACTGAAGAGGTATGACAATCTAATCTTAATCTCTCATGGTTATCCACTTGCTGAGCTTAATTCTTTGTTGGAGAGATTAAAGATTGCATAGGCTTAGTAGTTCAATCCCTCTTATATGCATGCATTATAACTCATCCTGAAATTCATTGTATTGGCTAACATTAACCCCCCCATCTTGTCCTATGACCTTGTATAAGCCTCAAAGTGAGTAACAACCATTGTAATTGGGTAAGTAGTAGCCAATGAGTCACTAGATTGCCAAGGTAGCCCCTACCCCAACCCTTGTTCATTCCTTGCATCTCATGAAAAGGCCCAGTGTCTTCTTTCCAATGCATCTCATGTTGATTTCTTAATAAAAATGTTTTCCATGTATACTCCAGCTGAGGAAAAAGGATGATGCCAGGCGAGATGGTAAGACAAAAGAGAGGTGACCCTCCCTTACCACTTAAGACCTTGAAGGGGTGCACAACCTGGCCCAGAGGGAAATTTGCCCACCTCCTAGTGATCCAAAGCTTGATACTTGTATGCAAGTGTAGGTAGTTCCCCATGATCACCACCTCTCCTGATGAAATGATCCCCTTTGGACACCCCCTCAATGCTAATGGCACCCATATATGACACTTGAAGTGCACGCAATCAGAAGAGATGGATGGTAGTCAATTCACTTATGCATTGATGATAGAACAGATGGATATGAAATGACACTTGGGATACTGCTCAGTATGCCTAGGATGCTATTCATGTTGCTGATCAGGCCTCTCAACATATTATCCATCCATATAAGGCTTTTGCAATAAGAGACATGCAATGTTTTTGGTCACAATCCTATAGGATAGTCACGAAGCTCCTATTACAGAAAATTTTGTATTGAATTTGGGAGTGAACCCTATAGGTCACCTCGAAGAGGGCTTTGTCCCCTTTGGTTTGAATAAAAAACTCCCCAATCAGAGCTACGGTTTGGAAGTTACGCCCATTTTTGTGTACTAGGGTCTTTGTGGGTAGGGTGCAGACTGCTCTAGGACAAGCACAATAATTCCATTGCTGATCTTTTTTTGTCACAAAGACTAATAGCTCATCTCAAAGAGGACTTTGTCCCATGCGACCTAAATCAAAAATCTCACCAATCGAAGTTTCCTACAAAAAGTTACACTCCATTTACTGACAGTAGGTCCTGTGGACTGCATCCAGATGGCTAGCCGCCAGAAAGGCAAAAGCAAGGCCCATGAGGAACTCTAGAGGGATATTAGAGACTCCTTGACCTCCATGAATGATGAACCAAGCTCGGCACAATATTACTATGGCGATATGTAGGAGGAAATGCCCAAAAAAGGACCCATATAACCTACTCAATCACACCCTATGTCACCATGAGCTTCGTCACATGAAATGGCATAATGACATGGTCACCAACCACCACCAAATGATATCCAAGTTTGATGAAGCAATCGAGCATATGGCCCTCTCAAACTTGAGGACGCAATAGACCTTGGAGCAGCTCGCTACTCTTGTTGCTCAATTAGCTACTGCTTCATCCCAAGAGAAGGTCAATGACTCTAGGCATGAATCTAGATGTCCACTACATCAAGAGCCATTGCATGGTCCACAGGGCATACTTGGTGCTAAGGGAATCCCCCCTTCTACCTATGAGACTGGTGAACCCTCTCATGTGCACGATAAGCCCTTGTTGAACTCCCCCATTAACCATGTAGCCAACAGCCCACTGAGGCCTTCTCCCACCCTTAGTAGAAATTCCCCCACTCTCCCTAGGAGCCCCCATACACCCTATATGAATCAGTCCCCTCATGAAAAATATGGTACCAATGGACCACATGGACAGCTTGGCTATAATGAACAACATGGAATAAATGCAATACATGGGATGTATGGACAACAAGGTATGTATGGCCACCACGAGATGTATGGGCAGCATGGCCCTCATGATCTGCGCGACAAGATCATCCTAACTAAGTTCAATGGGCAATCTCCCTCACCATCTGACTTGGAGGAATGGACATCCAAGTTGGAGTCCTACTTCAATATCTACCCCCACACTGATGATAAGAAAATACTTTTTGCTTCCCTCCACTTGGAAGGATTTTCCCACACATGGTAGTGCTATATCAATCGAGAGAATCATCAGTTCATTGACTGGGAAGATTTTAAAATGCATATGGTCCAAGTCTTTGAGTCTTCTATGGAAAAAGAGCGGTTGGCAAGATGATGGTATACTCTTGACCAACGTAACCTCACTATATGTGAGCACAAAAATCAGTTCATGAACTTGACCATGTATGTAGAGAGCATTAGAGATGATGCTAAATTGCACAAGTATAGCTATGGGTTGGAACCGAGCCTATCGGCAGATATCATGGCCAAAAAACCTACCACATTGTTTGATGCAATTGAACTAGCTGAGAGATATGCAAGGAAGTACCATAAGAATGATGATTTTCAACAAGGTTCTGGACAACCCCGCATCCCCTCAAGATCAGCCCCATATGGAGGTGGTTTCCAAGGCACCTCTGTACCTAATAACAGCCCCAGAATACCCACATCATACCCCACCTTCCATGCTAAAAGAAAACATGGCACTTTTGGGACAACATTTGGGTCTAATGCTGAGAATAAGTATTCTAAAAATAAGCAGTCCACTGCATCACCTTCCCATGGATCTATGAAATATGTGGGATCTAGAGCATGGTAGATTCGGAAGCTATGGACGTTGAAAGAGGAAAAAGAAACTCATGAAGACATTGACCTTGACTAGGACAAATTGTTACACAAGTGAATTAGGTTCCAAGATTGAGACTTGGACTCATAAACACAATCTTATGTATTGACAGTGACATGACACTTTACTGGAAAGAAAAGAGTACTATCATTGCATTAGAAAAAGAGTGCAAGTACAATGCTTTATAGGAATTGAGTAGTGGTACTTTCTCCTACTGTGCATATGGGATTCTGGTCCTGAGCCCTCACTGCTTCTCACAAAGGGACTAAAGTAGGTGTGATTGCAAATATCTCAACACCCCTCCTCAATCACAACCAAAAGTACAAAGTGTATAGAGGCTTCAGTGAAAGCAACACCTGCAAAGTGTGGGCACACCATAAACATGGCAAAAACACCAGAGGCTGTCACAGAAAAGGCTAGGTGTGGGTACCACAAACATGATGGACATCCAGAGGCTGTAGCAGGGACCTCACAAAGTGTACAGATGCTGTAGTACAAGGATAACTGAGGAGTTTACAAGTTTATGTTTGAGGCATTAGGGCTAGGAAATACAAAACTAAAAAAGTCTATCTAAATAGAAGGACTGATGAGGTTTGTCCTTCTCCTGGTGGTCTTATTCTTCTTCTTCTTCTTCTTCCTTTGCTCCATTTTCTTCTTCTTCTTTGACTGCAACTAGATAGGCCTTTTGGGACCTCTTTCTGGCGTGGAAGAACTTCTTGGTGTGTCCGGTCCTTTTGCAAAAGTCACAGAAGAGCTGATCCTTCTTGCCTTTGTACCCTGTTGCCAACATATAATGCATGCTCATCTCTAGAGGTACTTGGTTCTTCCTTAGTTTTTAGCTTATTTTCCTCCTCTAACAGTGATGCCTGGATATCAACAAGTTCAGGATTTGGCATGTTGATTAAAGTTGTTGATACATTATTATATTCAAGAGGAAAACTCTTAAGTAGAACACCGATGCAAACATCTTCTTCCATTTTAATGTTGATTCCTGCAAGTTGGGTTAGAAGTCCTTCCATGTAATTTAGATGTGTGGTAAGTGATGTATTGGACTTCATTTTAAGCCTGAAAATTGATTGGTTGAAATGCACCCCTATGGAATTACATCACCCCTTGAAGGTCCAAGTAGCAAATGGAGAAGAAGAAATCAACACAATGTATGCCCTACAGTCCCCTTGTGCTTGGCTGAAAATTATGAGGCACTGGTTGATCTAATTGCCCTAGATATGGGCCCCATTGATTTTGCCTTGGGTTGTGATTGACTGAAACAATTGGGGAAATTTTCTATGGACTTCTCTCGACTCAACATGGATTTTATGATGCATGGCCAACCCATCCGCCTAGAGGGAATTCAAGATTATGCTGATTTTCAGCTCACTACAACAAAGCAACTCAGATAGGAATTTAAGAAACGCTCACAAATCTTTGTCTTGTAGCTAAATAAGGACTATCCAGGTCAGCCCTCTACAGTATCTAATGATTTGGCCTTGCATGCCTTACTTGAGGAGTATAGTGATCTATTTTAGATGCCTACAACTCTCCTTCCCCCTAAATGGCAAGTGGTCCGTCCACTTGATTTACAGCCCAATTCCAAGCCAGTAAACAAGCCCCCTTACAGACTCTCCAAGTGTGAGTGTGAAGAGGTTGCAAAGAAAGTCAAGGAGTTGTTGGAGATGGGTTTCATTGAGTCGAGTTCTTCCCCCTATTCATACCTTGTTGTCATGCTAGTCAAGAAGAAATATGGCTCTTTTTGCATGTGCATTGACTCACAGAGACTTGAACAAAATCACGGTGAAGAACCGATACCCCATCCCACGGATTGATGACTTGTTGGATGAGCTGAAAGGGGCATGAGTTTTCACTAAGATTGACTTGTGCTCTGACTACCATCAAATTCGTATGAGGAAGGGAGATGAGATCAAAACGGCCTTCAGGACTAATCATGGAATTTATCATTTTCTAGTGATGCCTTTTGGGTTGACTAACGCCCCCGCCACATTTCAAAGCCTCATGAACAAAATCCTTCAACCCTTTTTGTTCAAGTTTGTGCTTGTTTTCTTCGATGACATCCTCATTTACAACAAGTCATCAAAGGAGCACTTGACACATGTCAGAAGGGTGTTTGATATATTGAGAGAGCATAAAATCTTTGCAAAGGAGAAAAAATGCATCTTCATGTGATATC
This sequence comes from Lygodium microphyllum, assembly GCF_053477565.2. Taxonomy (NCBI): domain Eukaryota; kingdom Viridiplantae; phylum Streptophyta; class Polypodiopsida; order Schizaeales; family Lygodiaceae; genus Lygodium; species Lygodium microphyllum. The sequence continues at coordinate 107,583,520 of NC_141161.1, forward strand.
TATGGAGTACTTGGGACACATTGTGAGCAAAAATGGCATACAGGATGACCCGAAGAAGGTGCAATGTGTTAGGGACTAGCTCACTCCTTTCACCACCACTTCGTTGCATGGCTTCATTGGTCTCTCCTCATTGTATAGATGCTTCATTAAGCACTATGCCACCATTGCAGCACCTTTAATTGATCCATTAAAAAAGGAGTCATTCTTTTTGGGATACTACTGCTGATCATAGCTTCAAGCAGTTAAGAGACATGCTTACTTCCACCCCCATCCTTGTCTCCCCCGACTTCTCTAAGCTATTTACCATTCATTGTGATGCTAATGGCAGGGGTATTGGTGGAGTATTATTGCAAGAGCAAAGTGTGATTGCATTTGAGAGCGGCAAGCTTGATGTGAGAAGGAGATGCAAATGAATGTATATGACCAGGAGATGTTGGCCATACTCCATGCCATCAAGAAATGGCACCACTATTTGTATGGCATCCACTTTCAAGTAAAAAGTGACCACTGAGTTCTCCAATACTTCTTCACTCAGTCCACTTTGACTCCTAAGCAAAGGCAATGGGTAGCAAAATTACATCACACTCAGGGCAAGGATAATATTGTGGCCGATTCACTCTCTTGGATGTGGGCATGTAGAGTATCCTCTATTTCAGAATTACATAGTGATTGGGTTGAAGACTTGTTAGATGATCACTTCAGCCACATCTTCTAGAAATTACAGTATGGGGTTAGGTTGAAAACTCCCAATATTAGCTCAAGCATGGCCTTATTTGGTCATATGGCAAGATTGTCATCCCACACACTTTCCCCTTCACGTAGAAGATCATGGAAGAGATGCCTTCTTGCCCCATTGCTGGTCACTTGGGTGTTTTCAAAACATATGACACAATTGCCAAGAGCTTTCATTGGATATGATTATGGAGGGATGTCAAGGACTTTGTGACCAAATGTGTTCCATGCCAATAGAACAAGGACAATACACTTAGGCCCACTGGCCTCTTGCAGCCCCTCCCTATCCTTGAAGGAAAATGGACTCATATCACAATGGACTTCATCATTGGCCTTCCCGTGACCAAGAAAGGGTGAAACAATATCTATGTGGTAGTTGATCACCTCATCAAAGCTACCCACTTTATCGCCACTAAGATCCAATACACTGCCTCTCAGGTGGCCACTCAGTTTATGGAATATGTCTTCAAGTTTCATGGCTTACCACAAGTCATAGCACATGATTGGGATGCAAAGTTTATGAGCAACTTCTGGCAGATAGTTTTCACATCCATGGGAACCAAGCTTGCTCCATCCTTTGCATACCGCCCTTAGATTGATAGCTAGACTGAAAGAGTAAAGAAATGGCTTGACGGCACTTTTGCCATGATGTACAACACAGTTGGGATACGTGGCTCCACTTGGCTGAGTTTGCATATAATAACTCCATCTACTCCAACATTGGAGTTTCCCCTTTTGAGGCTTTATACGGGTATAAGGTTCCCCTCCCCATAGTCTTATTTAATGATAAGATAGTTCCCCTCCCCATAGTCTTATTTAATGATAAGATAGTTCCCCTCCCCATAGTCTTATTTAATGATAAGATAAACCCTCAGAGTCACAGGATGAGTTGGATCGAATGCAAGCCTTACTTCAGCAATGTAAAGTGAACCTTCAAAAGGCACAAACACACATGAAACTCTATGTTGATGAGAAAAGAAGGAACTTTGAATTCTAGGAAGGGGAAGTGGTCCTTTTGAAAGTGCCTATGTCTCGCTACACCACTTTCAGTAGTAATAAGCTGGCCCACTGCTTCTATGGCCCATACCATATCTTAAAAAAAGAGTTGGTGACTTGACCTATTGATTAGAACTTTCCCCTACCACCAAAATCCAAAATGTGTTTCATGTTAGCCAACTAAAACCCTTCACGGGCTCCTCAGTGGACTATGTGGAAGAACTTTCCCCCATAGATAAAGAAGGCATCACACTCAATATATCCCTAAGGCAATCATTGGGTAGCGAGATAAGCGCATAAGGTCTTGATCCATTAAAGAATACCTCATCAAATGGCAAGGCCTACCCCTAGAAGAAACCTCTTGGTGCATGGCAACCATTGTCAATGAATTTCCCCACCTCCAAGAGGCCCAACATACTGAAGACTAGCCGGTTATACCCCATTTGACCACCCTCTGCCTGTTGTAGACTACACACTATTTTGGAATAGTTTTGTACTTATCCAAATATCAGGCATGCGTATTCTACATAGACTGAAATTACTCTTCATAAGTTCTGTTTTGATATGTGGCACGTCCCATTTGGAGCAGCCTATCAAAATTTATGACTCGTTTACCTTAGTAGGCTAGTCATGGACAACATAATGTCCCTAGTCCTTACCCACCCATTTTTCATTGTGAAATGGCTCAGAGTAGTACTATGCAACCCTCCCTTAGCCCACCCATCACTACCCTCCAATTCTCTTTATTTTTTAGGGCAAAAACCTTCAGGGTGGGGATGGATTGTAACAAGTGGGATACATACAAACTAGGGGTTAGACACCCAGTCACAATGACCGGGGTATAGAAGGTGTAAGAGTCTCAAATTAGGGCAACCAATTATTATCAAGAACATGCTCTTCACCTTCATCTTCAGCTTCCATGGCTTCCTCCTCCCTTCTCTCCTCTTTTCTGTCTTTCTCTCTCCTCTTCTAGTCTTCTTTCCTCTTCTTCTTGCTCTCTTTATCTCTCTTCAGCTCCTCTCCTCTCTCCTCTCAGATTCATTCAATACAATTTTTAGAGAAATTTCTCGATTATAAAAGTAAAAATTTTATAGAATTTTGAGTACGTTACCAGTCCAAATGATATCAAACTATGATGTACGTGTATGGTATCATTATTATGATCACCTATAGATGGAGTTCAATCAAGTAGACTCAAGCTTGAACTACTGAGAAATGTACTATCTTGGAAACAAATCTCACCATCATCCAATCGACGAGGCATAGAAGATGTGTTAAAGCTCACTGCCCTAGATACAACACTAGTTTCCTCTAGCCATTAAGCTCTCAACATACCCCCAGGGCTCTTTGCTTTGTCAAGATTGTGGGAGAGAAGGAAGGAGTCTCACTTGTAGCTTTCTTGCTTACACAATGGGGGAATACGCACAAGGGTGGAGGCTGAAAACAGTTTTCCTCTTCTTAGTTGTGTAAGCCAAAAGAACTCTAATGCAAAGAAATAGAAGAGCCCTATATATGGGCCTCAAACCAAACTCAACTAACTAAGGTGGCATACTAACTGAGCCACGAACTAGAGTAGGTAAGGATAGCTGTCATGTAGCTATTATTCATGGGCGGTGTACCAACCGCATCTGCAACTGACAAGTCGATGACATAAATGCACAACGGTCACCCTGGCATATCACGAGTGGAGCTCGATATCTCAACACTCCCCCTTGAGCTCAATCCCAATTCCTGCACACCAAGCAGGTCTCTGAACTTGCGCAGCTTCTCTGCGCCCAATGCCTTCGTAAATATGTCAGCTACCTGATCCTCTGTGCTGACATAATCTAGATCAATAAGACCTAGTAAAACCCTCTCCCGTACATAGTGATAATGCACCTCAATGTGCTTTGTTCTAGCATGATAGACTGGGTTATTTGCCAAGTGTATACTACTCATGTTGTCACAATAAATGACAACTGGCCCATCTGTAGGCTGATACATATCATAAAGTAGCTTATGCAACCAAGCTACCTCACATGCAGCCATTGCTGCACCCCTGTATACTCAGCCTCTGTGCTGGATAAGGCAACTGTAGGCTGTTTCTTGCTGCTCCAAGTGACTGCAGCACTCCCAAAAGAGAACACATATCCACTGGTAGATCGTCTATCAGAAATGCTACCAGCCCAATCAGCATCAGTGTATCCATGCAACTGTATCTAAACCCTAGTCTCATAAAATAGTCCATACTGCAATGTGGACTTCACATACCTGGGTATGCGTCTAGCCGCATCCAAATGCGGTTTCCTTGGAGCCTGCATAAACTGACTTACCAATCCAACAGCATAGCTCAAATCTGGCCTGGTAATAGTCATATAAATCAAGCTTCCTACTATGCGTCTGTACATAGTAGGGTATTCTAGAAGCTCACCTGCATCTGCGCTCAGCTTCACATTCTGCTCCAAAGGAACTGAAATAGGCTTACAGCCTATCATCCCATAATTGGACAGCATGTCCAATCCATACTGCCTCTGCAAGAGCTGTATCCCACTTGGTGATCTAATCACCTCAATGCCCAAGAAATAACGCAACTCTCCCAAATCCTTCATCTCAAACTTCTACTTCAATAGCATTTTCACATGAAGGATATCTTCATCACTGTCACCTGTCATAATCAAATCATCAACATAAATGACAAGTAGCATAATACCTTTCTCTGTTTTTCTCACATAAAGTGAGAAATCTGCCTTGGAAATTTGAAAGCCAATAGTGACAAGATACTGTCCTATCTTGTCAGACCATGCTCTAGGTGCTTGCTTCAAGCCATACAAGGCTTTCTTCAACCTGCAAACAAAGTCAAGATGAACAGCATACACATAACCTGGTGGCTGCTCCATATAGACCTCTTCTTGCAAATCACCATGCAAGAAGGCATTCTTTACATCCATCTGATGTAAAGACCATCACTTTGATGCAGTCATAGCAATGATTGCTCTTACGGTTGCCATCCTTGCAACCGGACTGAATGTTTCTTCATAGTCAATGCCATATGTTTGTGCATACCCCTTGACTACTAATCTTGCCTTGTATCTGTTCACAGAACCATTTGCATTGTGCTTCGCCTTATAAACCCACTTACAGCCAATTGCATTCTTACCTTTAGGCAAAGGTACCAATTCCCATGTAGCATTTGCTTCCAAGGCATCCATTTCTTCATCCATGTCTTTCTCCCATTTTTCTTTTTCCATGGCTTGCTCAAAAGAAGTGGGTTCTGGTTCCTGTATCACTTTGACCATATATGCATAGTGAATGGCTGTAAATCCATCATATTTCAGCCTATCCACAGGATACCTAGCTCTCGTAGACCTGCGCAAAATAGGTTCACTCCCAGGTTCTCTCAAAATATCCCTGGTTTTCCTTACTCCAGGTGTAACAATAGAAGGAATACCCAACTCATCATCAATGCTCTGTTCTGAGCCACTGGATTCACCATCCACATAAGAGTGACCTATATTCACATCAAACATGGGCTGGTCAACCTTCTCTTTTCCTTTTCGTGATACCTGCATACCACTATCTGCATTGCTTTGAGAAGATTCTCTTGATCTCAATCAGCCTGTCCATGGCGAAGAATGTGAACCACTGCTAGAGGATGCTCCAGGTCCACTAATATTTTGTGACTGCTGCTGTGAATTCTGTGCAGCATTACCATTTTGTGCATCTACATCATCAATCACATTTACTGGTTTATACCAGCTACTCATCTCATCAAAAACAATATCTCTGCTCACTGTAAACTTATGAGTAGAAGGGTTATAGCATCTATACCCTTTTTGCTACAGAGAGTAACCAATAAAGATGCACTTCTTAGCTTTTGGATCCAACTTGGATCTCAACTCATCTGGCACATGTACATAGACAATGCAACCAAAAATTTTCAAATGAGAAATATATGGTTTCCTACCAGTATACCTCTCCTCTGGAGTTATCCCATGTATTGCTGCAGTGGGAGTCATGTTCATTATATAGACTGCTGTAGCAATTGCTTCAGCCCAGTTAAAATCTGGCAAGTCTTTTTCGTTGAGAGTGGCACGAGATACCTCTCCAATATTCTTGTTTTTCCTTTCTGCAATTCCATTTTGTTGTGGGGTATGACTGCATGAATATTGCTGCTTTATGCCATGCTCCTACAGGAACCTTGCAAACTCATTTGAGAGGTACTCTCCCCCTCCATCTGATCTTAGGCATTTTATTTGCAGGCCTGTTTCTTTTTCAACCATAGCTTTAAGAGTTTTGAAATGCCCAAAAACTTCACTTTTCTTTTTCATAAAATACACCCAAACTTTTCTGCTATAGTCATCAATAAAAGTGACAAAATAATAACAGCCTCCAAGAGATGCAGCTTTAGTAGTCCACACATCAGAGTGGATTAATTCCAATGGCTTCTCACTCTCTTGAACATGTCTAGGAAATGGTTTCCTTGCCTATTTTCCAAATTGATAGGCTTCACATATCTTATGCATTTCTGCAACCTTGAATTTTGGCAATCCTGCAACAATATTTTGGGCCTGCATTGATTTAAGTCGCTGTACATTAACATGACCAATGCGTTTATGCCAGATATCAATATCTGCAACTACACCGGTCCCATGTGCAAACATTGCTGCTTTCAATTTAGACATGTCTGCATCCAACGTAAACATTCTGCCCTTCTTCTTTCCTTTTGCTATCAAGCGACCTTTATTTTTCATATCCTCAACAAAGCATCCATGAGGATTAAATCTGACCTGCAAGCCCTGCTCAACCATTTGACCAATAGAAACCAGATTCTTGGTGATATTCGGGACATGAAATACATCAGACAGGTATTTCTTTTTCCCATCCTGCATAGACAAAGGAATTTTTCCAATCTGCACAATAGGATGTGCAGTATCATCACCAGTCTCCACAAATCCTGGTTTTTTCATTTTCCTTGCATCCTCCATCCATTCTGCATGACCTGTCATGTGGTTTGATACACCTGAGTCAACATACCATACATCATTGCTTTCTTCTCCACTTGTCACAGAATTGTTCATGTGCTGCACCATAAACAAATGCTCATTTTTGTCATCACCCTGTCTACTAGAAGATGCAGAATTCCCTTGTTGCAGTTTTCCATTCATGATGTCATTCTGCTTTTTATAGCAGTCTTTAGCCATATGACCCATTTTACCACAGTAGTAGCATTCAACATTACTGTTTGCATTTTGGCCTCTTTGCCATTCACCACGACCTCTTTGGCTCCCCCTACCTCTAGAGTTACCACGTCCTCCTCCATAGGACTGGTTTTCTTGAGTTTGCTGCATATTCTAATTTCTACCACGGCCTCCAAATCGGCCTCCTCTACCTCTGCCTCTACCTCTTCCAGCATTTGAGTAGAATACACCTTCTTTTGAAGTTCCTCCTAAAGAGGATGCACCACCATTTCTCTGCTCCTCAGAAATTAGAAGAGCAATCAACTCCTCAAAATCAGAAAATCTTTCAAGGACGGAAATGGATGTTCGGAATTGTGCATAATCCTTTCCTAGACCATTCAAGGTCACGGAAACTAAATCATCATCTTCCACTGTCGACCCAATGGAAGCAAGTGCATCTGCAATCTTCTTCACCTTCATGTGGTAGTCATTAATACTCATACTTTCTCTTTGCACATTATGCAACTCTTGCTTGAGCTGCATTTTCCTGGCTTGCGTATTTGTGCTATACATTTTTGACAAAGTATCCCATGCCTCCTTTGGCATACTTGCATCCTGAATATGCACAATCATAGAGTCTGAAATACTGATAGACAGCTAGTACATAACTTTCCTAGCTCTCTCATGCCATGCTTTGAATACCTGCATTTGCTGTTGATTGGGAACATCAGGAAGAACTGGTTCTTCTTCATTTCCTGCAACAAATTCCCAATATCCTTTTCCCATAAGGAAATTTGTCATTCTAAACTTCCATGCTTAGAAGTTGTTCTTGTCAAGCTTTTCAGTTACAATCTATGAAAGAGAATCAGACGCCATTACAGAATACTGAAAAAAATTCTTTCACTGCAGAGAACACAGCTTCAGCCTCACAAGGGCAAATCTGTAAAACTGACGAAAGTGGTATTTAACCACACAGTCACTTCCTAGTGACGATTTTGCATCAACAGGCAACAAGGATGATTCTGTAACTTCCAATGTCTCTGCGCACAGGCATACGATGCAATTTCTAGAGTAACTTTTCACGGACCTATAGAGCAGTGGTTGCACAGCATAAAACTGGGCCTTTTCCTGAGTGCGTGCAGAAAACTTTCCGCCTCCAAAACAGGCCCCGAAATGGCTCAAATAAAAAAAACAGGGTCGTCAGGAGCTAAAGCCCTCTTCCGTAGCATATACTGCCCTCTTGCTTCACCGTGAAGGGCGCCTCAACCTGAGACAATGCACTCTTGCAATTTCCGGCTGTGCTACCTACAGAGATCTGCTCCCAAAATAGAAAATGAAAGAAACACTGCTCCTCTTACCAGAACACCGCGAGCTTGGGTTGCTTTCTTGAGCTGCTTACCACGAACAAGGCTCTGATACCATGTCAAGATTGTGGGAGAGAAGGAAGGAGTCTCACTTGTAGCTTTCTTGCTTGCACAATGGGGGAATACACACAAGGGTGGAGGCTGAAAATAGTTTTCCTCTTCTTAGTTGTGTAAGCCAAAAGAACTCTAATACAAAGAAATAGAAGAGCCCTATATATGGGTCTCAAACCAAACTCAACTAACTAAGGTGGCATACTAACTGAGCCACGAACTAGAGTAGATAAGGATAGCTGTCATGTAGCTATTATTAATGGGCGGTGTACCAACCGCATCTGCAACTGACAAGTTGGTGACATAAATGCACAACGGTCACCCTGGCATATCACGAGTGGAGCTCGATATCTCAACGTGCTTTACCACTCAAACTCTCTTCTTGGTGCCTTATATCCAATTTGTCTATTTGCATGTTGCCATGAGGATTCCATCAAGGAAGAGGGATGTTGAAACCATGTCAGTGAAGCCCTCAATAACTGAGTGCAATGAGGGAACAAAATCTCCTCATAACATCAACAAGACATTGTGGTCCATCTTGAAGGAGATGTGGATCCCAACCACTAGTGCAAGCAAGGATAACCACTCCATGGAATAGTCCAAGAAAACATCAATCCAATTTAATGATGAAGACAAATACTCAACGAAACTTAGAGGTGAGCTTACATGGTATTACTTGTTTGGGATTTACTTTGTTTATGGTATTACTTTGTTTGGGATTCACTTTGTTTATTCTGTGTTTTTCTTCATTTAGCTAGGACTTCATGCTGTCTGCTATACTAGGATATATGGTTGATCTCATTATTTTGATTTCTAAGAGCTTGTTGCTCGGTCATGAGCCTCACATGGTTTAAATCCACAATGAGTACCATATCACTTGGTGGTGACCCTTTTGTGTGGTGAACCTTGTGGGTCAGCACCAAGGGAGAGATTCCCATCTCAATGGCAGAGGGTCCTTATATTATTTGGTTGAAGAAAATACATTTATGAGAAGCTACAAGATCTTGTAGGAAAGATTTCATGGAAGGGTTATTATTTGAGCTTGGGTTATGTTTCACAAAACATATCTAAAGACATGAAGAAAGATGTGCTCTCTGGGAATAGTGAGAAGTTAGTAGACTTTCCAAAGCAATTTGCAACTCTCTAGTTTGCAATTTCCTATGACTTTATCAACACACCGAAAGGGTCAACTATGACTATTGCTATGAGTGTCTTGATCTATAATGATTGGTGAAGAGATATAACACTCATATCTGAGATTGAGAAGCAAAAAATTAAGGTGAGAGATGCTAATTCTGTTCATATATTTGAACATGGAAAATGTTCATGTAAGAATGGTGCAGTGCAAGGTTCACTTTCAAAAGAGCAAGGAACTATAGTAAGGCTAGTATAGTGCACATCAAAATTTGTTCATTGAGATTCAAAGTAGATCAATCTATCACTAGAAAGCTTTCTAATAAGAATATAGCAGTGCTATGTGACTACTTGCAAAACTTCTTGCAAAATGGACCAATGTTGAGTTTGTTAATTTGCACCTTGGATTTATATAAAGTTGTATTGATTAAATAGAAGATCCACATTTATTTTCTAAATATTTGTTTGTTATTGACTCTCTATTTTTGTTGTGTATTTTGGCCATTTTGCTACTCCAAATTATCTTATAGAGAGTGGGTAGTGTTATAATTGGCATTACAAACAATGGTGTTATAACCGTTTGTTCACAAGGTGCAGAAAAGTTTTAAGACTCTAAGGGTCTTTGTACACTTGATTGTAGATAGTGGAAACTAGAGTTAACCAGAGTAGTGGTCATCTTTACCAAATTTTGATAAAGAAAATGAGGTACATTGCCACTGCCATCAGTTCCACTAATGAGAAATAGTTGATAATAATGCTAGGGAGGTGTGTCTAACATCATCCCAAATTTTATATACATGAAGTATTATTTTACTTTCAAAAGAGAGCCATGCTATATCTAACTCCTAGTATCAATTGACATCTATGAAGGAAAAATAAAATGGAAGAGTACTCACAACTAAGTAAATTTTTCTATATGGTAAAGAAGTTGCACCAGGGGTATGGCTTGAGTGTGGAAGGGGTGCTTCCAAAGGACTTAGGTGAAGATGCCCTCCGTGAAGACCAATGGTTGATTGTCTTCAAGCACAGGCACCAAAAAGTACAAAGATCTAGTTGAGCCATGTGCACCCTCACTTGATGGAAGATTGCAAGTTGTTTTTTCACAAGGTGTATCAAGCACCTCCATCTTGTCGTAAGATCACATCGGGGATCACAACTAGGTTTGCATAGTGCTATGTGTTGGAGTGATGCCATGATGGGATGAAAGACCCCACAAGCCACAAAGTGGCATGGGCCGAATTTGGAGAAAAGTGTTATTCAAATGTATAGGAGTAGGCCAAGGGGGCTTGAAAAGAAGATTGAGACATGGAGAAGGGAAAATGCTACCTCTCAAGCCGGTGTCTCTCCTGGAAATAAGCCTTGCTTTGCAAAGTCTATGAACAAGATTTGTACAGAGCTAAGGCCTGGGTATGCAAGGCCAGTTTGTGATTACATTGCTGACTTGGAGTTATTGTTGGAGAGGATGCCTAGCAAGACCAAGAGTACATTGAATAGGCTATTGGAGCTAAAGGATTCGATCCAACAAAAGGAGGCATTGCTGAGTTATGAGGGATCAAATGCAGTGGTGGTTGAGCACATAAAGAATGACATTAAAGTATATGAAGCATGCCTCAAGGACTCCAACATTAAATTTTGTGTAATGATGGAGAGGTAAAGGAGGTGGAGGTTGATTGCCAATGAATACTACAACATCTTGAGGTCACTGAGAATATAAAATGACTAGGACAAGAGGTTGAGCTTGAGCAAGTATACTCAATGTACTTTTTCTTGGTTTGTCCCTAGTACTACCTCCTAATCTTGTGGGAGCACTTGATGATTTTGGATACATTCGGTACTTTTGAAATCCTTTCCATACCATCTGGTGCTTCTTGGAACTTTCTGACTGATCTCCTTGCTAAAAAACTTATTGGTACAAACTTTGGCTCTTTTTGGTATATACTGGTGTTTCTTATACTCTTTGGTACATTTGGTCATGTTTGATACATTTGGTTACCTTTGCTAAATTAGGTTTAGGGTTTGGATTTGGTACATTAAAAAATGTAGGGTGCATTTGGTGGTTTTTGGTACTTTGGGACTATTGAATCTTTGTTGAAATTGGTGCTTTATTACTTTTTAATTGTTTTGGAGTGCTTGGTTGTTTTGGATACATTTGGTACTCTTGAAATCCTTTTAGTACCATTTGGTACTTCTATATACTCTTTAATTGTTCTCGTCACTAAAAATCTTATTTCTACTATCTCATTACTCTTTTTAGGATATTTTGGTGGTTCTTGCACTCTTTGGTATATTTTAAGCTCTTTGGTACTTTGAAGTATTTGGTAGAACTTGATACATTCTTATTGAACCTTTGGTACAATTGGTGATTTTTGGTGGTTTTTGGAACCTTTGGTGGTATTTGGACCTTTCATGTAGTTAGTGTTTTTTAGTACTTCCTCTTAATCTTTTTGTAGCATTTTGTATTTTGGATACACTTGTTACTTTTGAAACCGTTTCAGTGCCATTTGGAGCTTCTAGGTATTCTCTGGTTGTTTTCATTACTAAAAAGCTAATTGATATTGCCTCACTCTCTTTTAGGTATATTTTGGTGGTACTCAATATACTTAAAGCTCTATGATACATGAAGCATACTATTGAATGTGGTACATTTGGTACATTTTGGTTCCTTTGGTACTAAATGTTTTCTTGTACTCTTTGGTACCTTTGGTGTTTATTGGTGCTTCCTCATGTTATTTTTTGTACAAAGATTCCTTTGCTGTTGTTTGTAGCTATTATTTGTATCGTTTGGGGGACATTTGGTGCTCTTTGGTACATTTGATAAATTGGCGGTCATTGCAATAATGGTTGGTAATGGTATAATGGTTGAAAGTTTTGCTACTTGTTGCTTAGTTCTTGTGATGTTTTTTTTCTAAGTTTAATCCTCTTTATTTCTTCACTTGACAATCACATTATGATAAGCTAGAGACCTCTTGCAAGAAAGGTCAAGTCTACATGGACTTTGTCAACCAAATGATCACTGACGTGAAGGAGAAGAGGTTCACCCTCTTCCCCATGCCACATATTGTAGATAATCCATGTGTTTGGCATCTGTGTTTCATATGGGGGGTCGCTAGAAGTGGCACATGTCATGGGTAGCTTCATGCTTGAGTGATGACATCAATACCATCCCCTTTACTTCAACAAAATTTTGCATAGTAGTGGGTTTTTGTGAAAGAAGGGTGCAAATGGTATGCCATGCATTTGGGATGATCTATGGTTATTACTACATAGATGAGAAACATGTGGCTGAGGTCGTCAAAGATGGAAAGACTATAGATAATGTGAACTATGATGGGCAATGCTGACAAAATATGCCAGTCCTATGTTTGAGGAGTCATACACTACAAAGAAGGTGAGAGATATCCCACGAGACCTAGACCTGAGAGTTGGTGCTATTGAACCTAAGAATATCGAGGATGACGTGCCAAGCGTGGAGCACACTAGGGCTGAGAAAGACTCTTTCATCGATGAGGCACTGCCACATGCCATTGGGATCGAGGGAAATTCAGATGCTGTTGATACCAAAAGTGGAAAGGGAGCTACTAATAGTAGGCAAGAAGGAAAAAGATGCTATGGAGTGCATGGTTCTTGACAACACAGAAAGTTGGTGGACGAGGCTGTGGAATCAAAGGTCTATGAAGAGACTATTATGGCTGTTGTAGAGGCAAAATCTTTAGGTGATTGATCTTGTCTGAGCTCTTTTTTGAGGTTGTGAGGAAGCACCCTCATGGTCAATGTAACAAGCCTTGTCTTTGCAAACTATAACTAATGTAACAACAATAGCATTGATATAATGCATATGGGGTTTTTTGGTCTTCTTCCATCACCTCCTGTTTTGAATTCCTAACATTGTATCCTATTTATCTTATGCACTCTTCTTAACATTCAGTTCAAAATATAGTACCAAAGTTATGTTGGGCTCTATAACAAAGAGCTACTATCTAATACCAGGATGGAACATTGTTATAACCACACTTGGCATTGTGTGGTTCTCACACTAGCCATCCACCACAAGGATCATAGACAAGCGATATGAGAGAACTTCACCCACTGGGATGGGGCTCTCTTTCTTTGGTGGTGACTCATGTAGGATTCACACCACATGCAAGATACCACCAAGGGATAATGGGCCACAAATTCCTTGGGAGGTGCCTCCTTCATATGGTGGTGATCCATTTAGATCCCTCAGCACATGATGGTGACCTCCTCAACATGGTTCCCTAAGATACCATAGTCAACATTGGCATTTTTAAAAGCCTGGAGATCACTACCTAGCACCACCCACAATATCTTATCACACTTGTAACTTGTGGTTCTCACCCTTGCCACCCATGAGGGTCACTACCAAGTGGTAGGACGGAACTCTACTACTATGATGGAGCTCTCTTGCTCTTGGTGGTGACCCCTTTGGGGATTTCACATCATATGAAGGTCATCACCAAGCAATAACATGCCATATCAACATGATGAACATAAATTTTTAAGATACCATAGTCAACATTGACATTTTTAAAAGCCCACAGATCACCATCTATAGCTACCTGCAACATCGTATCACACTTGGAACTTGTGGTTCTCATCCTCACCATCCACAAGGGTCACTATCAAAGTGGTAGAAGGGAACTCCACTATTGCGATGAAGCTCTCTTGCTTGGTGGTGACTCATGGGGGGATCCAGTACATGAAGGTCCACCACCAAGCAATAACAGGCCATGTCAACACAATGATCACCTTCTCAACATAATTCCCCAAGATACCAAAGTTAATATTGATATTTTTAAAGGTATTAGGAGATAACTACCTATAGAAACTTGCAACATTATTTCATAATTGGTACTTGTGGTTCTCACCCTTAACACCCACGAGGGTCACCATGAAGCAATAGAAGGGAACTCCACTACCTGTAATTGAGCCCTCTTGCTTAGTGGTGACCCATGTGGGTTTCACACCACATGTAGGTCACTATCAAGAAATAATGGGCCATATCAACACAATGGTCACCTCCTCAATATAACTCCCTAAGATACCATAGTCAACATTGACACTTTTAAAATCCCAAATATCACTATCTGTTACCACCTACAACATTGAGGGACCACATAATCACAATGTAATCATACAATCTAGTATATACGTAGAGAATGAGGCTTTTTGGTTCTCTAATTATCTCATGCTCTCTGATAGTTCTTGTAGTGCATTACGATACCATAATCAACATTGACATTTATTCAATCCCAAAGATCACCATGCATCACTACCCACAACATCGCATCATCATATAAACATCACCAAAAAAAGGAATAAAATTAACCATATCCAAATCATAGATCTTATGGTTTAGCTAGATAAGGAAAAGGTAAGAATATCATCTCATCAGACTCAAGCATAGATGAAGGTGGCCTTCATGAGATTACAATACAATTACGACAATTCTGAATAGTATAGTCCATCAAATGGAGGAAGGAACCAATAGAACCTATGAGGAAGTAGTATAACGATTGACTACATGCCTAGCACACTCTTCATAGGAAAATCCAGCTTAAACTCCATGCAATAGCATACAACTAAGCACTTTTTCTACAATAAGAGTTTTATCAACATGGTCTCTACATTGTATCTTCCATAAACATAGAGGATGTACAAGAACTAAAGGCCTGGTTGGGATTGGCAACTCGCACCTTGCCCAATTTTGACCAAGGAAGATATCTCTTACTAATGACCTTATAACTAACTAGAACAACTCATACATTTGTCCTTTCAAGTTGATACAAATAGCTCTCCTTTTGAGTGAAGTAAATTTTCTCCACTGAAGATAACTCATCTTCGATGTTATACATGGGATGTTTCCTACAATAGGCCGATGGGTAGAGATCGGTGATCCACCCTTTAAGCCAGGGCTCAATAGTACCCATTAGATACAATTTATTTCTATATGGGGTTCAACCTCTCGCACATAGGAATGGACAACTAAACCATTCTCATATTCATTCGTTAGAGACTTGTAGTGACAGTCCTTCAAGAGTGTGGTGTTGGTGGCACTGAACCAAGGGTGTTTTTCCAACACTTTCCTCAAGCTCTTTAATAATACAAGCTTCTTCTAATGTTTCTCATCAACATGAGGGATCTAGGAAAAGCTCTTTTGCCACACTTCACAATCCTACTAAGAGAATAAATCTACTCATAAGAAAATAGGAACGTAAGACTTAATCAATAGAAAAACTACAAGTGGACACAAAAATACTAGTGACCTCGAAGTAGCTTTACCTGTAAGGATTTTGTCATTTTCTAGTGTGTAGGAGAAGCATACAAACAAAATTTGCATTAGTTTTGGCTTGTTGCAATAGCTCCAAATCATGAATACTTGTTTTGGCCCCCAATGATAGCAATAACTATTTGGGTCTAGGCCTCACCATATAGTAACAATCCTCACTAATTCTAATTAGTTTGGACCCCTCTAATTGCTAGTCTTGTTTAAAAGGCTCGTTTGATTCCTTCAAGAGCATCACATTGAAATCAATGATTATCAATCTACCCTTGGTTGTAGAAACATCACTTGGAAGCTTACCTTCTACAAAAGACTCCTCTTTGAGTTATCAAGCTCTTAGGGCTACAAAATAAGTTAATAAATTAGGTATGTGTAGGAGGTTAAACAAATAGCTGAACTCAAAAGTGGCTGAGTTATATATTATCTTCACCTAGTCTCCTAATTTTCACGAACCATATTGGGCTTCCCTTCTCCCTCCATCTCCCCCTTCTACTCTTAACATCAGATAGGAACCATAGCAAGCTCCTTGTCTCCTTCCAACTCCCCCTTCTGCTCTTCATAAACAACATGCTCAGTGGGTATTTTTGCATGTATTTTCGAGTCCCCTTGGTCATTGCTTGCTTTGGGTTCCCCAAGAACCTCTTCCTTGATATCATCAAAGTCATGTACAAGACCTTTTGGGTCTTTGTTTGCAACATGGTTGTTTGCATATGCTATATTAGCCTTGCAATTTACAATGTTCAACAAGATCACCCATAGAAGAAAAAGAAAAGAAAAAGGTAGACAATATGAGAAAGAAGATAATAGTTACTTACTCTCTTGAATATATCCCTTGTGCATCCAACTCTTGGCAACTTTTGAGATTCGACGATTGCATCCAGCTCTCATATAAGTGTCATTTGTCATGAGAGTGGCTGTGAAACACGCTGGGTGTTCCTATTCCTGTAGGCCAGTATGAAATAATCCACCACATAGGCAGACTCTAAAGACTCCCCTGAAGCAATTAAAGTCCCCAAAATGGATTGTATTGCCTTCATCCATAAGTTAGGGTTTGGGAAACAAATTTTCTACCTTCCTCCAGTTCTACAATCAATATTAAGAAAATCACTTTGAGTATGAGTGAGCCTCTGAACCGCGAGCGAATCACATTTCATCTTCAAGATGAACATGAAAATGTCGTCAATAGAGTACCAAACAATACCAATATTATAAAAAAGTACCAAAAAGTAAATCATAATGTACCTAAATATTTAAAAAAAACCCAAATGTTTCAAAATGTATCAAAATGTGCAAATTATTGGGTGTGAAATACATTATAATGTGTGCAATAAAAGTGTGTAAAAAGTACCAAATAGTATCATGGAGTACCAAAAAATATTTGACATTCAAAAATAAAAAGGCACAAACACAATACCAAAAATACAAGAAACTACCAAGTGATGGAGTCTCTCTAATAAAGTTCACATGAGGGTCACCACCAAGTGATAGAGATCTCTTCGACAAGTGATGGGAGGCCAACCAAGCGATCAAGAGTACCAAATAATATTTTTGATTCAAAAATAAAAAGTACCAAATAGCATAAAAAAAACCGTAAAGGTACCAAGCAATGGGTTTCCTCCTCCAAGTGATGGGGGATCCTTTGAAAAAGTTATCATGAGGGTCACCACCAAGCAATGAGAGGGCCTTTTCCCTTACAAGGAGGGGGACTTCGCTGCTTTCTATTGAAAATGGCATGTGCATTTATTGCCTCTGGGGATAGTGGCATCTTTAACATTGATAAGTTGGATGGCAATAACTTCAACTATTGGAAGACCTAGATTTGGTAGGTTTTGGGATAGAGGAAGTAGGTTAGACCATTGGAATGCAAAGGCATAAAGCCCAAAGATATGGATGCTAACACTTGAGATGACCTTGATGAGCTGTGCAAGTCCACTATCATTTTGTCTTTGTCTAAGCATGTATACTTCGATGTCATTGAGACTAAGCATGGTGCATGGAAGTTGTGGGAGAAAATATGTGATTTTTGTGATAAGAGAAGTCTTATTTCATAGTTATATTGACTAAAGAAGCTTGTGGACCTTTGTATGAAGGAAGGCACATCTATTACTCATTTGAATGAGTTTCACACTATTGTAGCTAGCTTACTTATCTTCTCCCTGCACCTGACTATCATTGCTTGTGTGTGTTGACATTGTTCATACACGGTGACACAAAAAGCAGTGTTTTTTTATTTACATATTTATGAATCCATGTCACTTCACGAGGATAAGAACCAAGTGTAGAACTCGGGGTTGTACCGAAGCGTGGCACACGCATCTAGTATTCATGGCAGCTGACTTAATACTGATAGATATTTTGCCACGTCGAGTAGCATGGAACCTTGATGAGTCTAACTGGCAATATGTAACTCCTCCTCAGTGAGAACCTTATCAATCAAAGGGACCTGTAGCCTAGTCCCAGCTAAGTCCGTACCCCAAATGTCAGTGAGCACTCGAAGGGAAGTTTGTGCCACGTAGGTTGGGTCTCTTTGAGACCGCCATTTGGCCAATCGCTCTTCTAAGAGCGTCATGATCTGAGCCCCTAGTTCGGCCATTACAACGCGGCCTTCGCACCAACACTGCTCAAATTGACTCTGGCCTGCTGACAGTCGCTTTAGTAGCTCTAGGTCTGCGAGATTCGATCGGCAGAGCACTTCATTGAACGTGATAGTTAAGCGCAGTTCGTCAGCCTGCTTGTCAGGGATGAGTCACATATGTTCATGTAGGAGCGTGTCATAGTACCCGTTAAGATGTTCTTGTTCTTCCCACGATAGAGGAAAGGTCAAGTAATCTCCAAGCTGCTCCTTGGGGATTGTGCCCATGTCCACAAGGACGTAGACACGCGCGACCACTTTGAGCTTAGCCTCCAACTCAGTTAAGCATTCTGCAACACTTCTATGTTCAACGAGGGCTTGCTCGGTTGCTATCTCATGCAAAGTTCTAAGAGTTTCCTTAGGCTTTAGCATGGCTGGGGGCTCAGGCCTAGATGAGCAAGATTGGTCAATGCTAGGATTTCTTATGCTCTTGGGGTTCTCACGTTTCTCCTGAGGTTTTGCTGCTATTTCGTCATGGTTCTTCTCGAATGTGATTGGTATAGATTTGTCACCCTGTTGTGACAGCGTTATATCCACTCTTGATTGATCAATGTGAGTTCTATTGTCAGTGGATAGAGTGTTGCAAGCAACTATTGATGGCAACTGTTGCTTTGGTTTGTCAGAGCACACAGATGTGTCTGAGATTTCACCATTATTAGGAGAGGCATCAGTGGGTTCATTGGTGGATGGACTCGATGCTTTATTCATCAGCTCTCCAGCGCCCTTCGTCTCAATGTTCTTGGGGTCCACAACCACCTGCAACTATTGCTGTTTTCTCTGCTTTCTCCTCTTTTTCTTGGTCAATGAAGGTGCCTCTCTTAATGATTAAGGACCTTGGGCTATATCGACCGTTGATGTGCTTGGTCGGGCCTCAGCATTTCCCTTCTCTAGTGTGTCCTTATGGGACATAGCCGTGGTTTGCTTAATAGCCTTGCCCGGTTGTGAGGGCACAACTGCCGCTCTTTTCGGAGAGTCTAGCTTTTCAACCAACTCCCCTACATTTAACTCCCCTGTCCTAGGCTTTAGGCACTTTGAAAGTGCTGGAGTTATCGAGGGATTTGGTTGCGACACCTCCTCCACATATAAACTACTAAGGACACGTTCCACAAGGGGCATTGTCACAGCCAAGGGCTGTGACTGCTGTGGTCCCTGGTTGGAAGTAGTAGCAGCTAGTTTAGTGGGCTGGCTACCCTTGGTGGATTGCGGTGCCAAGTCCCTAGGGCGATCACAAGTGGTTGTGTCTTTTGTTGGCCTTTGAGCACTCATCTGTGTAGATCGAGCATGAGTTGATCTGGTCACATTAGGTTGCTCACGCATATCCTTGGGTCGAGAGTTACAGATGGAGCCATGTTCCACCTCTTGGACATTTTGAAGCTTAGATGGAGATAGAGATTGGAATTGAGCAGTTTCCCTTGACAACTGCTGTTGTGCTTCCTGTGTCCGTTTGGAAAAAGGGGATGTAGGAGATCTAGGACTCTTAGGTGGACTTGGCACTCGCTGAATGATTTGATCGAGGCTATTAGACGATTGTGCCATTTGCTTTGTTGAGCGGTCAGCCTTGCCTTGAGCAATGTTGTGCCTATGATGCTTGTTCTCCCCTTGGGGAATCAAAGGCTCCTTGGGCACTAACGATTTTTCTGCCTGCTCAATGGCTACGTATGACATCTATCTATTTAGCATGCCAGGCTGGGGTTCTTTCCTTCGAACAATCATATCTGGTTTCTTGCCTTGAGACCTAGAGTTTCTCTTAGATTTCCTCATGTGCCATGCTTTTGAGGCACTCTAGCCTTCAGCTGATAGAGGCGGTTTAGCAGGGGATTTTGGTACCCAAATCCATTGGTTGCCTGCGTAATACCCTTGAGTACGTAGCAACGCCTTGGATATCCATTGCGGCGTTGTGCTGACTCTCCATCGATGCCTTCGTCTATAAGGCTTGGGATTCTTTTGGGGTCTTCTACGATATTTGTAAGTCCAAAGCCTATCCTTGGCATTGTCTCTTGACCTTCTTGTTTCAGGCCTGGCCTCACTCACTGGTTCTCGTTGTTCGATCTGTGCTTGTATTAACTCTTCCAACAAGTCCTTGCTCTTGTTAGTAGGCTTGACTATTACATCAGAAGCTTCCTTGCCTTTCCCTGGAGGTTTGATGAGGTCACCCTTGCTAAATGTTGTGACTATCCTCACACATGGTAGTGTCAGGTGTATCCTCTGTGCTACATAGTCGGCCTCACACTTGGTCGCCCTTTTAAAGGGTCTTCCTAGGAGGGTTTCTTTCCTGCAGCTAGCACTATTTGGAGGAACATGAAATAGGATAGGCAAGCTTTTTGTTTCAATTGTCGCAAGGATTTTGCACTTCCCTATGAGTGCTTGTGGATGTCCCCCATAAGGGCTAAGGGTTGCACTAGTCGGTGTGAGCTCTGGTTGTCCTAGTAGGGTCCATGATTCATAGGTCAAGATATTAAAATCTGCTCCTTTATCAATTAGAGCATCGATAATATGCTCTCTTTTCGCGGTGAGTTTGACCCTAAGATAAGCAGGTGATACTATGTCTTCATCTTCCGGGTCTTGGCTTGTAAATTTAAGCCTTCTGACAGATGCCCTTGAGTTCTCGTCTGCACGACCAGATGTGGATTCTCCACTGCTGTCTTGGATCGTCAGTGCAATGCTATTCAAGGTACATCTCTCGTCAAGAGTGTCATGTCTAGTCATATTTGCATTTGTAGCTTGCTGAAGTTGCATTTTGCTCCGGTCTGAACACAATGTCTTTGTGTTCTCATGGCATGGCCTTTTTGCCCTTGATGGCTAGTTTGGCCCATTGATGTTCTAGGGTCTCTGTTTCTCTCTGTTCGGGTATGGGCTTTTGGTTGCTCTTTTGTGAGTGAGGATACATGCTCGTGTAGAGCCATTACTCCACTAGGGTTCAATTTGGAGGACCTGTCACGGCGTGCGTTTTCTCTCCAACCTACTTGGGGGAGGTGTGGAGGGGGCAGAGTCCCCTCCGTGGGGGTCCGGGGGGGCAGTCCCCCCTGGCCCGTAGGGCCGTTACGGTAAAAGCCATGCACAATTTGGAGGACCGTTTATAGCCAAATTTTGAACTAAGTGCTCTAAATTTTAGCCTAGTGATGGATCTATCATGTGCCTTTAGCTCTAGGTAGCCTTTGGGGTCAATCTCGGGGTTTAGATGTGCCAAAATTTGTGTTCTAGATACATGTCTGATTTTGACACTTTTTTGTCCGATTCTCAGATGTTCGATTTTCAGGAGTTCGATTATCAGAATCGGACGTCCGATTTTGGGTTGGTCCAATCGGCCTAGTGGACTGATTTTGGTCACGTCCAATTCTGGGAGTCGGATCAAAAAGTGGTTTGATTTTCAAAGTGGTCCGATTCTGGGAATCGGATCGGACAGGGTGGTCCGATTCTGGCAGGTCCAATTCTGAGTGGTTCAATTATGGATTGGTCCAAGTGTCCGAGTGTCCGAGTCGGACAGGTTGGTTCGAGCATCCGATTCTCAAAATCGGACGGGTTGGTCCGAGTGGTCCGAGTCCGAGTGGTCTGAGTGTCCGAGTCGGACGGGTTGGTCCGAGTCTGAGTGGTCCGAGTGCCACATGGCACGTCCGATCGGGCTAGTCCGATTCTGGGAATCAGACCAGACTGGTCCGACTCACTCTTAGTCGGGCGGTCCGATTCTGAAAATTGGATGGTCCGACTCCAAAACTCGAGTGGTCCGATTCTGGGAATCGGACCACTGCGAGTTGGTCCAACTGCGTCGGCGGCGGGTGCCATTCCCGCGCGTTTGACTCCTCCTTAATGTCTGCTGCACACAATCACCACAGATTTTCTAGATCTGACTAGAGCACTTGTTGGAAAACACCAAACTCACTTGGAGCAGCACGAATCGCCGGTGCCTAGAAATCGGGATAGCGCTCCCTCGTCCTGTGAACCAGAAGTTCTCTCTCTCTCTCTCTCTCTCACTCTCACAAGGCACACTAAGGAACTGAGGTCTGTCCTGGCCTCCCAGGCCTCTTAAGGTCCTTTCCCAGCACTGCAGAACCTTACAGCTAGTTCCCTGTCCCTGTCTCACCCAGAAACTTGAATCTGGTCCCCTGTTTCCCTGTTTTCGCCTGTTATACAGCAACATGGAACCCTATTGTTTGCTTGTTTTTTTTCTTTGTTTTTTCCTATCCTAAATACATCCAAATCACAAACTAAATACCTACACTACTCCATTCCACAACATAAATCTCAAGAAAGCAAAAAACCTACTTGCCAAGGAGATCGAATACCCTCTTCAACCCCCTCGCTTCCTACCTATCTATCTCAAGCAACGATTCGGGAAAACCCTACTCCAATGCCCGATTCAAAGCGCACAAGCGCTCAAGGCTTGAATCCGTTGGTCCCGGCAACGGAACCAAAATGTGCGAGCTTTCACTCAACCGCCAAGACCCATGGACCGCTTATTGTTTCAAGTATTCCAAGCCGAGCACTAATGACTACCTCTCACATAGCTGACGTGCCATCCATATCTATGGGTGTAGTGAGCTTACCTTGATGCCGTTCGAGTTACCTCCTCTCCCGCACACTCCGGTAGCTCCATGATCCAAGTGCAAGCTTCAAGCAAGCTCCATCCTCAAACTCCATGCTCCAAGCTCCATTGCCGCGAGCAAGACAAGAGAAGAGAAGAGAAGAGAAGAAGAGAGGAGAAGATGGAGAGCTTCTCCTCCTCGGTCCCTCACCCTCACACACTCACTCCCTCACTCTCTCACACTCCCTCTCTCAAGCACAAGCTCAAGCAAGCAAGAACAAGAAGAAGAAGAAGAGGAGGAGAGCTACTTTTGGCCACACACAAGAATGAGCTTCTCATTCACTTTTCAACTTTATATACAAAACCCTAAATCCCTTTTGGGCAGTCATCCCCTTTTCCCCCTCTTTACATGGCCGGCCATAGCCTAGGCCCTTTTTCCCATTGTCCTTCTATCTTCCTAGCTTCCTGTCCACCGCCTGTCTACATTTACAAATTGCACGGGTGAAAGCCCGGCGCTCTTTTACAAGATTTCAGGGTGCGCCTTTTTAATTTTGAAATGCACCTTTCCCATTTTGCCTTTTCCTTGGACTTTTAAGGTTTCCCTTACGCTTTTGGCCTTTTCTCCTTTTCTTTCTTCAGTCGGGCTACCTTTTTTCTGCCTTTGCCCTGCGTCTTTTCCACTTCCTTTTACTTT
The DNA here is from genome assembly GCF_053477565.2 of Lygodium microphyllum. NCBI lineage: Eukaryota > Viridiplantae > Streptophyta > Polypodiopsida > Schizaeales > Lygodiaceae > Lygodium > Lygodium microphyllum. The sequence goes on from NC_141161.1 coordinate 107,607,099, forward strand.
CCTCGTGTTGGGGTTAACAATTGCCCTAGGGTTCGAGCTTATGTAGATGGAATATTAATGGAATATGCCATTATAGACACTGGATCCTCCTCAATATCATGAGTTTAGAATTGATTGAGAGGTTGGGTCTAGGCATCCAAAAAGTCAGCTCCACCCTTCTGAGAATGGCTGATGATAGTCTAAGACAATTAGAAGGTTGCATTACTAAGGTCCATGTTACAGTTGCGAGTGTAGAATGATTCTTGGACTTTAGGGTGATAAGATTTGCAGGATGTCCTAGCTATCAAGTCTTGCTAGGTAGGCCTTGGATCTTATGAATAGATTGTCAAGTCGATATACCCTCCGGTCGAGTGGTTCTAGGTAGAGGTGCTAATCGAGTAATAGTCAATGCTTACCCTGAGTCTCCTTAGAGTGAGAGAGCTCCTTTATCTTCTATTGAATTAGAAACAACAAATGATCCATCTGATAGTGAGACATCATCCAATGATGAATCTAAAGAGGGGTCCACTACAGAGGATATCTATTAGATAAATTTAAATGAGCCGATAAAGCCGCAAGATAGGATAAGAGACGCGGATGTGATTGAGTTGGACCTTGGCACGCCGAATGATTCGCGGCCAATTAAATTAGGTTCCATACTCAGTTCAGCGGAAAGGGAGGACTATGTGTCCTTGATTCAAGAGTTCCACGATATCTTTGCTTGGAGTTATGATGAGCTGAGAGGCATTCCTTCCAGCCTAACTGTTCATACTATTCCTATAAAAGATGGCAGTTGTCCTATGCATCAGAAGGTAAGGCGTATGCCTTTTGAATTGAGGGACAGTCTGTTTGAGGAGTTACAGAAGTTAAGGAAAGTTGGTTTAATCTTTCCTGTACAACACACAGAATGGTGTTCACCAGTTGTTATTAGGAAGAAAAAAAACAACCAGATCCGATTATGTGTGGATTTTAGAGAGCTGAATAAGCAGACGGTTAAAGATTACTACCCGTTGCCATTTATTGACGAGATTTTGGATCAATTAGCGGGTAGGGAAATATATTCATTCATGGATTGCTTTGCAGGATACAACCAGATGGCAATTGTAGAAGAGGACAAGTTGAAAACAACTTTTATTACGGTCTTTGGTACTTTTGCATACCATGTGATGGCCTTTGGTTTATGTAATGCACGTGGATCGTGGCAACGAACATCAGTCAAGACCTTTGGTGACATCTTCCCAGATGAGTTGAAAGTGTTTATCGATGACCTGGGGGCAGCCATTGTAAGGGACAGGATGTTGGTTATCTTAAGAAAATGCTTTGAGCGTTGCAGACAATTTTGTATCGCTCTTAATCCAAGGAAGTGTGTCTTTGGAGTGCCTTATGGGCTATTGCTGGGCCATGTGGTCAATTCAGTGGGAATAGCAACTGACCCTGAAAAGATCAAGGTTATAGTTGTTATGAGTCCACCACGCACTCCAAAAGAGGTTCATAGCTTTCTGTCGTCGATAGGGTACTATCGGAGATTTATAAATGCCTTGGCAGAAAGAACGTTGCCATTAACGAATTTATTACCCTTTAGCTGTTCATTTGAATGGAGTGACTCTTGTAAGGTAGCTTTTGAGGATGTGAAACAAGAGCTAGTAAAAGCACCCGTTTTAAAAGCACCTAAAAGAGGTGAGGTATTCTATATATTTTCAGTAGCCACCATGCATAGTATCAGCTGCTGTTTAGCCCAAATTTGGGAGGAAAAGTGGTATCATCCGATAGCTTTTGCTAGTCGAAAATTGGGCATTTCAGAGATCAATTATACCTACATGGAGAAGTTGTGTCTTGCGATGGTCTTTGGGACTAAGAAATTCAGGCACTACATTCTCTATGAAAAGGTAGTGTTTTATACGAAGGCAGAAGGGCTTAGATTGCTTATGAATAAGCTACAACCGCCTGATCGTTTGGCAAAGTGGTTAATCACTTTGCAGGAGTTTGATTATGAGATTAAGAGTAAGCCACCGAGGCTGCAGGGTATTGTAGAATGCCTTGTGGATTTCGGGGAGCCGAAAGAGACTTTGGCTGAAGGAAGTGATATTGAGGAAATGTTTAAAATTGATATAGCTTCTATCCCATCTTGGTATGCTGCTATTACGCATTATCTATCAATAGGAGAGACGGGAGCTGGTCTATCAAAAGTTGAAAAGAGGAAAATCAAACAATAGGCTTTGAAGTTTTCATTGATGGCAGGGATACTATATCGGCAGGGTGTTGATGATATCTACCACCGATGCGTGATGCCTGACGAGGTTTCTTTCATCTTGGAGGAGTGTCATGACTCTGCATGTGGAGGGCACTTTGCTTGGACGGTTGACGGCAAGAAAGCTTTACGAGATGGATATTGGTGGCTGTCCATCTTCCAAGATTCCTTTGAGTATGTTAAGAGATGTGACACTTGTCAAAGGCATGACAGTAGAGAGAATAGGAAACGCCCACTTACGCCTATCATGGCTATTCTTCCATTTGAGAAGTGGGGCATTGACTTTGTGGGTCCTATTACCCTGTCGTCTACTACCCAAAAGAGATACATTATAGTAGCAACTGATTATTTTGCAAAATGGTCAGAAGTGCGGGCGACGAGACAGGACAATGCAAAAGAGACTGCAAGTTTCCTTTTAGAGCAGATTATCTGCCGTTTTGGTCCACCGAAAGAATTAGTGTCAGACCGTGGAACCCATTTTCTGAACAAAGTGATCAAAAGCTTGACAGAAGCTTGGCAAATCAAGCACAATAAAATGACCCCTTATAATCCGCAAGCAAATAGGTAAGTTGAAAGTACTAATAAGCAACTTGTGGGGATCTTGTCTAAAATAGTCTCTGAGAAGAAACGAGACTAGGACAGGAAGTTGTATGTGGCAGTATGGGCGTATAATACCACGTTCAAGCGAGCTACTGGCCATACTCCATTTAAATTAGTTTATGGGGAAGAGTATGTGTTACCCCTCGAAATTAAGTTGCCAACCATACGGTTTGCAATTAACCATTCTTTGGGAGATAAGGATTCCCCTTTTGAATGTTTCACGACTATAGCCCACCTAGATGAATTGAAATTACAGAGCTTATTACACCACGAGGTAGCTATACGTCGGATGAAGCAGTTGCATGACCTCAAAGCAAAGAAATATACCTTTAAAAAATGGCAATTAGTCCTCTATTATGACGCGCGTAGAGAGCTGTTTCCAGGGAAGCTGGAACCTAAATGGGATGGCCCCTACAAGATTGTCAGGTTAGGGAAAAATAGGTCTACAGCTCTATTAGCTGATCTACAGGGAGTAGAGTTTAAAAATAAGGTTAATCTTAATAAGATTAAATCTTATTATTTCTAAGTATGCTAATATAGAGAAATGCATTGCAGGTCCATGCTGGGGATGATTTGAGACCTGCAAAAGAGCTTAAAGCCGGTTGATGGGGCGGTTAATTCCTTATTTGGAGCACCCATATCTGGAGCAGAGATACCATTAGGGGAAACTCATTTGGTGGAGCAAAGGATACAAAGTGATTGAGCAAGAAGATGGAACCTTTGTGTGGGAGATCAAAGTCTTTTGCCATCACTGTTTACGACTGTTGACGAGTATTCCTGTTGAGTTCAATGAAGAAGGTGGGATGGAGCCGTCAGTTCACCCTCTAAACATGTTGAATTTTGATTACCATAATTACAAATAGAGGAGTTCGCGATGGCCGGCTGTGTAAATCCATTATGGACATATACATTATATTTTGACAGAGTGTCCAGGGGCCCTGATAAAAAAGGGAGTGTTGGAGTAGTAATCCGAGATCCCTGATGTAGAGTTACGATGAAGTTAGCTGCTTATCTCGGGGTAGGATTCACTAACAATATGGCCGAGTATAAAGCCTTGATTATGGGACTGCATATTGCCAAGCAAGGTGGTATTCGTCGGTTGTTAGTAAAAGGAGATTCCCAGTTGATCCTGAATCAGCTAGATGGGACATACACAGTGCAGAATCCCATTCTCTATATGTATCATCGAACTGCTATGACCCCACTTGAGGAGTTTGAGAGAGTGTCTTTTCAGCTGATTCCACGTTACTGGAATCAATTTGCGGATTATTTGGCAAATCTTGCTTATGAAGAAGACCTCTTCTTCAATTGTGGTCCTAGTTTGGATATTGTTATCAATGATGAAACAGGACCCTGGACCCATAGGTTGATTAGACAACTTATTATGCGTACGCCTCTTGCTGTATATGCAGGAGGGATGGGTCATAACCTTATGCATTTAGTTTAGGGCCGCGAGACTGTTTTTTCCTCCTTGGAAAGGAGCTTATTATTGTAAATCTGTACTATTTCGAGGAGGGATGTGTAGGTGCTATTCTGTTTTATTTCGTTAGGCCAAGAGGGCCGATTAAGTTTTGTAGTGAAGTGCTTTATTTCATTAGGCCAAGAGGGCCAGTTTTCTATTTAGTACAGGTGCGGTTAATAGTCTCTTGTTATAGTTTTGTGCTAGACAGGTTCGAAGAAGAGCTTGGAAGGAGCCTTTGTTGCGTGGAAGCTTCTCGTGGCCCTCTCCAGGTGATATCTTTCCTTTATGAGTACCGTGGTTTTTATGCTATATATGTTTGTGCACCTGTAGGGGATTTTCCATTTCTTATTGGGGACCGGCGTCCAAGGCATGAAGTCCGGAGGTTTAGGTTCAGTATGTTTGAGGGAGGTCTGAGTGGTTGTTGCCTCCTGTAAAGACATTGTCAGGCATTGAAAGACCTGTTTTAGAAGGTGGTCCTAGTGACCCAGTTCTTCTAGCTTGCTAGGCAGCCATTCTAGGAGTTCTTGTTAGTTGTGAGGTAGTTAGGGAAGCTTGTAGAAGAAAAATGATGATGATAAAGGGGAAAGAAACCTTGAATATCTTAAAGGCGATCAATATATACAGAGGTGTGTAAAAAGGGGCTCTAACCCCTCTCAAAATAAAAAGAAAAGAAAGGAAAATTTATGAACAGTTGATCATCGCCTTGCGAAGGCCTGGTAGGTTCCTAGGGACGAGTCAGACCCGAGGCCGATGCCTTGTCTTCCTAGGGGTGGCTTCTTGCTAGAAAAGAAGAAATTAAGGAAGGTTGGAGCGAAAATAAAAGTGAGCGTTAGAAAAGGATTAAGTATCGCCTTGCGACGGCTTGGTAGGTTCTTGGGTACCGAGACCGGACCTGAGGCCAATGCCCTGTTCTCCTTGGGTCACTATGCTCAGGTCCCTCCTTTTTACATGCCCAGAGTATGGAAAATAAAACCCTAAAAGAAGAAATGTGCTAAAAGAAAATACTTCTTAATCAGGCTATAGGAGTCCTCGCCTAGTAGGAGTTCCTAGTTATATTGTCCTTGGGTAGGTAGGTAGTTCAGACCACCACTTAGGGCAACCTCTTTGATAGTTCTTTTTAGTTTGGCCGTGTTGGAGCAGTCGGTTAGTGACTAGCTTCAGACCTTCTATCAGATTATGCTAGGCCTACTCTTTGTGGTTGTCATGCCTTGGTTTTGTCAGGGGGTAGGGTGAGCGTTGTGCTGTGTTTAGTATGTATCTATTTTGTATCAACTTGATGCTTCCTTTCGTTGTTTTGTGCAGATCTACTGTGGGATTCGACGGGCTGAGTCGCCCTATCCCGTGGTCGCGAATGAGAGCGGAGTTTTGATGCCGAGAAGTGCTTAAAAATAGCTAAAAATTATGAATATCAAGGGAAAAATATTCAACGTCGAAGGCGGCGGCTTCAGCTAGGACGATTTTAAGCACCAAGTGAAATACGACTCTTAAAAGGCGCCTGAATGACACTTGTTGATTTTGATAATTTTTCAGACTGAGGGACGGGTTGTCAGGAGTTGCGAGCCAGTGTGGGATGTCAAGCCGGATGCCCAGGATTTTTTAACACTCGATTTGGACACCGGACGGGGAAATGGCCAAGGAACCGGTCAAGATGCGAAGGGGTGGACAAAATTTGGGCAAAATGGGCAAGTGACCTTTGGGACCCCAAACTTTAAATGTCACATGAAAAAGAAGGAACTTGGCATGCATCAAAGCATGGAGAGAGGAGGCGCCATCACAGGCACCGAAAAATGCGCTCATGTCCTTGATGGATCAATCTCTTGCTTGCACACAACCCCCCCAAGTGATCATGGGGCTTGTATGCTGACTCTATCGCCGCCTCTCGCTCGCGCAATGATGGCTTGGATGAAGATCTCTGATTTTAGTCTTTCTCTCTCCTCCCTCTCTCTCCCTTAAGGGACTGTTCTTGTATGGAAGAAGACAATGAAGAATGATGGAGGAAAGCTTGTTCGGATGAGATCGGATTGCTTCCAGATGGATGAAGGCATGAAGAGTGCTATTCTTAAAGATGCTGAGCATTAAATGCATGCTCAGCCCGTAATCAAGACTAAGAAACCGAGACCTAAAAATAAGCAATAATGCTATTTTTATAAAGAAAAATGATCTTTTTATGCTATTTACTTTATAAAATCTTGTTCATATGGGATGAAAGCTCTCAGCTGTTTGCAATCTGAAAATAAAAAAATATAAGGCTACATGGCCGGAATTAGTGTCAAAATACATGAAAAACACGTGTTTTAAGGGTAAAATTGGGTTTTTGCTATATAAATGAAAAATATGATATGTCACACCAACTAAATCTAAGTTTTTTCTGTCAATGAACCTAAGGGTCACAGCCCATAATCAATTTTCATTTTCATTCATTATTTATTTAAAAAAATAGAGAAAAATATCCAAAAATGGAAAAAAATGGATTTAAAATTAGGAAAAAATAAAAAATGGGTTGAGAAAAATTAGAAAAACTTATATCTATGTTTGTACAATGTATAACGATGGCCAGGGGCAGTTCCCTACCCCTATCCCCAGATGCAAACAGTGCCGCAGTATGATGCACCTAATCGAGAGTGGTCACCGTAGACGACAGTGCCTCAAATGATGGTTCAACCACAACAATAGTGGCCTCAAACAGTTCCTCCAATGGCAACTCAACAACAGTGGAACCCTACTAACTGGAATCAACAACCCCAAGTCTCAACAGGAGCTCTGATTTAGAGCCAGAACAGAGGACCTTCTGTTTCGACCCAACCAGTGTAAGCAATGATTACAGAAGCTTCCCAAAACCCCACTACAAGCACTTTAGGAGGTAAAATCTGAAGGACTACTTATCCAACTCAGTTGCAAGTATCAAGAAAGAGCTTCTAGATGTGATTACAGAGCAGCTACAGACACTGAAGGTGAATACCGCCAATATATCCACTCGTGCGGGAGCTAGAAGAGATGTGATGCGCTCTAATACATGGTGCGGAAAGTGTCATCAAGTGGGACATTTAGCCACCGAATGTACCCGAAAACCAACCATTCTTAGAGCCTTCTGTTCCTATTGTTTGTGGAAGAACCATACAGAGGATATTTGCTCTCTAAAAGAGATGCATGAACAAAAACAGAAGGATGAAAATGCAAGATTCAACTTGCTGGAATCCAAAATGACAACACAGGATATTGGACCAAAGCCTAGGGAATTTGTTCCTAATTTTGGTCCAAGGAGGTTTCCCTTTCAAAGTTACAGAGGCCGTGTTGAGATATCGAGCTCCACTCGTGATACACCAGGGTCTGTTGTGTATTTATGTCACCGACCTGTCAGTTGCTGACGCGGTTGGTACACCGCCCATGAATAATAGCTACATGATAGCTATCCTTATCTACTCTAATTTGTGGCTCAGTTAGTATGCCACCTTAGTTAGTTGAGTTTGGTTTGAGACCCATATATAGGGTTCTTCTATTTCTTTGTAAGTGAGTTCTTTTGGCTTACACAACTAAGAAGAGGAAAACTGTTTTCAACCTCCACCCTTGTGTGTATTCTCCCATTGTGCAAGCAAGGAAGCTACAAGTGAGACTCCTTCCTTCTCTCCCACAATCTTGACATGGTATTCGAGCCTTGTTCGTGGTAAGGAACTCAAGGAAGCAAGCCAAGTTCGCGGTGCTCTGGTAAGAGGAGCAGTGTTGCTTTCATTTTTTGTTTTGGGAGCAGATCTCTGCAGATAGCACAGCCGGAAAGTGCAGGAATGCATTGTCTCAGGTTGAGACGCCCTTCGCGGTGAAGCAAGAGGGCAGTATATGCTGCGAGATAGGGCTTTAGCCCTGGGCGACCTTGTTTTTTTGATTTGAGGCCATTTCGGGGCCTGTTTTGGAGGCGGAAGTTTTCTGCACGCACTGAGAAAAAGGCCCAGTTTTATGTTGTGGAGCCACTGTTCTACAGGTTGGTGAAAAGTTACTGTAGAAATTGCATCGTATGCTTGTGCGCAGAGACATTGGGAGTTACAGAATCGTCCCTGTTGCCTGTTGATGCAAAATCGTCACTAGGAAGTGACTGTGTGGTCAAATACCACTTTCGCCAGTTTTGCAGATTTTCCCTTGTGAGGGTGAAACTGTGTTTTTTTCAGTGACAGAATTTTTTGCAGTGTTCTGTAATGGCATCTGATTCTCTTTCACAGATTTGTCACTGAAAAGCTTGACAAGAACAACTTCCAAGCATGGAAGTTTAGAATGACGAATTTCCTTATGGGAAAAGGATATTGGGAATTTGTTGCAGGAAATGAAGAAGAACCAGTTCTTCTTGATGTTCCCAATTGTTGAGATGGCAAGCTCAACACATGTGGACATGGATGATGGACCGCCTGGTTAGATGGGTCCACACGTCTACACTTAGCAGGTCGGTGGTCATTATGACTCTCACATGGCCACTGACTCATTACTTATTATATTCAGGTCGTTACACCTATTTACAGTTGGCATAGTTATAGTGCCAGTCGACTAGTGTAGTCGGTTAGTCATTGTTTGACTTAGTAGGCCACTTTCCTTTTATGTTGTATCTTATCTATACTTTGTGTACATTGTAAAGAGTGTGGAAAAAGAAGAAGAAATCAGCAAGAAAACGTTTTGGCCTCCATCTCTCTTCTTGTCTCTTGAGTGAGCTTCTCCTTGTGCATTCTGTGTGTGTTCGGCGCAGCATCTTGAGCAACCCCCTCCACCACGCGATTCTTGACATGGTATCAGAGCCGCGCCATTGAGAGAGGCTGATTTCGAAGGTTGAAGCAAAGGAGAAGAAGCAAGGTTCGAGCAAGCAAGCTACGGGTAAGAATCTCTCCCATTCTTCCACTCCTTCTCTTGGATAGTGCCTGTGGAGGCACCGGAAGCAGGGCAGAGCAAAAATCTCAGATTGAAGTGAGATTTGGTGTGCGCGAAGAGCGCTGTGTATTCTGCAGATAGGCCCTTTAGGGCTTTCCCGCAGAGATTTTGGGCATTTGAGGCCGTTTCAGGGCCCGTTTTAGAGCCGCAAGGTTGCGGACAGTAGTTTTCGGGGTACACTGTGACTTCGACTGTATTGACCGAACGTGGGTGCGCAGGTTACAGATTTCAGATCTGTAAGTTCAAAGGTGTTTACCAGTGAGTAAACACAAGGTTTATCTGCAAAAAGGTTGCAGATTGCATGTATTGTTGAGCAGACAGTAAAAAAGGCTGTCTGGTGTATTGCTGTGCACTACAGGTCAAGGGTTGCAGAAGATTTGCTTGCTGTTTGGTATTAGTTTTGTGATAATGGCAGAGAACAGTGGAAGCCCCATCATTGAGAAGCTCGACAAGAACAACTACCCATCATGGAAGTTTCGTGTCACGAACTTCCTTATTGGAAAAGGCCTCTACGAGTTCGTTTCAGGTGAAGAAAAGGAGCCGGAGGTGAATGATCCTCCAACTGCAGAAGAGACAAAGGCACGAAAGGAATGGAATGCAAAAGACAAGAAGGTCATGTATTGGTTGTCTGCAGTAATTGACAATAACATGCTGGGACACATTAGAAATGCAGAGAATGCATATGCAGCTTGGACCATACTTGAAAGTATGTTTTCTGTAAATACAAAGGCACGAAAGATTCAACTCAAGCAAGAGTTGAATACATTAAAGAAAGGGAAGATGTCTATCAATGAGTATGCACTGAAGGTAAGAAGCATTGCAGATGCATTGGCAGCGATTGATGCAATGCCCGATGATGATGATTTGGTGTCGTCTACCTTGGGTGGACTTAACAATGAAAAGGCTTGGAAGTCTTTTGTAACTTCCGTATATGTCAGAAAGCCATTTCCAGATTTCGATGAATTGGTCTCTCTTATGATCACTGAAGAGATCAACATGCAGAGTGAGACATCTGAAAGAAGTGGTGAACAGGTCCAAGCTTTCTACTCAAATTCTGGAAGGGGACGTGGCAGGTTCTCTTCAAGAGGCCGTGGTACAGGACGTGGTAGTGACAACCAGCAAAACAGATTGAATCAGCAATTTGGCGATATGCAGGTTTCAGGAGGTCGTGGTAACTTTAGAGGCAGGGGGAGCTTTAGAGGAAGAGGTGGATGGAAGAACAGAGGTTCTAACAACTCTGGTATTGTGTGCCACTACTGTGGCAAAACAGGTCATATTGCAGCCCAATGTTATGCTAAGAGAGATGATATCTGCAGTGGTAAGTTGCAGCAAGGAAACTATGCATCGTCTTCACGACAGAATGAAGATAAAAATGAACGTTTGTTCGTTATGCAGCATATGCTGAATGCTGTTACAGGAAAGGGAACACATGAAGATGTTTGGTATGTTGATTCAGGTGCATCCAATCATATGACCAGCCATGCAGAATGGTTTGGAGAGATGCAGGATTTGCAGAATGCAGGTTATGTGCAGACGGGTGATGACTCATGCCACCCAATTTCACACATTGGAAAAGTTCCCTTGTCCTTGCATGATGGTAAGACAAAGAGTCTTTCAGATGTATTGCATGTGCCATCTATTACAAAGAACTTGGTGTCAGTCGGTCAAATGGTAGAGCAAGGGCTGCAAGTCAGATTTAATGCAAAGGGCTGCTTTGTAGAAGACTTCAATGACAAGTGCAGGTTGGTAGCAAAGGGAAGTAGAGTTGGACGTATGTTCACTCTAGATGCTGGAATTCCTACTATGAATGCGGCTATGTATGCCAAAGGAAAAGGTGTTGTTGCAGACATTGAAATTTGGCACAAACGCATTGGACATGCAAATGTACAAAGGCTGAAATTAATGCAGTCCAAAGGGTTGGTTACAGGTTTGCCTACATTTAAAGTTGCAGAATTTCAGAAGGTATGTGAAGCATGTCAGTTTGGTAAGCAGGCAAGACAACCCTTTTCACATGACAGAGATGTAAGCAGAAATATCCTTGATGTTGTGCATACAGACATTTGGGGGCCTACACAAAATGTATCTCTTGGAGGCAGTTCATACTTTGTCACATTCATTGATGATTGTTCTAGAAAGCTGTGGGTATATTTTATGAAGGAAAAGAGTGAAGCTTTTGAGCACTTTAGAACTTTCAAGGCTGCAGTTGAAAGAGAAACAGGCTTGAAAGTAAAGTGTCTGAGGTCAGATGGAGGGGGAGAGTACCTCTCAAATGAGTTCAGTGATTTTCTGAGGTCTCATGGGATAAAGAGACAGTTCACATGCAGGTATACCCCACAGCAAAATGGGGTTGCAGAAAGGAAAAACAGGCATATTGCAGAAGTTGCACGCGCCTTGATGGCTGAAAAGAATATGCCTAAGCATTTTTGGTCTGAGGCTGTTCATACTGCTGTTTATATTATGAACAGAACTCCCACAGCTGCAGTTCATGGTATGACCCCCGAAGAATGTTTTACAGGTAAGAAGCTTGATGTTTCACACTTGAAAGTATTTGGCTGCATTGCATATGTTCATGTGCCAGATGAGTTGCGGAAGAAACTGGATCCAAAGGCTGAAAAGTGTGTCTTTATTGGATACTCATTAGAGCAGAAAGGGTATCGCTGTTACAACCCTATCACATGTAAGTTCAGAGTGAGCAGGGATGTCATCTTTGATGAAATGAGCAGTTGGTATGCATCTAGTGGTGATGCATTGGATGTTGATGATGATCATGACACTCATGTGCAGGCTGAAAGGCAAGAATCACGGACTCTTAGTGGACCAGAGACATCATCTGGTAGTCCTTGGTCTGGGAGACTAAGGAGTACCTCTACATCTTCGAGTGCATCTAGTAGCACTACAGGTAAAGACAAAGGAAAGAATAAAGTGTCAGAAGGCATTGATGCAGTTCTTGATGGAGACTCCAGTGGCTCAGAGAGCTTGGATGATGAGCTTGGCATTCCTTCAGTGAGGACTCCAGGTGTGCAGAGAGCACGTGTTAATGCAAAGACTCCATTGAGTGATCCAGTGGTACGCAAGTCTAGCAGGGTGAGATACCCTGTTAAAAGATTTGGTTTTGAGGGTTATGCAGCTCACCATTATGCTTATATGGTGAAACTAGTTGAGGATGTTGAGCCCACATGTTTTGAGGAGGCTGTTGGTCATGCTCATTGGGATGCAGCAATGGATGAGGAGATGGCTGCATTAGAGGCCAATAAGACTTGGGATCTAGTATCATTGCCAAAGGGAAAGAAAGCTATTGGATGTAAGTGGGTTTATAAGATTAAGCACAATGCAGATGGTTCTATTAGCAGGTACAAAGCTAGGCTGGTTGCAAAAGGCTATGCCCAAACATATGGCATAGATTATGATGAAACCTTCAGTCCAGTTGCTAGGATGGCAACTGTCAGATGTGTGATTGCTTTGGCAGCAGCCAAAGGTTGGAGGTTGCAGCAAATGGATGTAAAGAATGCCTTCTTGCATGGTGATTTGCAGGAAGAAGTGTATATGGATCAGCCAGCAGGTTATGAAGATTTAGAGCATCCCACGTATGTGTGCAGGTTGAAGAAGGCACTCTATGGGCTCAAGCAAGCACCAAGAGCATGGTCTGACAAGATCAGAGAGTATCTTGTCAATATTGGCTTTTATGTTTCTGATGCTGATCACTCACTTTATGTGAGAAAGGGAGATACAGGTTTGGTCATCATAGTCATCTATGTGGATGACTTGATTATTACAGGTGATAGTGATAGTGGGATTGCTGAAGTCAAGGGCTGTTTGAAGATGAAGTTTGAGATGAAGGATTTAGGTGAGCTAAGGTACTTCCTTGGCATTGAGGTGATCAGATGTGATGATGGTATATGGCTGTCCCAAAGACAGTATGGCTTGGATATGTTGTCCAAGTATGGTATGACTGCATGCAAACCACTTTCAGTCCCGTTGGAGCAGAATGTAAAGCTGAGTGCTGATGTTGGGGATGAGATAGAAGACCCTACTATGTTCAGGAGGATAGTGGGGAGTTTGATCTACATGACCATTACAAGGCCAGACTTGAGCTATGTTGTTGGTCTTGTGAGTCAGTTTATGCAAGTACCTAGAAAGCCACATTTGGATGCAGTGAGACGCATATTGAGATATGTGAAGTCCACATTACATTATGGGCTTTTCTATGAGGCAGGTACAGACGTACAGGTGTTTGGATACACAGATGCAGATTGGGCTGGTAGTATGTCTGATAGACGATCTACCAGCGGATACATGTTCTCTCTTGGTAGTGCAGCAGTTGCTTGGAGCAGCAAAAAGCAATCTACAGTTGCTTTGTCGAGTACAGAGGCTGAGTATAGAGGTGCTGCTGTTGCAGCATGTGAGGTAGTATGGCTGCAAAAGTTACTGGCTGATTTGGATGTGCAGGTGGAAGGTCCAGTTGTCATTTATTGTGACAACATGAGCAGTATACAGTTGGCTAGGAACCCTGTGTTCCATGCCAGGACAAAACATATTGAGGTACACTACCACTTTGTGAGAGAGAAGGTACTAGCAGGTGAGATTGACTTGGTGTATATCAGCACACAGGATCAGATAGCTGATATCTTCACGAAGGCATTGGGTACAGAGAAGCTTCAAAAGTTTCGAAGCTTACTTGGAGTTGCAGAGATACAGTTGAGCTTGAGGGGGAGTGTTGAGATGGCAAGCTCAACACATGTGGACATGGATGATGGACCGCCTGGTTAGATGGGTCCACACGTCTACACTTAGCAGGTCGGTGGTCATTATGACTCTCACATGGCCACTGACTCATTACTTATTATATTCAGGTCGTTACACCTATTTACAGTTGGCATAGTTATAGTGCCAGTCGACTAGTGTAGTCGGTTAGTCATTGTTTGACTTAGTAGGCCACTTTCCTTTTATGTTGTATCTTATCTATACTTTGTGTACATTGTAAAGAGTGTGGAAAAAGAAGAAGAAATCAGCAAGAAAACGTTTTGGCCTCCATCTCTCTTCTTGTCTCTTGAGTGAGCTTCTCCTTGTGCATTCTGTGTGTGTTCGGCGCAGCATCTTGAGCAACCCCCTCCACCACGCGATTCTTGACACCAATCAACAGCAAATGCAGGCATTTAAAGCATGGCATGAGAGAGCCAGGAAAGTTATGTACTGGCTGTCTATCAGCATTTCAGACTCTATGATTGTGCATATTCAAGATGCAAGTACGCCAAAGGAGGCATGGGATACTTTGTCAAAAATGTATAGCACAAATACGCAAGCCAGGAAAATGCAGCTCAAGCAAGAGTTGCATAATGTGCAGAGAGAAAATATGAGCATCAATGACTACCACATGAAGGTGAAGAAGATTGCAGATGCACTTGCTTCCATTCGGTCGCCAGTGGAAGATGATGATTTAGTTTCTATGACCTTGAATGGTCTAGGAAAGGATTATGCACAGTTTCGGACATCCATTTCAGTTCGTGAAAGATTTCATGACTTTGAGGAGTTGATTGCTCTTCTAATTTCTGAGGAGCAGAGAAATGGTGGTGCATCTTCTTCAGGAGGAACTTCAAAAGAAGCTGTCTTCTACTCAAATGCTGGAAGAGGTAGAGGAGGCCGATTTGGAGGCCGTGGTAGAAATCAGAATATGCAGCAAACTCAAGAAAACTAGTCCTATGGAGGAGGACGTGGTAACTCTAGAGGCAGGGGGAGCCAAAGAGGTCGCGGTGGATGGCAAAGAGGCCAAAATGCAAACAGTAATGTTGAATGCTACTACTATGGTAAAATGGGTCATATGGCTAAAGACTGCTATAAAAAGCAGAATGACATCATGAATGTAAAACTGCAACAAGGGAATTATGCATCTTCTAGTAGACAGGGTGATGACAGAAATGAGCATTTGTTTATGGTGCAGCACATGAATAATTCTATGACAAGTGCAGAAGAAAGCAATTATGTATGGTATGTTGACTCAGGTGCATCAAACCACATGACAGGTCATGCAGAATGGATGGAGGATGCAAGGAAAATGGAAAAACCAGGATTTGTGGAGACTGGTGATGATACTACACATCCTATTGTGCAGATTGGAAAAATTCCCTTGTCTATGCAGGATGGGAAAAAGAAATACCTGTCGGATGTATTTCATGTTCCGAATATCACCAAGAATCTGGTTTCTGTTGGTCAAATGGTTGAGCAGGGCTTGCAGGTCAGATTTAATCCTCATGGATGCTTTGTTGAGGATATGAAAAATAAAGGTCGCTTGATAGCAAAAGGAAAGAAGAATGGCAGAATGTTTACGTTGGATGCAGACATGTCTGAATTGAGTGCAGCAATGTTTGCGCATGGGACTGGTGTAGTTACAGATATTGATATCTGGCATAAACGCATTGGTCATGTTAATGTACAACGACTTAAATCAATGCAGGCCCAAAATATTGTTGCAGGATTGCCCAAATTCAAGGTTGCAGAAATGCATAAGGTATGTGAAGCCTGTCAGTTTGGAAAACAGGCAAGGAAACCATTTCCTAGACATGTTCAAGAGAGTGAGAAGCCATTGGAATTAATCCACTCTGATGTGTGGACTACTAAAGCTGCATCTCTTGGAGGCTGTCATTATTTTGTCACTTTTATTGATGACTATAGCAGAAAAGTTTGGGTGTATTTTATGAAAAAGAAAAGTGAAGTTTTCGGGCACTTCAAAACTCTTAAAGCTATGGTTGAAAAAGAAACATGCATGCAGATAAAATGCCTAAGGTCAGATGGAGGGGGAGAGTACCTCTCAAATGAGTTTGCAAGGTTCCTGCAGGAGCATGGCATAAAGCAGCAATATTCATGCAGTCATACCTCACAACAAAATGGAATTGCAGAAAGGAAAAACATGCATATTGGAGAGGTATCTCGTGCCATGCTCAATGAAAAAGACTTGCCAGATTTTTATTGGGCTGAAGCAGTTGCTACAGCAGTCTACATAATGAACAGGATTCCCACTGCAGCAATACATGGAATGACTCCAGAGGAGAGGTATACTGGTAGGAAACCAGATATTTCTCATTCAAAAATTTTTGGTTGCATTGCCTATGTACATGTGCCAGATGAGTTGAGATCCAAGTTGGATCCAAAAGCTGAGAAGTGCATCTTTATTGGTTACTCTCTGCAGCAAAAAGGGTATAGATGCTATAACCCTTCTACTCATAAGTTTACAGTGAGCAGAGATGTTGTTTTTTATGAGATGAGTAGCTGGTATAAAGCAGCAAATGTGATTGATGATGTAGATGCACAAAATGGTAATGCTGCACAGAATTCACAGCAGCAGTCACAAAATATTAGTGGACCTGGAGCATTCTCTAGCAGTGGTTCACATTCTTCACCATGGACAGGCAGATTGAGATCAGGAGAATCTTCTCAAAGCAATGCAGATAGTGGTATGCAGGTATCACGAAAAGGAAAAGAGAAGGTTGATCAGCCCATGTTTGATGTGAATGCAGGTCACTCTTATGTGGATGGTGAATCCAGTGGCTCAGAACAGAGCATTGATGATGAGTTGGGTATTCCCTCTATTGTTACACCTGGAGTAAGGAAGACCAGGGATGTTTTGAGAGCACCTGGGAGTGAACTTATTTTGCGCAGGTCTACGAGAGCTAGGTATCCTGTGGATAGGCTAAAATATGATGGATTTACAGCCATTCACTATGCATATATGGTCAAAGTGATACACGAACCAGAACCCACTTCTTTTGAGCAAGCCATGGGAAAAGAAAAAATGGGAGAAAGCCATGGATGAAGAAATGGATGCCTTGGAAGCAAATGCTACATGGGAATTTGTACATTTGCCTAAAGGTAAGAATGAAATTAGCTGTAAGTGGGTTTATAAGGTGAAGCACAATGCAGATGGTTCTGTGAACAGATACAAGGCAAGATTAGTAGTCAAGGGGTATGCACAAACATATGGCATTGACTATGAAGAAACATTCAGTCCGGTTGCAAGGATGGCAACTGTAAGAGCAGTTATTGCTATGGCTGCATCCAAGGGATGGTCTTTACATCAGATGGATGCAAAGAATGCCTTCTTGCATGGTGATTTGCAAGAAGAGGTCTATATGGAGCAGCCACGAGGTTATGTGCATGCTGTTCATCCTGCGTTTGTTTGCAGGTTGAAGAAAGCCTTGTATGGCTTGAAGCAAGCACCTAGAGCATGGTCTGACAAGATAGGACAGTATCTTGTCACTATTGGCTTTCAGATTTTCAAGGCAGATTTCTCACTTTATGTGAGAAAAACAGAGAAAGGTATTATGCTACTTGTCATTTATGTTGATGATTTGATTATGACAGGTGACAGTGATGAAGATATCATTCATGTAAAAATGCTATTGAAGCAGAAGTTTGAGATGAAGGATTTGGGAGAGCTGCGTTATTTCTTGGGCATTGAGGTGATTAGATCACCAAGTGGGATACAGCTCTTGCAAAGGCAGTATGGATTGGACATGCTGTCCAAATATGGGATGACAGGCTGTAAGACTATTTCAGTTCCTTTGGAGCAGAATGTGAAGCTGAGCATAGATGCAGGTGAGCTTCTGGAAGACCCTACTATGTACAGACGCATAGTAGGAAGTTTGATTTATATGACTATTACCAGGCCAGATTTGAGCTATGCTGTTGGATTGGTAAGTCAGTTTATGCAGGCTCCAAGGAAACCGCATTTGGATGTGGCTAGACGCATACTCAGGTATGTGAAGTCCACATTGCAGTATGGACTATTTTATGAGACTGGGGTTCAGATACAGTTGCATGGAT
This sequence comes from Lygodium microphyllum, assembly GCF_053477565.2. NCBI lineage: Eukaryota > Viridiplantae > Streptophyta > Polypodiopsida > Schizaeales > Lygodiaceae > Lygodium > Lygodium microphyllum. The sequence goes on from NC_141161.1 coordinate 107,625,104, forward strand.
ACACTGATGCTGATTGGGCTGGTAGCATTTCTGATAGACGATCTACTAGTGGATATGTGTTCTCTTTTGGGAGTGCTGCAGTCACTTGGAGCAGCAAGAAATAGCCTACAATTGCCTTATCCAGCACAGAGGCTGAGTACAGGGGCGCAGCAATGGCTGTATGTGAGGTAGTTTGGTTGCATAAGCTACTTTATGATATGCATCAACCTATAGATGGGCCAGTTGTCATTTATTGTGACAACATGAGTAGTATACACTTGGCAAATAACCCAGTCTATCATGCTAGAACAAAGCACATTGAGGTGCATTATCACTATGTGTGAGAGAGGGTTTTACTAGGTCTTATTGATCTAGTTTATATCAGCACAGAGGATCAGGTAGCTGACATATTCACGAAGGCATTGGGCGCAGAGAAGCTGCGCAAGTTCAGAGACCTGCTTGGTGTGCAGGAATTGGGATTGAGCTCGAGGGGGAGTGTTGAGATATCGAGCTCCACTCATGATACGCCAGGGTGACCGTTGTGTATTTATGTCACCGACCTATCAGTTGCAGACGCGATTGGTACACCGCCCATGAATAATAGCTACATGATAGCTATCCTTATCTACTCTAGTTTGTGGCTCAGTTAGTATGCCACCTTAGTTAGTTGAGTTTGGTTTGAGACCCATATATAGGGTTCTTCTATTTCTTTGTAAGTGAATTCTTTTGGCTTACACAACTAAGAAGAGGAAAACTGTTTTCAGCCTCCACCCTTGTGTGTATTCGCCCATTGTGCAAGCAAGAAAGCTACAAGTGAGACTCCTTCCTTTTCTCCCACAATCTTGACAGGCCGATAGTCTGGCGGTGGTCAGAGATCAGAGGTGGAATGTTACAGGTGTGGAGAAAAGGGACATATCTCCCCAAATTGTCCAAACCCTAGATGATCTGTGGATTACAAGCCCTTATGCAGCCGATGCAAAGGTGAAGGCCACACTGCAAAAGGATTGTCCAAGCCCAGCCCCTGTAAAGGTCAATGGCTTTGATAGGCAACAGAAGGTACAAGAGCTTGCCTCTAATTTGGTAGAGTTGGAAGTTGCCGCTGTTACGCGCACCAAGAAGAAGGAACCAGTTGTTCAGAACGAAAATAATTCTCCTGCCAAGATTGTGAAGTTCAACCTAGCCATAGAGGGACAGAGCAATACAGAATAGAACAATGCAGTACAGAGCACTGTAGTGCCACATAGAGCTACAGAGGCAGTCCCAGAAACAGGACCAGAGATCGAGGAGATAGATGATACATAAGCACTTCCAGAAATAGAGGAAGTGTCGATGCTGCAATTATTAGAAGAAAAAGGAAAAATGAAAATGGGTGTAGCTCCATTCCCTAGTAGGTTAGAGAAGCCTGTGGATCCCATCAAAGATTATGACTTGGTCAAAGATCTAGACACTTTTAAACCAAACTTAACATTCCGACAGTTGCTAATGCTGTCTCCCAGCTGTCGAAAGAAATTCAAAAGCATCTTGACAAGAAGACGCGGACTAAGGATCGCTCCTTCAACAGCGACCAAGACCAATAAGGCCCCAGAGCCTGTAAAGGAAGTAAATGTGGCTAATATCTTCCTAGATCCTAGAACCCCAAAGATCAGTGTATGGATAGAAGGATGGTTTATTTCAGATGCATTGATTGATGGAGGCTCATCAGTAAACATAATGACGGATGTGACAATGAAGGACTTAGGGTTGCAAGGAATTCAACCTACATAGTGGCTTATCAGATTAGCAAACCAAAGAAAATTCAAACCATTGGGCATCCTCCCATATGTAAAAACAACCCTTGCAGGAAGAGACTATTGGCTGACATACCTAGTGGTCAAACCAAATGCTTATGGGACCTCATACCCTCTGCTGTTGGGAAGACCTTGGCTTTTTGAAGTAAGAGCTAGGATAGACTGGTTCAAAGGAACCCTAACCCTAGGCAGAGGACCTAACAAAGCGGTGTTGAAGTTGTATGGATAGCAAAAAAGGCAATGGATCCACATCCATCGAAGTCATAACTGACTCCTCTAACGAGGTAACAGATGGTACATCAAGAGATGAAGAGGCTGTTAAGTAAATCTTTCCTAAGAAAACATAGGCACAGTCCCTAACAGTGGGCACTATAAGCCAACTGCCAAGGGAAGTAGAATCCTTGTCCATGGGTGAATACCTCCTACCTCAACTAAAATTAACTTCTAAAATCACCTCTGACAGTGAAATAGAAGCATGGATATACTATTCTCCCTGTTACATGACAGTCGCAGAGACAGAGCAAAGGCAGAACAGTTACAGAGCAAAGACAGTACAGAGGTAGAACAGAGACAGAGCGGATACAAAGCAGATATAGAACATATACAGAACAAAGACAAAGTGGATACAGAGACAGTCACAGAGATAGTAACAGAACAGAGCCAGAGCCAGAGCCAGAAGCAGAGTCAGAGGAAATGGTAGAAGCAAAAGAAGATGCAGAGGCAGACGATCTGTTCTTCTCTTACAGAGCCTCTACTGAAGTAGAGACAGAGCCTCTAGAGGAAGAGGATGAAAATGATGAGGAAGAAAATGAAGCACGTTATAAAAGTGCAGATGAAGAATTTTCTCCGATAGTAGATGATCTTGTTGATGTCCCTATAGAGGCCTCAGAGGTCGAAGATCTCACGGTGCTGGATGGAATGACCATGGTTCCATTTGGGTTTATCAATGGACCACAAAGTATGCAGAATCTATATAAGCAATGGATTAAAAGCATAAAAGTTAAGTTCAGTAGTGGCTCCTGTCGCCCTAACTGCTCAGTCCAGAGAAAAGATGATGATGATACTCCTTGTCAACAGAAGCCAAAGCCCTCGAGCCCCAACCTCTAGCAGGTCCGTGCTATGTGACATTCCTAGATGCATCCTCTGAAGATAAATACCTAAGTCCAGAAGAAATTACTACTCATACATAAGCAAACAAAGCTCTGATACCCTTCCAACAACCTCAATAAATGAATGAGTCATCTGTTCAAAAGGAGGACACTGGTTCTAGTGGAACATCAGACGAGGATACTACTCTCTTGAAAGAGTCTGACCTCTACCTAGAAGCAATCCGTGGGACATTTATCCGCGAAGTGGAAGGTGAAAGGCAAGTAACATTCTTGGATACTAATGGTATCAAACGTCACCTAAAAGTGGGCCTTAATCTTCCAGAAGAAGAACTAGTAGTCTTGCGAGACCTACTCAAAGAGAACTTAGATGTGTTTGCTGGGTCGTACAAAGACCTAAAGGGGATTGATCCCACAGTATGCCAGCATCACATTGACCTAGAGCCCGATGCCAAAACTATAAGGCAAAGACAAAGGCGAATGAATCCTAATTACTCTACTCTGGTGAAGGCTGAATTATTGAAACTTCTTAAAGTAGAGTTCATTTATCCTGTGGCAAACAATGAATGGGTTTTGCCCATTGTGGTAGTATCCAAGAAGAATGGGAAACTTCAAATATGTGTGGACTTCTGAAAGCTCAATTCGAAGACGAAGAATGATCATTTCCCTATCTCTTTTATAGATTAATTGTTGGACATAGTGGCAAGCCATGAGCTTTATTCCCTCTTGGATGGATTTAGCGGATATAACCAAGTCCAAATTGCAAAAGAGGACCAATCCAAAACAACCTTTACCACCGAATGGGGGACCTATACCTATAGAGTGATACCATTTGGGCTTTGTAATGCTCTTGCCACCTTCCAACGAGTAATGATGGCTGCCTTCCAAAATCATCTGCATGATTTCATTGAGATGTATCTGGATGACTTTTGTGTGTATAGCTTAATCCCGGAGCATTGGGGACACCTAGAGAAATATTTTGACAGATGCCGAGAGTATGGGATTTCTCTCAACCTTGACAAATGTGTCTTTGGCATCTCCTCGGGAGTTCTTCTGGGCCATATTGTCTCTGCACAAGGGATTGCAACACACCCTGCAAAGATTGAGAAGATTGCCGCCTTAACAACACCAACAAGCCTCAAGCAATTGAGAGGATTTCTTGGCCATGTGGGCTATTACAGAAGATTTATTGCACATTTTGCAACCAAGGCAGCCCTTCTGCACAAGCTCCTAAGGAAAGAAGCTGATTTCCTTTGGACTGATGACTGTGAAGAGGCCTTTAATACCCTAAAACATTGCCTTATCCAAGCACCTATTTTACAACCTCCTGATTGGACGAAGGAGTTCCGTGTGCACACAGATGCATCAGTTGAAGGGCTAGGTGTTGTTCTATGTCAAAAGGGCTCCTCTAAATTAGATCAAACCATTTATTATGCAAGCCGAAAGGTCACTGACAGGGAACGGAACTACACAGTGACAGAGCTTGAATGCTTAGCAATGGTGGTTGCAATGGAGAAGTTCTGACACTATCTACTGTCAACGCATTTCAAGTTCTACGTGGATCATGAAGGCCTATTCTTCGTGATAAACAAAGCCGATGTTAAAGGACGACTGATGAGATTACTAAGCCTAGCCATTCCCATGTCCTAGCTGATCATCTATCACGGATCCCTCAAACAGAAGCAGAGGAACAGGATGGTCCAGACCTTTCTGATGCTTCTTTATTTCTAGTTGAAACAGTTACTCCCTAGTATGCAGACATAGCCAACCTCTTGGCAACTCAGCAGTATCCTCCTGGCAACTCAAGCCGTGAGAAGAAGAAGCTTTTGTTAGAATCAGCCCCCTACACTTTGCTAAGCGGTGCACTGTACAAGAGAGGCAAAGATGAAGTGCTGTGAAGATGTGTTGCAGGGGATGAAATCATCATAGTATTGAAAGCATACCATGAAGAACCATGTGATGGACACTTCATAGGAGAAGCAACAGCCAGGAAGGCTCTGTTAGCAGGATACTAGTGGCCGACCCTCCACAAGGATGCGTATGATTACTGCAAAAGATGTGATGCTTGTCAGCGAATGGGGAAACCCACCAAAACAAGTGCCATGCCACTACAACTCATTCTTCCCCTAAATCCATTTGAGAAGTAGGGGATTGATTTTTTGGGTCCCATTGATCCACCTACCAGACGGAAGCAGAACAGATACATCTTAGTGTGTACAGATTATGTCACAAAGTGGTGTGAAGCTAAAGCTCTGAAGCGGGATGATAGTAATAGCATTTCCCTGTTCATATACGAGAATATTATCACCCATTTTGGCAGTCCCCTCGAGCTGGTAAGTGACAGAGGTACTCATTTCCTTAACAAAATCATGGAGGAGTTGACAGAACTATATAAGATCCGCCATTGCAAGTCCACTCCTTATTACCCCAGAGCCAACTGCCAAGTTGAAGTCACCAATCGCATCCTTTGCTCGAATTTGACAAGAACGATTGCTGCACATCGTCGCGACAGGGACGATCGACTTACAGAGGCCCTCTAGGCATACAGAACCTCTCATAAGGCAGCTACAGGACAAACCCCTTTCCAGCTAGTGTATGGTATAGAAGCCATCTTTCCTGTTGAATTGGAATTACCATCTTTGCGAGTGGCAGTTAAAGAATGCTTGGGAGATAATGAGTCACTGCAACGTCGTCTCTTGCACTTGGAATACTTAGATGAGATATGGGGATGGCCCTACAATGCATCGAAACCACTCAAGTGCAACGCAAGGCCTATTATGACAGTTTCATCAAGCTCAAGGAGTTCAGAGAATGTGATTTTGCCCTGGCCTATGATTCGAGATTTGGCAAGTTTCCTGGCAAGCTTCAACAACGGTGGATGGGCCCGTACAAGGTACTTGCTATCAATCCTAACGGCTCTGTTCAGGTGCAAACCATTGATGCCTCTGATGATCCTTTCCTGATCAATGGTTATCGCCTGAGAAAGTACTTCCCTCCCTGGGGATCTTGACAATCACAGTTGATCTACCCTTTCCCTTTTGGGCGGTGCATTGTCCTTCTTGTTGTGCTTTTGATAGTCCTTCTGATTCTTCTCATAAGGCGGTCTCGTTCTGCTACCCCCTCGCGCAGAAACATCTCAACCCGACATTGTTCTCTTCTCGTCTGATCCAACAACGGTGGCGAGGTTGGTCCTGACACATGGTATTTCTACCATTCTCTTTCTTAATGAAAAAAAAAGGAGAAAAAGAAAAAGAGAAAAAAAAGAAAAAAGAAAAAAACAAACAAAACTGTTATGGGAGAAAAGGAAGAAATTCCCTGTCATAATAGGCCTTGTTCCAAGAAAAGGTGGAAAAACCCTTGGGCGGGAAGTTGAATGTGGAAAATGTGGTAACACCCCGCAGTTTAGGATAGCTGAATCATCACCAGCATAACCTTTTCAGCAAGTAATTTGAAGCCACCTCCCTTGGTGCGTTGTCTCTGTAATATCAGTCTCTCTGCCCTTCTTAATAGACGACTCTTCTTACAAATCATTGAAGTATGAGACTTGTAGGCTGCTTCCTTGGGTACGCCTCGTCTTCAAGATCCTTATGAAAACAGCCGACATGATCTTCATCACCAACCCCTTGAGTGATGCAAGCTTTCATCCTAACAGGATGGGAACGTGACTATGGGCTGCCCTCTCTACCTATCAACCGAGCATGAGACAGAGGGTGGGGTGAGTGACCAGTTTTTCACTTCAAATCAAATGAGAGGTGAGATGTGTGAACAGAGTGTTGCATGCACGGGATGGGCCTCTCAATGCACAAAGCACGATTTGTTCATGTGCACTGTACCATAAGGCTCCTTGGCCTTCCTTCTTGCACTGTATGCCGACACAGGGTGGGATGCACAGTTGCACCATCAAATGCGCACAAGACATACAACCTCTGCACAAGTGATGGTGAGGATTACATCAATGGGTTTCAGAAATGGGCTGTCCTCTGTATCTATCAACCGAGCATGGGCTGAGTGTGATTGGTGTTCTTCAATCAATTATCGAGAGGTAAGGATTGAGGCATGTTACAACAATTGGAGTCAGGTACGTTCCCGTTTTCCTATGCATCCACGGGATGGGTCTCTACCATCAGCACAGGACACGTCATTCTGTTTTGTACACTGCACTACCAGGCTCCCTGGCCTTCCTACTTGCACTTATGCTAGACGGGGTTGGACATACTGATGCACCATCAATTGTGCACCTCGCATACTCCCTCTACACCATTCCTTTGTCAATTTCTAAACTGGGTGTGAGCTCTGGGTTTTCATCATTATTTTCTTTGAGTGACGTTCGTCATGGGGCGAGTGACTGTTCTTTCATTCCATTTGAGTGAGCGTGAGTTGAGTGCAATATCCCTCGCCCATCGATGAATTTCTTGTGATTCCTTTAACCAGCTATCTCCCTGGGTGCTGCCACATGGTCCCTACCATAAAGGACGTTGGCCGAGTGCTGTGAAGATACCTTGTTACCTCCTACAGCCATCAATGATACCAGATGCAACCTCGATAGTCGACATTCCTCCTCAGTAATATGGGCCAAGTTTTTCTAACCCTACACCTTTCGTTTCTCAGTACCGGTCATGTCTTAAGTGTGGGGATGTTGTGGTTGGACTGATGTGTGGTACTCAATCCTTGATGTTTGGTTTACCCTTCCTACTAAGGTTTTAAGTATGGGGACGCGTCCCTGAGCGTCTATGTTGCATACCCCCATGCATATATCCTGTCTGATCATGCATCTATGCCGTGACTTCATTTTACCGTGATGGGATTTCTTCCCCACCCTTTCGTGCTATTTTACCCTGTCCGCGGGGTTGTTTCTTGATCGTTTTTCTTTAATCTTTGTTTTGTGATTTGTCCATACAAATGCACCCTACGTTCACCAAAAACTCAATCCAACCTTACAGCCCTGTTCGCCCCTTTGAACTGCCTATTTTTCCTTTTTACCAACCCCTATTCTGACAGGCGGTTCTCCAATTATTAATTTTTGAAGCAAATCTTGTAAAATGGACGGTTTTCCATGTGAACGTACCTTTATTGCTTCGGAACTCTAATTTGATGTGCCAGCCCTATTCTACCCATTCCCTATGACATTTTCCTTTTTATTTCGTGTCATTCCGATACACGGTTCATCCATTATTAATTTTTACGAGTTTTGGGACATTTTTGTGCTTATTTTTCACATTTTTCCATGTGAACCTACCCTATTTTTACTGGAATTCCAGTTTGATTTGACAGTCGTGTCTTATCAGCCTTTCCCCCACTTTTTCTTTTTTTCTCCCCCCTCTTTTGACTGTCAAAATTTAAGTTATTAATTTTTCCGAGTGTTTTCGGATGTTTTTTTTGCGTTTTTTCCACGTGAATCCCTCCTAATTCCTTTCCAACTAAGTTTTGATGCACCAGTCCTGTGAATCCCTTTCTTCTGGAAAATTTTCCTTTTTACTGTCCTCTATTCCGACGTACGGTTTTTCCCGTATTAAATTTCGAGTCCATTTTCAGGCCCATTTTTTGGGTTTTTCCATGTGAACGCATCTTATCTCGATCGAAACCGTGCTTTATTGTGATAGAGTTCTTGAAAACATTGTTATGCACACTTTTCCTTCTTTCTGCGCTTCGTTCCGATACGCAAATTCTTCGATATTAATGCCCGTAAGTATTTTTGGGTCTCCCGGCACATTTTTCCTTTTCACGGATTTTTGATCCGACGAGAGACATACATGCCTTATTAGGGATGGACAAGGTAAAAGTCCACACCAATGATGGCATTAGCTTGGATAATCCTTGTATTGTGGAGATAGTATTGTGATGATATTAGTTGAGTGTGTTTAGCAACGAGTCCAATTGTCTTCTTTTGCTAACATAGTAATTTTAAGGATGCATTGCAAATGATCAATTTGACTAAGCAAAGAATCAGACAAAGAGTCGGTGTTTAGCAAAGATGCACTCTTTAGTCTACAATGTAATCTAAGTCAAGATGACAGTTCTCCATGATTCAACGAGTGTAGTTGAACATTTCTAGGCTGATCAAGGTTGATTGATGTGCCTCTTGTATTCAAAAAAGAAAAAAAACTCTTACCTTGATAAATCATGATGATGCTTACACTTTGTTATCCTAAAATCTTTAATAGAGAAACCTCTTCATTGTAATACTTTTCAAAAGCTTTAGCTTGCATATGTCTTGATCCCTCAAGATGTCATCTTATGAAAGAACCATTTCTTGTGAATGATACTAAATTGATTTCCCCTTTGACAATGTACCCCTGATTAACTATATTTTTCATTGTCCAAGACCTTCAAGAGTCCCCACACACAAGACATGCATGGTAACATGAGATGACTGCTGACCTTGCAATAACCAATGCATTTAGTCAACACAAACATATTATTAGAGAAAGTAATTATACTAGAGACTCATTTACTTGAGCATTCCCAAAAACTTGGAAAGTCATACATGGTCTGTATAAGAATGGCTATGCCTTTCACTATAATTCCCTCATCCCACAATATCTTAAGCTTGTCAACAAATAGATAGGAATAGACATCTATATTTTTGACTTTGTAGTGTCCAAGCATGAGCAAGCCAAGGATCACATATCCTTTCTTGGTAGAATGCCATGGTTGAGTGTTATAGTTAACAAGGACTACTAGCCATACACGATAAGCATAATCGGAATGGACTCATGCATCAATAATAAAACCAAACCAAAGACTCCTTGTATCTTTTGCAAAGTCTAAGAATGTAGAATCAATGTGATGCCCTGTCTTCAAGATCATGTGCCCTTTCTTTGTAGAAAACCATGGTTGAATGCTGTAGTTAACAAGGACACTAGCCACACACTATAAGAGGTTGAGTGTAATCCAAATGGACTCATGGCAGCTATAGCAAGATTAAAAAAAGATTCCTTAACTTTCTTGCAAAGTGTGAAAACACGGAATCAATGTGATGCCATGCCTAATAATTTGTTGGTCTATGGTGGATACTATATGTGAATCTATTTTATGTATGCTAAGCTGTGAAGCTTGTCATGCTTGACCTTTGAAACATGTGATGTGCATGTGGTATGAGCAGAAAGTATATAAGAACATTTTGAGGGATCATTTGATCGTACTAGTCTTGTTGATACCTATACCCACCACACTTCAAACATATAGTCATAGAATCATATCCATTTCTAGCTTCTGTAACACTTGGCATGCATCATCATGATACTCTAGAATCATGTTTTTGGATGGAAATATGTGATATTTTCTAATTTTAAAGAATCTTAAATATTTTAAAGGAATTAGAACACTTTTCTATACAATAGAAAAATGAGTCTGCTATATATTTGAATAGCTCAACCTATGTTGCTCCATCCATAGCTTTCTTATTTACTCAAGAGTGTCAGAAGTGTCTTTAACGGGGATACCTCCCCTTTCAAAGTATAAAATGACCCTGACATCCATGGATAGTAATGCCTCAATCATTGATTCCATCCCAAGCTTCAATATGGAGGACAGAACAGACAAAGCACCTTCTAGATGGTGCATATGCTCATGTGCTCCTTCTATAGTATGCCTTTGAGCTCTTCTTATCGGGCACAAATCATCCACTACTTATGATGTACCGACATACCCTGTGAATATTTTCATTAAGGAAGATTTCAATTAAAGTTTGACTATATAGCACAATAAGTGTACACTTTGCTCACTACTAACTCATAGTCCATGCTTCCTTAATCAATGATTTGTGGTTAAAACTCGTTGTAGTGTCACATATGGTCTATGGAAAAATGATTTTTTTGACAAATTGCAAACTTACACTGAGTTCAAGAATATGGAACATACTGATTGAGATGTGCCTCTCACTCTCCAGCATCAGGATCATCATTATTGGTCATTTTGCTATAGTACGAACAATACAAATCAAATATGCTATGTTATGATGTTGCTCTCATTCTCTTAATTTATATTTCTATCTCTCTCCCCTTCTTCTCTTTTCTTTATCACTCTCTTATCCTTGTTGACTAGAACATTATCGTGTTGAACTCCATAAAAGCCATGATAACTTAATCTTTCATATCTTAAAGGGGATTGTATGGCTATCCTCCCTAAAAGGTTAGAATTTTTAATATGTTAGCTACCACTTGAATGAGAAATAGATTCACATTTAAATTTAGATCACATTTAAGTCTCAATATAAACCCATAGAGACTTGCAATGTACTCTAGTAGAGAAACAATGCAACCTAAGTGTGTGATGTCATCTTGAGAGACACATGGTGATAGGGAGACTAATGATGATATCCATCTAGACACTCAAGATCTTTATAAATCCAATGCGGACCTCTATGCATATCTGTGGTTATACTATTATAAATTGGGGTGTTGAATGCAAAAGAAGCCGAAGATCGAGCAGGTGGACGGTCAAATTGACTTTGAGAATCAAAAAGGGGCATGACCCTTGGGGGCCTTAGGACCCCAAAAATTTTATGAATTGGAGGGGGGGGTCTTTTTTTGAAGGAGGTGAGTAGCAAAAATGGATCCCATGGTGCCATTACAATCTATGGAGGAGGGGGAGTTATAGAGCCAAAACACAAGCATACCATCTGATTGCTCCAACCTACTCCACGAATTTTGCACTTTAAAATCAATTGTTTCTAATCAGAGATTGATGGCCTGAAGAGGAAGAACCAAAATTAGTCTTTCTCTCTCCTACTTCTCTCAACTCTTAAGGGCAATTCATGCACAAATGAATGGGAAGAGATCGAAATGACGATCGGTTGTCTGGCTTGAACTAGATTGACATGAGATTATATCGATGTTGAGGAGTGATGACCAGTGCGGTTTAAGGATCAATGCCAGGTCTGGTGGCTATATGAAAATTCAAATCTTGAAACTTGAAACCCAAAAAATGGCGATTAGCCTAATTTTAATGAAAATTTGAATATTTTTTGACATGTCATGATGCAAATCTTATTCATATGCAAAGAAAATTTATATGAGACTTCGTTGCAATGTTTTTGAGGGTTGTGTATCATAAAATTTGTGAATGTATGGTAGGGCTAGGGCATGAGGTTTGGCCTTAGCTTATCCCTATTCTTTATTTTATACTGCATATTTATCACTTTCCATATAAGAAAAACACATTTTAAAATACTCTTTACACCTACCACTGGAAGCAAAATTTTAACCAGTGGGGGGGGGAAGGGCTATGAAAAGTTAAGTATCATGTGAATTTTTATTTTATGCATATCTTGACATATAGGATTGGATTATTTTAAGTCGTTAAAGAAAGGGCAGTAGCACAAATTATTTTGTTATTGCCTTAGCAATGACACATTGCGTTCGAGTGAAGTCATAAAAAAATTGTTTGTGCACATCCATGGTGATTGATTTATGAGATTCTTGTTTGTGCACTCTATAGCACTCACTTTGCATCCATATTTCAATATGTGGTATCATGAGAATTATCTGGTGGATGGGTGGGAGGGGGGTCCAATGATTGACCCATGATGAGTGCTAGGTTCCCTTCTCTTTAGTGATGGACACCTTATTTGTCTCTAAGCTTGCAACTGTAACTTCCATCTCTCTAATGGTAGCTTTTTGATAATCTATTATAATAGTAGCTCTTTGCATTTGCATATAAATGTCATTGAGAGTAAACATTTCTGAAGCTAGATCTTCTAGTACCTTACTCAACTGATAGGTCAAGGAATCCACCATGTCCTAAAAAGAGGTAGAAATTCCTATGTAGACACACTGGAGATAGAAAATCCAAGTTGTTTCCATTGTATTTTTGATATTTGACATAAGTTGAAAAAACAAGGTGCCAATGGTCAACATCTGGAGGGATGAAGGGATTTGTGAATCTAGTGTACCTTCCCTTTGTACCACAAACAAATTTGGACATGCAAGGAATGGAGGAAGGGAGCTACTAAACACCTCAAGTATTGGAATCTATACCATAGGGGATGGAACAAGGACATGATCAAAAGGACCTTGTGTGTGATGCTTCTTTTGAAGGATCATGATAGGGGACACATTTGCTAAATCTAAATTGGGTTGCATTATTGGAGGAGAAGGAACATAAGGGGGAGAGTGTTGTGGAAGTGGAACATGATCAGGCACAGGAATGTTGCATGGGGGAGGTGCCAATTAAATGATATTTTGTAGAAAAACCCCATAGGACAACATGCAAGTTGTAGTGGAAGGTGCAAGATTGTATAATAAAGTTGAAGAAAGGAGTCCTAGCTCCTTCAATCCCAGGAATGGTACACCCATCTAATGTAGTCATAGGGACTATTTGCTATCCCCACCCTCAGGTGCAAACAATAATGCATTACGATGCAACCAATCCACAATTTTCTCACAACATTTCCTCAAATGATGGTTCAACAACAATAGCAATGGCCTCAAATAGTTCCCTCAATGGAAATTTGACAACAATAGTGGAATCCTACCAATTGGAACCATCAAAAACCAACAATCCCAATAGGAACTTTGAACTAGAGTCACGATAAAGAACCCTCTACATCAATCCAACTAGTTATGCGATGATTACAAAGATACCTAAAATTCCTTCTCCAAGTACTCCAGGAGTATAAAATTTGAAGAACTATTTGTCCAGCTCCATTGCAAGCATCAAGAAAGCATTGATGGATGTGATCTCATAGAACAACTACAAACATTAAAAGTGAATAATGCTAGCATATCCAATATCATGAGAGGCAAATGAGATGGGATAAGATCAAACACATGGTGTGAAAAGTGCCATCAAGCAGGACATTTAGCCACTAAATGTATCCAAAAACCGACTATCTCTTGCATCTTCTATTATTACTATCTAAGAAAGAACCACACAGAGGATGTCTACTCTCTGAATAGAAGGAAGAAAGATGAGGAAGCTGCTGAAATGTAGAGAGAGAAGAGACACACCATATACACTCCCAAAGACTATATCATATTGATCACAATCTATATATATATGTGTGTGTGTGTGTGTGTGTGTGTGTGTGTGTGTGACCTAGTCTAGATTGCCAAAGGTTTCTCACAAATTGTAGGAGTTGATTATCAAGAAACTTTCTCACTTGTTGTTTGTATTACTAGTATTCGAGTCTTGTTAGTTTTTTCTATTGAGTTTGATTTGGAGGTTCACCAAATGGATGTGAGAACTTAGCCCTTGAAAGGCATAGTTGCATACACTCAAGAACAACAAACTAGAAGCTTATGATAGAACATAGAAATGTGAGAGATCCAGCAACCAGTGTTAGCTTTGGTAGGCAGAAATCCAACAAGACTAGACACAGAGAGAGAGTGTGTGTGCTAGAAGAGAACCTCACACTAAGAGAGCTTCTGAAAAGTGAGAGTACTAGATAACACGAAGGCAGAGTAGAGTGCTATAGCTCTAGTGACTTCATTGCTTGCACGATTAGGAGTTACCCAAGGCTCCAAGAGCCAATCTGAAATCCCTGTAGTCGCGAAGCAGCTAGATAAATACAAGCCAGACAATGATCCCTAGAGCTTCATACATCAAATGAGCATGTTTGTGAAGCCAACAGCCTCACCTATCTCGCTCAGTGGTCACAAGCTTTTGGCCTATGCTTAGGCGATAAGGGAAGGACTTGCTACACTAGCCTAGATGCCCCAGAGCTCAATAACTTTAATAATCTCAATAATCTCTTCATTAAGATATTCTCAGAGGTTGGTTACTCAGACAACCTAATTGTACGACTCATGAAAGTGAAACAGAGAGATAAGGAAGACATCACGGATTATGTGACCCATATGAGGAGTCTCTTAAAGAGAATCCCGATGACTGAATGACCCACGAAGAGAGCGGTGTCCACAGTCTTCATCAATGGGATACAGAGTGAAGAACTCTACAAGGCCTTGGTAGGCAACTCAAGCTTGCAGTGAGACATGCTAACTAGGGTCTTTGAAGAGGCCATCAGAGTGGATGACCAGCTCAAGGAGAGAAGCTCCAGGAGCTCAAGCCGAGAAGAGAATAGCCCTAGAAACTCCAAGAGAGCTTCAACATCAATAGGCCCAAGTACTCAAGAAAAAGGAAAGGGTGCTGACCCAAGTCAGGAGCTAGCGGAGATGAAGATGGACCTAGCCAACCTAGAAGAGATGATGAGATGACCAACACGCCCTCACATTCAATGTGTATATTGTGGCGGAAACTAGCTACTAGCTGAGTGTTAGGACCCTAGGTCCCAACCTTGTGCAAATTGTGGTAGCTTTAGCCACAATGCCATGTAGTGGAGATTGGCAAGGAGACTTTTGTACTCGCAACCTTACAATCCCTTATCTAGCAAATAGGTTGTTAAACTTCTTCAGAAGGGGAGCCCCATTGGCTCTCCCGGCACCCACCAACGATGTTAAGCCAACCATTCCTAGGATGGTGATAAACCCCATAGGAATACCCAAACCACCTAGACCCTACGTAACCCATGCATTGAGGGACGCTCCTTAGGTGAACCCTTACATCTCATATGACGAAGAGGGTAATGTGATCCTTATGGATTACAAACCAATACGTTGATGGCATGTAGAGGTAGAGGTAGAGGCTTAGGAGGGCAGCAGTCACCCATGACATATCTCATCATTTTGCCTCGAGAGCGAGCAGGCCAGTTGTGACAAGGTAGGTCTTAGATGCATGGAGTGTGGAATCACTAATCTCTTTGCAGATTGCCCTAGATGAAAACCATCCTCTAGTTCAGCCATCACTCGCATTGGGTTTTTTTAATGTCAAGACCCTCGATGGGGAGGCCATGCCCATCCCGTTGCATGTCATGATCCACGTGTAGATGAAGTAGGTTGGCATATCATTGCCAGGGTCTAGCAACTTAGACGTAGTCTCAATCTAAAAAAAGAGTCGTAGTAGGCCAAGGAAAAAGAAACCAGACACAAAGGTCACTCTAAAAATGGAAAGTGCCACAATGCTACCTATTAGAAAAAAGATGACTAATGCAGAGCCAAAAATGTTGGCTCCAAAGACGGCTAAAAAGGGAAGGGTGAAGGTCAGGGAGTATCCCAACCCAAAGCACCAACTCAAAGCCATCGAAAAAGTGAAGGAGTGGGTGAGAGAGGCCCAAGAACACTTAAAAGATGTTGAGCCCATATTGAAAGATGAGATCAATGATCTCTCAAGCCATAAGCATGCCAAACTCACCACCATGACCAAAATCGAGACACATGATTGCACCACAAGTAATGCCACTTAGACACAACTCGAACACTATGTGCTAGAAAATCAATCAAGGCCATTGTCCTCAAAATGCAAGATTTGGAGAAAAGCACGCAGCTAGCACCTCCTCACCACACTAGTGACCACCCCTATGATGCCAAGCCTAGGAGACCTGCTTAGGCAACATCCGATGTTGTGGCAAGAGCTGAAACAATGGGTTGAAGGTTCAATGGAGCAAGTTGTCGTTGACTTGCACGAACATGATGTAGAGACACAAATACTGAGTCCTTGCAAGTCAATACTTTCTAGGAAGGCATGAAAATGCATGTTATCTTATTGTTCTTAGCTCTCGGAGATACCACAAGAAAGGGAATCATAGATACGTGGGGACAAGAGTTAGCATGCTTAGCCACACAGTACTCTAGCGGGCTTGGGTTAACCCGCCTGTTGAGAATGCTAGGTTTAATGTCATGCTAGCTAACATAATGAAGGTAAGGCCATTCGGAGTGCTAAAAAACTGACACTTGAAGATCGTAAGAGTCCAATTCTCTGTTGACTTTATAGTCATGAAGGGGGTGGACTATGATATCCTACTAGGCTGGCCCTGGATGCGCAACACACAGGTCATAGAGGATTGTGGTAATGGTCTAATCTTCTTAGTCAATAGAATAGAAGCAGTGAGGGTAGAGGTGGATACTTGGAAGACAACACCAATCAATGTATGTGCCATCTCAGCCATGCTCAAGGGTGAAGCCCAGATTAGAAAATCTTACAAGCCGTTGACTAGGTATATCCCTTGTCTGGAAGATGAGTGAGATTGGATGCAAGTGCTAGCCACTATCAATCTGCTATTCTCAGATGGTGAGGAGTATGAGCAGGTTGCTAAGGCAATCGATAAGCCTAGAGATGAACCTTCAGTGCTAGTCTAGATGATGGCTAAAAGCTCAAACGAACGACCAAACCGTGTCAAATTCCATATCCCTAGCAGCAAGTGAGAACTCCTTGAGATCCTAGAGCATGTGACAAACAAGCTAGTACACAACCCAACCCCTAACCTCAAGCCTCTCCAAGATCTCTTGGACAACAAACCTAAATGGCGATGGACCAAAGTGCACAACTTAAACTTGATGTACAATTGGGCCTTAGTCACACCAACGAAAAGGAGAAGCCGTATCAAGACTTAGGAGATGACAAGCATTCGGATGAAGATAGCTCTAACAATGAATATGAGGACTGTTATTCCTTTAGTGACCAAAGCCAAGAAGAGATGGATACCATAGAATACAATATTGAGGGATGAGTGATAGAACAAATACGAGCAGATTCCAAACCAAGTAAGAAGAATTTTTTAAGGATCCAGAAAGAAGTCATGCACATAGATTGCGGAGCACATAGGAGCGATAGATTACAAGCAAGCATGCCTAGCCTAACCAAGTGCCACATCATTATTCAAGACAGATTCACTCTATAAGCTACGACCTCCAGGAGAGATTCCCTCTTCTAGCGAAGGATGGAGACTTTGATTTTGAGTCAGAAGTAAGCTCAGATAGTGATCCCAAAATACCTCAACCTCCTAAGACTAGATGCACCAAAAGGGACCTACCCGCTCACCTGAGGAGCTGAAGGCTAAAGGAGGAAGCAGCCCAAGGAACCACATGATGATGAGCAAATAAAGCCACAAGACCTACCAAAGCGATACAAAAAGTTCAAAAAAGGAAATAGGGTGGTGATCTTCTTGGGAGCCAAATGCCAGGGGCAAGCCAGCGAACCAATAGAAGGATCGGCCAAGGTCAAGGAGGTCAATTTAGCCAATGAAGGGGAGATACCCTGAACTATCTTTATAGTCAATGACTTGGTTGAAGAAGAGGAAGAAAGCCTCATTTCTTTCTTGCAAGAGTTTATAAACATGTATGCTTGGTCCCTCACTGATGAGCTAAAAGGGGTAGCTTCAAGTGTAGTGACTCACAATATACCCATGACACCCAATGCAACACCACCGATCAAGCAGCAATTGTATCCAATGAATCCCAAGCACTCTCACGTTGTGAAAGATGAAATACTGCAGTGAGGGCCAATGGACCAAGGTCCTGATTCGCAAGGATCAAATGGATCTAACCCCTATCATTGCAAGTCAGTCTTTTGAGAAGTGGAAAATGACTTCATTGGGCTAATTAGTCCTACATCACAATATTCACAAGCCAAATACATCATCGTTGCCATGAATTATCTCATGAAGTGGGTTGAAGCACGAGCAACTTGGAAGAATGATGCGAGGACCACTACCAACTTCTTATGGAAGCAGGTGATCTCACAATTCAGCTACCCCATCAAACTAGTTAATGACCAAGGCAGCACACACTTCATTAATGAAGTGAACGTTCACCTCTTGTCTACCTTTCTAATCATCCATCAAAAGTCTTTGCCTTACTATCCTCTAGAAAATGGCTACGTTGAGTCTACTAATAAAATCTTAGTGAATGTCTTGAGTAGTCTCCACTTTGCATAGTGAATGTCTTGGATCACTCTTTAAGAGAATTGGGATAGAAAAGAAGCATGGACAGAGTGCCTAATTGAGCTAGAATGCCTATCGAAAACTCGACCTCTAAACACCCACATACTGATATGTGAGAAGGCAAGATGCAAAAGCTAGTTTGACAAGCATGTCAAGTAGCAAGATTTCGAATAGGAAGACTTAGTACTCTTGTACACAATCAAGGGTCATAAACAAAAGATGAAGTTTAGAGGGCTAGGGCCTTTCAGAGTTTGCACCATCAACGAAACCAGTAATGTGGAACTCGAAACCCTAGAGGGAGAGGGCATAGGCTTTATTAACGGTAGTTGTATCAAGAAGTACTGCCCTCCCACGCACCTAGTACATGAGCCTCAAATGCTAGATTCCCCTGTCAACGTACGAGTGGCCACAATTATGGAGATTGAAGATGACGATGAGGAAGCAGTAGAACCACCTTACCTAAAAGCATAACGGTCACTGCCAAGCACACGTCCACCCTCAATGCACTCATCAATAAAGGAGTTGACTTTAATGTCCTAACTCACAATCATTGGACCCAAATTGGCAAACCACAGTTACAGCCCACTAACGCCAAAATTAGCCCATTTGGGGGGGCCGATCATATGCATTTTTTGGAAAGTGCAAAGTAGCAATCTCTATCGAGTCAGATAGCATACTAATGATCTCCTATGTGCTGCCAAATACTAAAGATGCATGTACAAAATTGCTATTAGGATGCACATTTAAAAAGAAAGCTCATTGTAATGTTGACTATGAGGCCCAATGTATTCATCTTGTCATAGGCAACGTACGTATAGTCACTGCTTTCAGCAAGGGCTGTGCGACTCCTTCAAAGTCCGAAAAGCCATGGGTAGAGAAACCCACCATAAAGTCTAAGGGGGAGTTCTGACACATCACAACTTGCCAAACCTCAAGACATGCAAATCATTGAAGCCAAAGTTGAGGCCTATGAACTAAAGCTTCACTGGATACCTAAACATCAAGACCCGCCACCTAGGATCAGAATCCCATGACCCCACAAGGCTAAGAACCTGCACTCAAAACCTAGAAGATCGAGACGAAACTACCAACATCGACGAATGGTCAAGCCACGATGGGTCTCCAAGACCTTATTGCAAGCTCAAGGCTATTACAAGGTAATACATGGATATGGATACCTAAAGCCAAGATGGCAAAGGGCACTACTCAAACATCACCCTCAAGCTTGACTACCCAAAGCATCAAGACAAATCAAGCACACATGCCACAAGAGACTCAGGTTGTGAAACCCATAGAACCTCAAAATCCTAGGCCAGTACGGCCTAAACCAAGCTAACGACAAAAGCTTCATCCCACTACTCACAAGCTACCTCAACCTAATCTTGCTTGTGCCCTTAAGGCCTCAGAAGCATCTAGTAGCGCAACACCCCTCGCAGCTCCAATGAAGCCCGTTGAACAAGATTCCAAGCCACAACCTTAGGAGCAACCCAAGTTGCAACAATCACCTATTGAACCATCTAGTTCGGTCAAACCCCAACCCCTGATCGGCCTTAGACGCTCTTATGAGTGGATATCAATTCTAATCTTAGCCGCAAACTTAACGGAGAATACGGGGGATGATATGTTTTCTTGCCTTAGATGCTTGGATGCTACCTTTATGACACTTGCTAAAAGCTATGATAGACTGGATTTAGGTCTTTTAGATGAGCCTATACCAACGGAAGTGTGCCCACTCCCTTATTCTTGGGAAGAATCAAAATTTTTATTTGTTATGAAAAGAGCATTGTCCTTGCCACAAACCAAGAAATCGAGGAGTTAAAACAGCTCGTTGACATCGACTCCTCTTTCTTGAGGAAATGGTATGCTCTCCAACCTCAATGGGAGCTAGAGGGCTACCAAATCATGACTAACGTTGAGAATGATGTGCCATCCAAACCTCAGAGTATGACCCCACTTATATAGCTCCAACCTCCTATAAGGTGTTGACCACCGTTCGTAACCGACCCCTAGAAGAGCACCTCCTGGCCCACCACCCGTATTTAGATCAAATTCAGTGAGGCTGAGGAGGAGTTACACATTGCCAGTCGAGTAGATCCTGATGACTTCCTCATGGATGTTCTTACCTACATCACTCAAGTAGGCATCCATCCTTTCGACATGGACCACTATGCTAATCTAGAATACAATCCAAATTTCTATGCTTGGATCATGTGTAAAGCACCAAGAACACACACTGAATGCCCTTGACCTCTCAACCTCTAATCCTAGGAAAGGCTTCTCATTCCCAAGGAGGGAGGGGGTAAGGTAAAGTAAGGTGAAATCAAACATGTAAGGGGAATGAAACACGCAAGGAAAATTTAAAGCATCAATGAACGTGCAAAATAGATGAAAATTAACTTGTGATTGAGGAAAAGTGTCATAAAATTTTAAAAATGAATAGAACTACTCGAAGGAAAATTCTATTTTTGTGTTTAATCATGTTTTTCTTTCCATAAAAGCATGATCAACTCCTACTTATCTTCTAGCAAGAAAGTATCTTAAGAACGCTAATGGTGAACCATGGTTTCATGATAGGAGCTGAAGATGGTAGCACAACAGGATCATGTCCACCGTCTTCCGTTCATGGACGAGGAAAGAGTAAAGTATGGCCTTTCCCTAAAGAATTGTGCCTATAACGAGCTCAGGTTCCAAAAGTATCCACAATATTGAAGAGGTGGTGGCTAAGGAGGAGGCTGCCAAAAGGGTTGTGGAGCAATGCAACCTAGCCAAGTACCTGGAGAAATTTGGACAGAAGCCTGACCACACCAAATGTGTGGAACTCTTGAGGACCTACAACCTTGACAAAGAATGTGGGACAGTGACTATGGGGAGAGAAGGAGCTAAGCAAGTGCAGATTCATCTGAGTGAGGCCGTGGTGGAGAAGGTGCTAGGTCTAGAATCCAAGGTGGGAAGGAGATAGAGTTGGGATGCTTATACCATGCTAAACATGAAGAAGGTGCAATTCTTGAAAAATGATGGCATAAGCATTCAAGACATCCCGACCTAGAAATTAGAATGAAGGAAAAAGTCATCTATTTCCTCTTCTCCAGCCAAAGATACAACTCCCTCATGCACAAAATCAGTGTGCCCATGCTTGAGAGCTTGACAGCTCACTCTTTGGATGAAATAGATTGGAATGGCTATGTGCAAAAAACCATCAATCAATCCGCTAAGACACTAGCACTAGGAAGCAAGATGACTGGTGGAGAATCCCGGCATCAAAGGGAGCTAAGAGAAAGAAACCATCGTCCAAAGCCTCATTCATTGAGTATGGGGGAATCTGACTGTTCTCATCCAGGAAGTAGTAAAGGAGGTGTAGGATGGAGAGGAAGGAGTTGATGAAACACCTAGAAGGTCAACTCCCCATCATGAACGAGAGTAGTCAAGCGAGAGAACAATTAGAGGGGAGGAGAGAGAACTAGAAGCCCAATCCAGCAAAAGAAAACAAAAAAATCCCAAGAAAAAGATGACACAGGAGAAGAAGGAAGAAGAAAGGAAGAAAAAGGAGAAGGAAGACTTGCAAAAAGCTAAGAAAGAGTCGAAGAAAGAGGTGGAGGAAAGAAAGAAGAAAGAGAAAGAAGAGTCTGAGAGATTGGAAGAAGAATAAAAAAGAACTAAAGAGGAGAGAAAAAGAAAGGCTATTGAAAAGGAGAAGGAATTGAAGAGAAAGGAAGAGGACAACGTCGCGCTAGCTACACATTTGTCCATCGAACAACAAGGCAAGCAAGATGAGCTGGGTGCCTTGAGCCCGCAAAGAGATGAAGGCCCGAGCTGGGGTGCACATGTACCAGAAATCACACCGCCTGCAGTGAGTGAGGGCAAGGGCAAGGGCAAGGGCAAGGCCCCTATCGAACCCATCCCACCCTTCTTAATACCCACCACCACAACAGCAGCGCCTACTCAAGGCACCTTGGCCACTGTAGATGCCAACAATCTCATGGCATGGGTGCAATACTGTGTCAATAAGGACCTAACACAAGGGAAGAGTGTGGAAACCACAACTGTTGGGTGAAAGAGACTGGCAGTAGGAACAGATGCCAAGTCAAGACAGGATCTAAAATGATAGAAGGTGGAAACCTCCACGACTCCCATCCCTACAACAATTATGCCAACGGCTGACTACGATGAGTATGTCAAAGAGCTGCTCTCGTAGTTAGAGAAAGCTAAGGAGGAGAAGAAAATAGTAGTGGCTCTGAGTTGGAAGCTGAGAAGGAGTCAATGGCTGTTGAGATATCGAGCTCCACTCATGATATGCCAGGGTGACCGTTGTGCATTTATGTCACCGACTTGTTAGCTGCAGATGCGGTTGGTACACCACCCATGAATAATAGCTAGATGACAGCTATCCTTATCTACTCTAGTTTGTGGCTCAGTTAGTATGCCACCTTAGTTAGTTGAGTTTGGTTTGAGACCCATATATAGGGTTCTTCTATTTCTATGTACTTGAGTTCTTTTTGTCTTACACAACTAAGAAGAGGAAAACTGTGTTCAGCCTCCACCTTTGTGTGTATTCCCCCATTGTGCAAGCAAGAAAGCTACAAGTGAGACTCCTTCCTTCTCTCCCACAATCTTGACAATGGATGTCTTCCAATTGGAGAAGACTAGACAAGTGGCCATGTGCCAAAAGGAAATATACGAGCTGAGAGAAGATCTCAGAGCAAAGGAAGGAGAAGACAAACAGTGGGAGGCAAGGTTGGTCAAAGAAAAATAGAGCTTCATGAGGATATAGCAAAAAGTTGCAGATCTAAGAGAGTTATATAAAGAACTACAGGTAGAAATGGAAAATCTCAGGGATGCCATAGCAACACTAGAAACATATAAACAAGAGCAAACCCTCAGATTACACACAGAAATAGAAAACCTGAAATAGGAAGCAACCTTGGAGCAGGAGGAGCAATAGAGATTGAAAAGAGAGATTGAAGATCAAGAGCAGAGGCTAATGCTACTGGCTCGGAGGAAAGGGGAAATTCTTGAGGAAATGAAGAAGAGAGCTGAAGGCTGGGCAAACCACAACGAGAGAAGAGTCAAAACCTTGGTGCGCTATCTAGCTCAAGTAGAAAGAGATAAAGTGCTAGAGTTGAGAGCTGAGCAGAGGCCACCCAAGTGGGCTTGGAAACCCATCAACGCACCTTCCTCAATACCTTGCTAGATGTCACTCAGATAGAGAAAGGTGAGGTCATTGATGCCATAAAGAAAAAGCTAGGGATTGCACACAAGGCCCTGCAAGCAGGCCTACTGATGCCACCACAATGCATGGGAGTCAGCTTAATACTTGAAGAGCAATGAAGATACCTATTGCAATAAGGATTTACACCATAGAAAATAGATGCACCAGGGTTCACAAAGGGAGCAACACAAGGAGACCAGCAAGGAGAAGACGCTTTGAGTTGGGACCTCAAGAAGACGAACTAGTCCCACAGTGTCTATCCCCACCACAGCACAAGAAGACAAGCAATAAGCAGACACCTCTGCATAAACAAAGGTTGCACTTAGAGAAAAGAGGAAGCTGATGGTGGAGGAAGCATGGAGGAGACTGAGTGCTAAACCCACTGTAGGGCCAGTCTGCACCTATCCCACCAAACCAGGATGATGACTTTTGAGCAAGCTTCCGCACTGACCTGCTAGTCTGGGAACAACAAGAAACTGCTAGAAATCCCTTCGATCTTAGTTTCCAATTCCTTGGCAACTTGCGCAGGGTTTTGCAAATCAAGGTGGTGGAAGAAGTGATTAATATCGAAAGCAGGCTTGGGGATAAATGGTTGGCTGAAAGAGAGCAAAATCCCACCCTATGGGGCATAAAAGATGCCAAGTTTTGGTATAATAAAGTTTTTGAAGTGCCTAGATCTGTGCTTGGCTATGAGTGCCAACCCACATGGAGAAGGCACATCTATGATGTGAATATGGATACTTGGATGGATTTTTGTAACATCTTTCCCTCAAGTGGAACAACCCAACGTTCATGTTGTACCCTTGAAGAGTAGGAGTGGATTTTGACCCCAATGTCCACGGCCAATACGGCTTCCCTATACTCTACAATGAGAATTATACTAAACATGAAGAGGCCCTTGTCTTCAAATCTGAAGATTTGTATGACTTTATAAGATGAATTCTCCTCTTGCCCCGACCCTGATTTTACCACTATATGTAATTACCTTAGACTACTTAGAATACTACTTAGGCAAGATCCCACTCCACAAGAACTCAACCTTCCAACCCTCTATTTTGATCCCAATGCCATAGACAGCTGTGCCATGACTCAATTGATGATGTGAGCTTCTCTTCTCCCTTAATTTTGTTTTTTCCTCCTTGAAGATATGAATGAAAGCAACTTTACACGTTGCAATCATCCATTTCTTTCTACTACCACTCTGCAAGTCTGCATGAACCTCAAAGGGTACTTGCGGAATTGGCAATTCTTGAATAAATCTCTTAGTCCCCCATCTCCACCCCACTTAGATGACAAAGACCAGCTCTTGTCATGACTATGTAATTCAAAAAAAAAAAACAAACAAGAAAGAAAAGCACCTCGTGAGCAAAGCTGTTAGACCACCTCACTTCACATAGGCCACAAGCACTGCATCTAGGGGTTCTCAAGTTAGGTGCGTCCGATAGCTTTAGTTGGCTCGGCTCCGTCCCTAACCCCTTAGCCCTTTTGATTACCCACTACATAGGCTTAGTGCACATCAAGGGTAGGACATACCTAGGGAGGTCATGGACCTATCTCCCTAAGCCACACCCACCGCACCTCCCTTATGCATGAACTGGGTCCCCAAGTGTGAGACACCACCTAGGCTTGCCTGCAATAAGGCCCAGCTCCCAATTCCACTCACACGAGCACAATGTACCACACGGTAAGGTAGACACACCCCCTAGGTAGCACACTTCTTCTCTTTTAGGTAATGGCGGATGCTGCAAACCACCAACATCAGAGGCCCCACCATCCATGCAACACCATCCATGCAACATATCCTTGTCCTCCAACAACACTCATTTGCCAAGCTTCTCACCTAGTAACTACCCACACAAGGCCCATCATCACCTCGGAAACCACCCTTACAAGCACAAAGCCCTCGTCAACAAAGCCCCGCAAGTGCCATGGGACTGACACTCATCTAGGAGGGAGGTAATGTTAACCCCAGTTCGAGATGGAAGAAAAAGAAGTCAAGAATGTGGATGCAATAGAAGAAGCAGGATGGGGAATAGCTAAAAGCGTAAGGATGGCCTCAAAAATCAAGTCAAAGAGTGCCCCTAAAACTTTTTTGTAAAAGACGCCCTAAAATTTTTTGTAAAAGAGCACCATACTCCCTCCTATGCAAATTGTAAAGGTAGATGGGTGGTAGAACGAAAGCTAGGAAGATATGAAGGGATTTAGGGTTTTGTATTTAAAGTTGAAAAGTGAATGAGGAGCTCATTCTTTGGTGTGTGGAAAAAGTGGACTCATCTTCTTCTCTTCCTCTCTTCTCTTTGCTTGCTTGTGTGTGCTTGAGAGAGGGAGTGTGAGGGAGTGAGGAAGTGAGTGCATGAGGGTGAGGGATCTTGGAGTTGAAGCTCTCCATCTTCTCCTCTCTTCTTATTCTCTTCTCTTGTATCGCACACGGCTATGGAGGATGGAGCTTGGAGGTGGAGGCTTGAGGGTGCTTGAGCTTGCATCATGAATCGTGGAGCTACCGATGTGCTTGAGGGTGGAGGTAACTCATTCGGGCTTTGAGGTAAGCTCACTAGAGACCTTGGTAGGATCGAAGGTGTGTCGGCTAGGTGAGAGATAGCCATAGGTTCTCGCTTGAAATGCTTGAAGGGATAAGCGGTCCATGGATCTTGGTGGTTGAGCGGTGAGCTCCCTCTACAGACTTCATTGGGTAGTGTATGGTCTCAAACAATCTTCACGAGCTCAGTATCGAAAGATTGATCTTTTCCTTACAAAACAAGGTTTTATCTATTGTTCTTCAGATCCTAACTTATATGCCAAAGTGTTGCAATGATAGTTTTGTTATTCTTGCTCTATATGTGTATAATACCATACTTGTTTCTAACAATCTCAACTTCCTTCAACAAGTAAAGAAGGTTTTATCTTATGCATTTGACATGGTCGATCTTGGAGACATACACTCATGTCTTGGTATTCAGATTCAATGCTATCAAGAAAATGATGTTTTATTACTGTGTCAATCAAAGTTCATTGAAGATATTATTTAGAAGTTTGGTTTGGGTTCCACAAAGTTTAGTTTGGGTTCTACACATCCTACTAGTACTCCTTGTCTTGTGAACTATGATACCATGTTGAAATATAGAGGGAGAAGATATGTAGAGATGTGATAGAGAGAAAAGAGACACACCATATACACTCCCAAAGACTATATCATATTGATCACAATCTACATATATATAGGCGAGATCTAGTCTAGATAGGGTGAGCTATATATAGCTCCAATAGAAACAAGGTTCAATCTACTAGAATCCAAGATAACAACCCAGGATATCAGCCCAAAGCTCAAAGATTTTGGTCCTAATTTTAGTTGAAGGATATTCTCTGCCCAAAGTTATAGGGAAAGATAGTTTGGTGGTGGATAGAGATCGGAAATGAATGCCACAGATATGGAGAGAAGGGTCACATCTCCCCAAATTGCCCAAACCCTAAAAGTTCCATGGATTAAAAGCCCCTCTATAACCAATGCAAAGGAGAAGGCTACACTGCTAAAGGCTATCCCAATCCCCAATCCTTGTCAAGGCTAATATCATAGATAACCAACAACAGAATCATGAGCCTACTTTCAATCTAGTAGAATTGGAGGTAGCCGTAGTTATGTGTGCCAAGAATAGAGAGCCAATAGTTCCAAAAGAGAATGTTTCACGTACAAAAGTTGTCAAGTTCAAGCTCTCAATAGAGCCACATAGAAATACAATATAGGTTAGTACAATATAAGACAGTCTAGTGCCATAGAAGGTTACAAAGACATTCAAAGTCATAGAACTAAAGGTCCAAGAGATTGAAGAGATGGATGTATCTCCAGTAAATAGATGAAGTGGTGATAAAGCCATTTCTTGAATAAAGAGAAAAAATGAAAGTGGGTGTCACCCCATTTCCTAGTTAGTTAGAGAAAACCTTAGATCCCATAAAAGAGTATGAGTTGGTGAGGGACTTGGATATCTTCCACCCTAATTTGATATTTCAACAACTGTTAATGTTATCTCCCAATTTTAGAGAGAGATTCAAAATCATTCTCACATAAAGAAAAGGCTTGACGTTTATTGATCTTGCATCTACATCAAAAATTAGTAAGGCCTCAAAGCTTATGAAAGAAGTAGATGTGGCCAATGCCTTCTTAGATCTTGATACTCCAGAGACTAGTATCCGGATAGAAGTCTGCTTCATTGGCGAGTGTATTGATAGTTGGAGGCTCCTTAGTAAACATAATGACTAACTCAAGGGTCCACTACATGTATATCCTCTACATCATATACTTTCAAGGCCTATTTATAAATTATATCCTTATTTCTTAAATTTTTTAAAATAAAACATAACCCTTTTCTATTCAATTTGTAAATAATCCCTTAATATTACATCCTTATACATGTAAAAAATGTATGAAAATGATATTTTATAAATATTTTACTTTGAATTCACATGATACACACATATAATCATGAGTGACTGATGGACCTAAAAACGGGCCGGCACTCGCTCATGCACTAGCTGGGCCTCGTCACTATGCACAAGACAACCCCTCGGCCTCGCGGCCAGAAGCGTCTATCAAAATCTCTGCCTTCCTAAACATTGCGTTTGTAATACGTCGTTTGTAGTTCACTCTTCTCTCACCCACTACTTCTCAGAGGGAGTCCCTTACACATTGCCTAATGGCACGAAGCACAGACATAGGGGGTCCTCCAACGGCTGAATGCCGCCACCCCTCTGCGACTCTCCTACACCTTGGGGATTGGCCCCTCAGTGCGTCGCTTAACATATAAACATGTCGCACAAAATCCACTCAAGGTACCATTTAATCGTATACAGGAATGTACCATTGCCCTTACTTCTCTTTTCCCTAGACCCCACGACTAGCCTATGGCTTAGGGTGCCCTGTCTCTCACTCAACGTGGGTCAAGGTCCTAATGAAAACAATTGCAATGCATGTCCAGGAGCTGGTCCTTGATATCTTTAAATTCTTTTCATGCTCTATGCATTTGATGGATGCCTAATGCTCAAACATTTAGCAAAACAGTATCGTGCGCAAGTGCAAAAACATTCTTTTAATGGTTTCTTTTCTCTAGTGTTCGTGCTTCGTTGCATGGACCTAGCACCGAGGTGATCCTCGTGCTACTAGGCTCTTATTTTATAATTATTTTCCATCCTAAATGCTATGCATAGCAATCAGTAACTTTTCCATCATCTCACACGGCACTTAGACATATTTCAACTTCCCTACCCTTCCCTGTTTAAATATTGCATCGTTGCATAGATTTATGAGGCATTTTGCTATCATTTTATGTGTAAAAAAATGGAAAAAACACACTAGAACAAGAAGGTGGGGTTGAACTGAGGCAAATCCTCATGCTTCAGTCTCCACAACCATTCACAAACATTGTTCTCAATTTTCATTAATTTTCCGCACCCAAAATGCATTTTTCCCCTATTTTTAGTGTTTTCTCTCTATTTTCCTTGTATTTTCCCTTATGTTTTGGATTATTTAATTATTGAAAATTCAAAATAGGTTATGGGCTGTGGCCCTTAGTTCCTTCTTGCAGCAAAATTGAAAATTTAGTTGGTGTTCCTATTCATTTTTCCATTTTTATGCCCAAAAACACCATTTTTCCTTGATTTTCCATATTTTACGTATTTTAGTGTATTATTTTGGACCACAAGATACATATTTTTCTGATTTTCTCATTATGATCAACAAGTACTCATGGAAAGAAGCAACATAAACAATTTTTAGCCCACATGAACAACATTTTATCAACCAAAAGCCATAAAATCTCAAATTCCCTTTGAAAAAATTGAATTACTACTTATTTGCATGTTTCGGGTTTCATGTCCATGGCTGCAAATCTGAAAATCAGTAGCACTTCATGCTCATGACGATCACAAGTCACCATTTCCAGCCCGTGGAGCAATCCGATCCATGCCGGACAAGCCTCCATCACTCTTTCTTCTTCATTCTTCTTCCCACATGAATTCCCTCTTAGAGGAGAGAGAGGGAGGAGAGAGAAAGACTGATTTTCTCTCTCCCTCTACAGGCTGCGATTCCTCGCGTGAATTGGAGCGATGCGGAGCGAAGATTGAATCTTGTTGCCTGCTATGATTGAATCCATGGCTTATTTGATAGACTGCATCTCGATTTGAGGGGGGGGCGCCATTTTTTTCGCGCGGGTCTGTTCACGGCACTTCCTTGGGCACGATGAAAAAATTAGGGGGGTGGGGAGCCAAAGGGCACCCCCCCACTAATCATGCCTCTTCACTTCTCCAATTTGGCCACTCTCTTGGGCGTCCCGGCCGGTTTTTGGCTATCTTCCTTGTTCAGGCTCCGATTGTCGTGCTGTAAAATTCTGGGCGTCCGTCTCGGCATCCCAAACAGGCCTGCAGCTCCCGTATCCCATCCCAACTGACAGAAAAATTACTAAAAATCCAGACGTGTCACTTGGGCGCCCGTCGAATGCTTGACGCTTAAAATCGTCCTAGATCGAGCCGGCCGCCTTTGACGGTGAATATTTTTCCCTTGATATTCATAATTTTTAGCTATTTTTAAGCAATTCTCGGCACCAAAATTCCGCTCTCATTGGCGACCACGGGATAGGGCGACTCAGCCCGTCGAATCCACGAACATAGCTGCACATAAACAACCAAAGAAGCATCAAATTGATACAAAACAAATATATAATAAAACTTAGCAGAATGCTTCCCCTACCCCTGGACAGAACCAAGGCATGACATCCACAAGGAGTAGGCCTAGCATCATCTAATAGAAGATCCAAAGCGAGTCACTAACCAGCTGCTCCAACACAGCCAAACTAAAAAACCTATCAAAGAGGTTGCCCTAAGTGGTAGTCTGAACTACTTACCAACTAAAGACAACACAACTAGGAGCTCCTACAAGGCGAGGACTCCTATAGCCTGATCAAGGAGTATTTCCTTTCAGTCCCATTCTACTTTTAGGGTTTTTATTTTATTGACATACTTGGGCATGTAAAAAGGAGGGAGCTGAGCGTAGTGACCCAAGGAGAACAGGGCATCGGTCTCAGGACCTGGCTCGGCACCCAAGAACCTACCAAGCCCTCGCAAGGCGACACTTAATCCTTTTCTAACGTTCACTTTTATTTTCGCTCCAACCTTCCTTGTTTTGTCATTTTTTCCACAAGAAGCCACCCCGAGGAAGGCAAGGTATCGGCCCTGGGTCTGATTTGTCCCTAGGAACCTACCAGGCCTTCGCAAGGCAATGATCAACTGCGTAGACATTTTCATTTCATTTCTTTTCTTTGATAGGGGTTAGAACCCCTTTTTACACACCTTCGTATGGATATTCATCTTTTGGGATGTTCAGGGTTCCTTAGCATCATCATTATTATCTTCTGGCAGGCTTCTCTAACTGCCTCACTACTAACAAGAACTCCTAGAACGGCTACCTAGCAGGCTAGCAGAACAGGGCCACTAAGACTTTCTTCGAAAACAGGGCTTTCGATGCCTGACAATGTCTTTACAGGAGGCAATGACTACTCCGACCTCCCTCAAACATACTTAGCCTAATCCTGGGACTTCATGCCTTGGTTGCCGGTCCCCAACAAAAATATACCCCCTCGACAAGCACAAATACACATATAATAGGAAAGAAAGGTACTCGTAAAGGAGAGGTATCACCTGGATTGGCCACAAGAAGCTTTCATCGCAGCAAAGGCTCCTCCAGGCTCCACCAAAGTCCACTAACCACGAAATCTATCCAGCACAACACTTAAAACAAAAACCCGATTAAACGAACCCGCACTAGACAGGGAAAGGGCCCTCTTGGCCTAATGAAATCAGACATGTCTTTGCTACAAAACTGAATCGGCCCTCTTGGCCTAATGAAACAAAACATGACTATGCATAACATCCTCCTGGAAACAACTATGATAGACATCAAAACATACTATTCCCAGGGGAACAGAGGCTTGTAGCCCTAAACTAGATGCATTAAATTATGACCCATCCCTCCTGCGTATATCGCAAGAGGTGTTTGCATCACATGTCGTCTAATCAGTCTATGGGTCCAAGATAATAAAGGTAGATGAGTCTCGCTTACCCTCTGCATCACCCAGATCAACCATCATCTGCCAAAGAGGGCATGTTCAGAAAGCATACCCCACAAACGACCAGGTCCTGTCTCACCATCAATAGATATATCGGGACAAGGGCCACAATTAAAGAAGAGGTCTTCTTCATACGCAAAATTAGCCAATGAATCGGCAAACTGATTCCAATTCCATGGAATCAGCTGAAAAGACACTCTATCAAATTCGTCTAGCAGGGCTATGGCAGTATGATGGTACATGCAAAGGATGGGGTTTCGTACCATGTATGTCCCATTGAGTTGATTTAAAACCAACTGAGAGTCCCCTTTCACCAACAACTGGCGGATACCACCCTTCTTTGCAATGTTCAAACCCATAATCAGGGCTTTGTATTCTGCCATATTATTGGTGAAATTCACCCCGAGATAAGCGGCTAACTTCATGACAATGCGTCGTCGGGGGTCTCGGATGACAACTCCTACACTTCCTTTTTTGCATGAACCCCTGGATGCCCCATCAAAGTACAAGGTGCACCTCCATAAAGGGTTTACATATCCCGCCATCCGGAACTCTACTCGTAATTATGGTAATCGAAATTCAGCATATTCAACGGGTGGACTGTAGGCTCCATCCCTCCATCATCATTGAATTCAATAGGGATGCTCGTCAAAATTTGTAGGCAGTGATGGCAGAAGACCTTGATCTCCCAAATAAATGTCCCGCCTTCTTGCTCAATCACCTTGTATTCTTTGCTCCACCAAATGAGCTTTCCCTGATGATACCTCTGTTCTAAATATGGGTGTTCTAAATAAGGGATCAAACGACCCATCAACCTCTATCACAATTTCCTTGCAGATATTTGATCAATCGCGCCTAGATCTGCAAGGTAGTCATAGCATTAGTGCAATAAAAAATAATAAGGTTTAATCTTATTAAGATTAACCTTATTTTTAAATTCTATCCCCTCAAGGTCAGCTAACAAAACTGTGGATTTATTCTTTCCTATTCTAATGATCCTATAGGGCCCATCCCATTTGGGCTCTAGCTTGCCTGGAAATAATTCACGTCATGCGTCGTAATACAAAACAAGCTGCCCTTTCTTGAAGGTGTATTTCTTGGCTTTAAGGTCGTGTAGCTGCTTCATTCGACGCTTCGCCACTTCTTGGTGCAATAAGCTCTGTAGTTTAAGCTCATCTAAATGTGCCAGTGTCGTCAAGCGCTCAAAAAGTGCATCTTCATCGCTCAAAGAATGATTGATGGCAAACCGAATAGTCGGCAGCTCAATCTCTAAAGGCAAGACACACTCCTCCCCATATACTAACTTGAACGGGGTATGGCCAGTGGCTCGTTTGAAAGTCGTATTGTAGGCCCACACTGCCACGTATAACTTTTTATCCCAATCCCGTTTCTTTTCCGATACAATTTTGGATAGGATGCCCACAAGCTGCTTGTTGGTGCTTTCAACTAGCCTTTTGTGCTGTAAGCCGTCCAGCAAAATGGCTACCGCAAGCAGAATCATGGCACTCTTCCAAAATGAATGGCACCTCGTCAGGCATCACACATCGGTGATAGATGTCATCAACCCCTTGCCGATATAATGTACCTGCGATCAAAGCAAACTTTAACGCTTGCTGCTTAATTTTCCTTCTCTCAGCTTTAGATAATTCGGATCCCGCCTCTCCCGTTGATAAATAATGCGTTATTGCAGCGTACCAGGAGGGAATAGATGCCGTATCTATTTTAAATAACAACTCCATGTCACTACCTTCAGCCACAGATTCTTTCGGCTCCCCAAAGTCCACTAGACATTCCACGATGCCTTGCAACCTTGGTGGCTTACTCCTGATTTCATAATCAAATTCCTGCAAAGTGATTAACCACTTCGCTAGACAATCAGGCGGCTGTAGCTTATTCATTAATAATCGAAGCCCCTCCGCCTTCGTATAAAGCACGGCTTTCTCATAGAGAATATAATGCGTGAATTTCTTGGTCCCAAAGACCATCGCTAGACACAACTTCTCCATGTAGGTATAATTGATTTCAGATACCCCCAGCTTCCGGCTAGCAAAAGCAATCGGGTGGTACCACTTCTTTTCCCAAATTTGGGCTAAACAACAGCTGATACTATACATGGTGGCTGCTGAAAATATATAGAACACCTCACCTCTTTTAGGTGCTTTTAAAACAGGCGCTCTTGCTAGCTCCTGTTTCACATCCTCGAATGCTACCTTACAAGGGTCACCCCATACAAACGAATAGCTAAAGGACAATAAATTCGTAAGCGGCAACGTTCTTTCTGCCAATGCATTTATGAATCTACGGTAATAACCAACCGAAGACAGAAAGCTATGAACTTCCTTCGGAGTGCGTGGTGGACCCATGGCAACTATAACTTTGACCTTCTCGAGGTCTGTCGCAATTCCTACCGAACTGACCACATGACCCAACAATAGTCCATAAGGTACTCCAAAAACACACTTTCGTGGGTTTAAGGCGATGCAGAATTGTCTACAGTGCTCAAAGCATTTTCTTAAAATGATCAACTGCCTTTCTCTCACGGTGGCAGCCCCTAAGTCATCAATAAACACCTTCAACTCTTCAGGGGATATATCACCGAATGTCTTATCTGCTATTCGTTGCCACGAACCAGGCGCATTGCATAAACCAAAGGCCATCACATGGTATGCAAAAGTACCAAATACAGTGATAAAAGTTGTTTTCAACTTGTCCTCTTTTGCAATTGCCATCTGGTTATATCCTGCAAAACAATCCATAAACGAATATATTTCCCTACCTGCTAATTGATCCAAAATCTGGTCAATAAATGGCAACGAGTAGTAGTCCTTAACTGTCTGCTTATTCAGCTCCCTAAAGTCTACACATAATCGGATTTGATTATTATTCTTCTTCCTAATCACAACTGGCGAACACCATTCCGTGTGTTGCACAGGAAAAATCAAACCTGCTTTTCGAAGCTTCTGTAACTCTTCAAACAACCCGTCCCTCAGTTCGAAAGGCATACGCCTTACTTTCTGCCGTACAGGACGACTGCCCTCTTTCAATGGAATTGTATGAACAGCAAGACTAGGAGGAATGCCCCTCAACTCATCATAACTCCAGGCAAAGATATCACGGAATTCTTGGATCAAGGCCATATAGTCCTCCCTTTCTGTTGTGCTGAGCATAGAACCCAATTTGATTGGCCGCGACTCATCAAGCGTACCAAGGTCTAGCTTGATAACATCTGCATTTCTTATACGATCTTGGCCCTCTATCGGCTCGTTCAAAGTAATCTGATAGATATCTTCCGTGGTGGATCCCTCTTTGGACTCATCACTCGATGATGTCTCACTGGAAGATAAATCTTCTAATGTCTCCAATTCTATAGATGATAGAGGAGCTCTCTCACTCTGCGGGGACTCAAGATAAGCATCAACCACCACACGCTAGGCACCTCTGCCGAATATCAGTCGACCAGCGGGTATATCTACTTGGCAGTCCGCTTGTAAGATCCAAGGTCATCCGAGTAATACTTGGTAACTTGGACGCCCTGCAAAACGAATCACCCTAAAGTCCAACAGGCATTCTACATTTGCAACAGTGACATGGACCTTAGTAATGCAGCCTTCCGGCTGTCTCAAACTATCATCTGCCATTCTGAGAATTATGGAGGTATCTTTCTGGATCACAAGGCCCAACCTTTCCATCAGTTCAGAACTCATAATGTTAACAGATGATCCCGTGTCAATAATGGCATAATCTACTAATATCCCATCGACATAGGCTGCAACCCTTGGGCAATGCTTCTCAGCATGCTCGAACCAGTCATCACCGACTCGCGCAATACCCAAAGGTTCTACGATATACCCGGTACGTAGGATCTTTCTAAATTCCTTGCGTACTCCTAGGGAAAGCTTAATAAGCTGTAAGAGGTTCATGTCCGGCTTGACTTCACAAAGAGAGCTCGCCAGATCGAATTCATGATAGTTCGATAGAGCTCGCTTTTCACGCCAAACCATCCGCTCTTTAGGTCGCTGAACCGGCTTTATTGCCTCTTTTTTAACTTTCACCTTCTTCTTTGGTGGTTCCTTATCGGCTTTACTTTCCACGGGCTTCAAAGGTCCCCCTTCCATGGCAGGATCCAAAACTTGCGTTCCTTTGTCGCCTTGTTTAGGGTTTCCGTCGACAGGCTTATCCTTGTCGGCCTCTCTACCCTTTTGACCTCTTGTAAGAACATCTCGCAGATTAGAGGTTTCAGCATCATTAACACGTACAGCCTCAATCAAACTAACCCCACTACCACTAGGTAGCTCCTCCACTGTAGTCTTTGGTCGTTGAAGTATTTGTTTAGGCCCGTCTTCTCGCTGGGAATCATTTCCTTGGGCACGATGATTAACATGACCTGGTTGCTGACTACCTCGCTAGAGGGAACTGATCTTACTCCAGCAAGTAGCTGCTAAATTGCCGGATTTTCCACAGATGTCGCACTTAACATTTGGGCAATTTCTTGGATAGTGCTACCCACCACACCATTTGCAACTAAACCTCGAAGGTGCACCCTCATCTGGGTAACTACTTCCTATCGAATTTTGTTGTTTTTTAAGGAAGTTGACATCAATGGCTATTTGCCGATATTGCTCCGTAATCATGTCGGTATAATGCTTCATCATGTCCTTAACCTCACCAAGAACATTGGAAGCGCTCGACT